>NC_135983.1:28269162-28579162 GCF_053455715.1 Rhinoraja longicauda | reverse complement strand
TGAGCAGCGTGAGCCTTGGGGCAGACACCTGCTTGGGTCTGGGTTACACTGAGCTGCTGATGGAGCTGTGGTTGGGATAGCATTGCTGCAGAGGCTGACTGATGTTGATCTTGCTCACCCCCAGGTGCAAGGAAACTGTGGACCCGAGTGCCACTGCCCCGACTCTGCTGTCAGCTGTGCCCTGGGCATCAGCCTGATGCTGGACGGCTGCAACTGCTGCAAGGTGTGTGCCCGGCAGTTCAACCAGGACTGCAGCGCCATGGAACCATGCGACCATGTCAAGGGCCTGGAGTGTAACTATGGGCCGAGCGACGGAGCTGCCAGAGGCATCTGCAGAGGTAAGCCAGCCCTGCACCCTTGCACCCTGCAACCTGCAACCTGCACACTCTTGCACCCTGCACCCTGCACCCTTGCACCCTGCAACCTGCACCCTGCAACCTGCACACTCTTGCACCCTGCGCCCTTGCACCCTGCACCCTGCACACTCTTGCACCCTGCAACCTGCACACTCTTGCACCCTGCGCCCTTGCACCCTGCACCCTGCACCCTGCACACTCTTGCAACCTGCACACTCTTGCACCCTGCACTCTTGCACTCTGCATGCAGCAGTCAGTGGATATTTTTATCGTCTTGTTCATGTCCCAGTGTCTGTTTAAATCGTTATCATGGGCAGCACGGTGGCGCAGCGGGTAGAGCTGCTGCCTCACAGCGCCAGAGACCCGGGTTCCATCCTGACTGCGGGCGCTGTCTGTGCGGAGTTTGTACGTTCTCCCCGTGACCTGCGTGGGATTTCACAGAGATCTCCAGTTTCCTCCCTCACTCCAAAGACGTGCAAATTTGTAGGTTAATTGTAAATTGTCCCGAGTATGTGTAGGGTAGTGTTAATGTGCGGGGATCTTGGTTCATTGCGGGCTCGATGGGCTGAAGGGCCTGTCTCCGTGCTGCATCTCTGAACTAAACTAAACTAAGCCTATCCCACAGCCAACAATGGACCATTGTGAACTCTACATTTCCTTGTTATTGTTTCTTTTTGCATTATATGCATCAGGGTCTCCCATGAGCTTCTGTGACTTGAAACCTGTAGTTTAGTTTAGAGATACAGCGCAGAAACAGGCCCTTCGGCCCACCGGGTCCCTGCCAGCCAGTGATCCCCGCACATTAACACTATCCTACACACACTAGGAACAATTTACAATTTTACCAAAGCCAATTAACCTACAAACCTGCACGTCTTTGGAAACTGGAAGTCCTGGAAAAAACCCATGCAGGTCACAGGAAGAACGTACAAAACAGACAGTCCCGTAGTCAGGATCCTGACCGTGGGTTCTGTCTGTGTGGAGTTTGCTCGTTCTCGCCGTGACCGCTTGGGTTTTCTCCAGGTGCTCTGTCTTCCTCCCATATTCCAAAGGTGTTCAGGTTTGTAAGTTAATTGGCTTCTGTAAATGATCCCTGGTGTGTAGGATAGAACGAGTATGAATTGGTGATCGCTGGTCGGCATGTGCTAGTGGGCCGAAGGGTCTGTTTCCACGCTGCATCTCTAGACCAAACTATCCCATGAGAGTTAACCTCCATCTCTTTCTCTGTGACCCTGGGAAATTTGCCAGGTTGCCTTTTGAAAGTAGTCCTCAGGTAATGTGCGCCTGGAACAAATAATCTTGTAACTTTTGCAAAGTTTGGCCCTGGAGGTTTTTAAGCCTCAAAGCCTAGTTTTGTATGTTGAAGATGGCATTTTTTAAATTCCGCAGCAAAATCAGAAGGAAGGCCGTGTGAGTTTGCGGGGAACATCTATCAGAACGGGGAGAACTTCAAACCCAACTGCAAGCAGCAATGTACCTGTATCGATGGCGTGGTGGGGTGCATGCCCTTGTGCCCGCAGGAGTTCTCCCTGCCAACCCTGGACTGTCCCAAGCCGCGGCTGGTGAAGGTGCCAGGCCAGTGCTGTGAGGAGTGGGCCTGTGACACCAACCACATTGGCGAAGACTCTGCAGACAGCACCGAGGAAAACGAAGACTCAATGAGTTACGAGGAGATGGGAGAGCAGCCTGACATAGAGCCTCTCTCGAGCAAGGAACTGACCGAGCTCGTCAGAGCTGGCCTGCACATCGAACCAGGTAAGGCGGCTCGCATCTTCTCCAGCACACCAGTTACTTGCAACATGTTTGTAGAAGTATATACACTGATGAGCCAAAATATTGTGACCGCCTGCCTAATATGCTGTTGGTCCTCCGTGTGCCGCCAAAACAGCGCCGACCCGCCAAAGACGGACTCTACAAGACCCCTGAAGGTGTCCTGTGGTATCTGGCACCAAAACATTAGCAGCAGATCCTTTAGCAACACACCCCACAAGCCTTGCCGTTTCAGAGATGCTCTGACCCAGTCGTTTGGCCATAACAATTTGGCCCTTGTCAAAGTCGCTCAGGTCTTTACTCCTGCCCATTTCTCCTGCATCCAACACATCAACTTCAAGAAGTAACTGTTCACTTGCTGCCTAATATATCCCACCCCTTGACAGGTGCCATTGTAACTAGATAACCGATGTTATTCACTTTGCCTGTCAATGGTCATAATGTTTTGGCTGATCAAACGCTGATCATATGTCAAGCCACTGATTCCGGGATCATTCTCATGTGTGTAACTGTCGAACCTGCCCACTGTGTGTAACAGATGTTCGATAGATCATCTGTAAAGTTTA
The DNA here is from genome assembly GCF_053455715.1 of Rhinoraja longicauda. Lineage (NCBI taxonomy): Eukaryota > Metazoa > Chordata > Chondrichthyes > Rajiformes > Arhynchobatidae > Rhinoraja > Rhinoraja longicauda. Next base: position 28,576,470 of record NC_135983.1, on the reverse strand, counting down.
CAGTTGATAATCTGTGGTAAGAGGTATGCTTGTATTGTTCGGTGCTTTAAGTCTGTGCATTAAGCACCAGGACAGCCCCCCCCCCCCCCCCCCCCCCCCAGGACTGGAGAGGGGTCTCGGCCCGAAACGTCACCCATTCCTTCTCTCCAGAGATGCTGCCTGACCCGCTGAGTTACTCCAGCATTTAGTGTCTTCCTTCGATTTACATCAGCGTCTGCAGTTTTTTTTCTACACAAAAAAGCTCCCATTTCAGGCATTGTGTCCGTGCTGTGCTGATTAGGGTAGGTGTGGTGTCCTGCCATGATCCTCACTGATCGTGTTCCAGGGTAAGCAACATGACCTCCCCCCTCCTCAGAGATTTGACTCATCATGTTCATATTCTAGGAGCAGAATTAGGCCATTCGGCCCATCGAGTCTACTCCGCCATTCAATCATTGCTGATCTATCTCTCCCTCCCAACCCCATTCTCCTGCCTTCTCCCCATAACCCCCGACACTCGCACTAATCACGAATCTGTCCATCTCCACCTTAAAAATATACATTGACGGCCTCCACAGCCTTCTGTGGCAATGAATCCCACAGAGTCACCACCCTCATCTCCTTCCTAAAGGAACGTACTTTAATTCTTCTGAGGCTGTGACCTCTGGTCATCGGGCAGTGGTGAATCAGGGTGGTGAATCTGTGGAATTTAGACTTGAGTCATTAGAATCTCTGGAGATCATGGATAGATAATGTTTCAGGTCACCTACCCATGTTCTTCAGAGATGCTGCCTGACCTGAAGAGTTACTCCAGCACTCTGTGTCTTTTCGCTGGTTATTAGTACCTTGTTATGAGCATCTCTTGTTAACCAGAGGCCAAAGGAGATTGTGTTTTTTGATGAGGTTTAAAAGACATTTTGCCAGGTACATGGATAAGAACTGTTTAGAGGGATATGGGCCAAACGTGGGTAAATGAGACGTCCATCCCGGCCACCTTGGTCAGCTTAGATATATTGGGTTGAAGGGCCAGTTTCCACGCTGTGTGACTCTGTGACTCTTTCTGTGGTGGTAATGAGTTCATTGTGTAGGAAGGAACTGCAGATGCTGGTTTAAATCGAAGGTAGACACAACATGCTGGAGTAACTCAGCGGGACAGACTTCTTCAGACTGAAGAAGGGTCTGGACCCGAAACGTCACCCATTCCTTCTCACCAGAGATGCTGCCTGACCCGCTGAGTTACTCCAGCATTTTAGACAATAGACAATAGGTGCAGGAGGAGGCCATTCGGCCCTTCAAGCCAGCACCGCCATTCACCGTGACCATGGCTGATCATCCACAGTCAGTACCCCGTTCCTGCCCTCTCCCCATATCCCTTGACTACCTTGTGTCTACCTCCATGGTGGAGCAGCCCGTCTCCGTGGAAGAGTACACCTCCGTGGTAGAGTGCACCTCGTGGTGGAGTACACCTCCGTGGTAGAGTAACCCGTGGTAGAACAGCCCGCCTCTGTGGTGGAGCAGCCCGTCTCTGTGGTAGAGTACACCTCCGTGGTAGAGTGCACCTCGTGGTAGAGCAGCCGGCGGTACTTTGTTGTTGGCCGTCTCCTGTTAGCCAGAGGCCAGAGGTGAGTGTGTTTGTGACGAGGCTCGCTTGTCTCTGCAGCGTGGAGGGTTCGGAGCGGAGAGGTGAAGTCCAAGTGCCTGGTCCAGACCACCGAGTGGTCCCAGTGCTCCAAGACCTGCAACATTGGCATCTCCACCAGAGTGACCAGCGACAATCCCCAGTGCCGGCTGATGAAGGAGACCCGCCTGTGCCAACTGCGCCCATGCAACCTGCCGCTCAACACCAACCTCAAGGTAAGACCTGCACCCAGCGCGCGCGGCACCACGCCCGGCCGCCACTCGCCCAACCCTGCTTGCCCCAAATACCCACCTCTCTGGCTGAGATTTTGGTGCCTGTCCTAACATCACCCTGTCTGTTTCACATTAGGTAAAGGTGCGGAATAAATGTGAGTCCTTCTAGTTTAGTTTAGAGGTACAGCGCAGAAACAGGCCCTTCGGCCCACTGGGTCCGCACCGACCAGCGATCCCCGCGCACTAACACTATCCTACACACACTGGGGACAATTTATAATTTTACCGAAGCCAACTAACCTGAAAACCTGCACGTCTTTGGAGTGTGGGAGGAAACCGGAGCACCCGGAGAAATCCCACGCAGGTCACGGGGAGAACGTACAAACTCCGCACAGACAGCACCTGTAGTCGGGATCGAACCCGGGTCTCCGGCGCTGTGAGGCAGCAACTCTACCGCTGCGCCATCGTGCCACCCTATCACAATGTTTGACAACATGGTGGCACAGCGGTAGAGTTGACCAGTTAGCACGCAACAAAAGCTTTTCGCTGTACCTCGGTGCATGTGACAATAATAAACTAGAGTTACTGCCTCACAGCGCCGGAGACCCGGGTTCCATCCCGACTACGGGTGCTGTCTGTGCGGAGTTTGCACGTTCTCCCCGTGACCTGCGTGGGTTTTCTCCGGGTGCTTCGGTTTCCTCCCACACTCCAAAGACGTGCGGGTTTGTAGGTTGATTGGCTTTGGTAAAATTGTAAATTGTCTCTAGAGTCAAGTCAAGTTTATTTGTCACATACACATACACGATGTGCAGTGAAATGAAAGTGGCAATGCCTGCGGATTGTGCACAAAAAAATTCAATTACAGCATATAAATTAAAATTAATACAGAGAAAAAAAAAATGGAGTCCCTGGAGTTATAATAGTTAACAATCGTGATGGCCTGTGGGAAGAAACTCCGTCTCATCCTCTCCGTTTTCACAGCGTGACAGCGGAGGCGTTTGCCTGACCGTAGCAGCTGGAACAGTCTGTTGCTGGGGTAGTAGGGGTCCCCCATAATCTTGCTTGCTCTTGATCTGCACCCCCTGATGTATAGGTCCTGCAGGGGGGCGGGTGCAGGGATCGCTGGTCGGCACGGGCGCGGCGTGTCTGAGAGCCTGTTTCTGCGCCTTCTCTAGATTCAGACTGAGGTAGCCGCGTTGTGGGTGTGGCGAGCCGGGCGGTGACGTGGGGGAGAGAGTACTTGTTATTGATCTGTCCACGTTCCTGCTTTGCAGAGGGGCAAGAGGTGCCTGAGGATGAAGAAGGCCAGGGAGGCGGTGCGCTTCACCTACGCCGGCTGCACTAGCGTGCGGCGCTACAAGCCGCGCTGGTGTGGGTCGTGCACGGACGGCCGCTGCTGCACGCCCTCCCTCACCCGCACGGTCCACGTGCGCTTCCGCTGCGAGGACGGGGAGACCTTCTCCAAGAGCATGATGTGGACAGACAAGTGCCAGTGCCACTACAACTGCGCCTACCAGAACGAGATCTCCTACCCCTACTACATGCTGCACAACGACATCCACAAGTTCTCAGAGTAAAGGCCGCGGTCAGACGGGCACAACTCACCAACTCTGCTGCCTTGCCACTGGCCACCCTGCCAGTGCAGTGCATTCACCCACCTACGCAACCCCCAACTCCAGACTGACGCCTCTCCTCAGCATTGCTGCCCCGACACCTTCAACCCTCTGTGTCCTGTCCGTTGACTGGCAGTTCCAGTGGACCATGTCCACTGCAACCCCTGTAGATCTTCACTCCTCATCCAAACCTGGTCTTTCGCTGATTAGAGATGTCGTTATCATGCAAACCATTAAAAACTGGACGATTGTATTAACCAGAAAGGATGTTGGGGGGGAACTCAAGGTCATCCATTGATCCAAAGAACAGACCTCGTGTTCAAGTTTGCACCTCCTGAAAATTATTTTTGTTCAAAAGAATAACGGAAACACAGACGGGCTGGGTGTAACCAGGAAGCACTTCTTCCAGCGACCACTGAATAGGTTAGTTGGTGACGTGAGTCTCTTCTAAACCAGTTTCCAGGCTTGGTCTAGAAAAGATCAAATTAACTGCAACTAAAAAGAAATTTGTGTTGACATTTTCGCCCTGCCTAATTTAATCAGAGTTAACGTTGTTGTAAATAAAGCTACAGATGGATTTTTAAAAAAAGGTATTATTTAAGGGCATTGGACATATTTTCTCTTTGAAGTTGAGAAGCAGGATTGACGTATCTACCCAGTGGATATCTAGATGCATGTGATGCAGACGACGCGAGGATTTCTTCTTTCTGAGTTGTTGCTGGTCTCTGTGCTTCCCACAGTATAATGTAGAAACCACCCAGATCACACTGAGGGCTGGCCATCTCCAAACCCAACCACGTGCATCTGCTCCATGACCTATGGCACGGTGGCGCAGCGGTAGAGTTGCTGCCTCGCGGCGCCAGAGACCCGGGTTCCATCCTGACTACGGGTGCTGTCTGTACGGAGTTTGTACCTGGGTTTTCTCCAGGATCTCCCACACTCCAAAGACGTACAGATTTGTCGGTTAATTGGCTTGGTATAATTATAAATTGTCCCTAGTGTGTGTAGGATAGTGTTAATGTGCGGGGATCGCTGGTCAATGCGGACTTGGTGGGATGTATCTGAACTAATACTAACCTCCAATGGTTGAAAGTAGCTGTCAGTGTGGAGTTTGGAGGTGGCTACCCCTCAGGTCGACTACAGAGCTTTATATAAGACTTTGCTTTAGAGACGTCATTGAGACATCAACTTCTTCTGAAAATATGTTCAACTGCACCAACAACTCCTGGTTAGACTCCAAGACATTGTGCCGTAGCCCTTGTGAATGAGTTAGTGCATCAAATGGAGAGTGTGGGTCTGCCTGTTTAACGTTAGAGAGGGTCTGCAACTTTCCACCTGTGATTGGCATGGGTTGATGAAGGGAGACTGAGGCTGGGCTATCGAGCAACAAGGCCCAATGCTCCAATCTCTCTCCGTGAGATCTGCAAGGACATTGTATTTCATTTCCCGATGTTTGGGTTCTCTTATTCGCCTCATGCCACACCATTCTCACAAGGAAACAAAAATTGTTGTCAACCTATTGATGTCAACTTTCTAAATCCAACTCCCAATCTGAACTCTGTGTGTCAGTGGGAGTAGAGTGGTCACAGATGGAGTTGTCCATGTTTATGTTCCATGGAAGTCAATGGAGTTGGACATGACCCATTGGAGTTGGACATGACCCATTGGAGTTGGACATGACCCATTGGAGTTGGACATGACCCATTGCACTGAGCTAGAGTGGTTGGATTTGGACCTCTGGTTTATCCTCTAAGCTTCACTCTGCCAGTCCCAAGTTCCACCAGATGGTACATGAGGAAGATGCAGCAATATATGACCACACGAGTTCTGCTAAATATTGAGTCCCCTAATGGACTCTTCATATCTTTTGACTGCCATGTTCTTGGGACGTTCTTGGGAGATACTTTGAGTTGTCCTCATCCATCCTGTAACAACATGGCTGCCTGAAGATTGGCAAGTGGTCGGGGGCAGCACGTTGGCACAGCGGTAGAGCTGCTGCTTCACAGCGCAATAGACCCAGGTTCGATCCTGACCTCTGGTGCTGTCAGTGTGGAGTTTGTACGTTCTCCCTGTGATCTGCGTGGGGTTTCTCCGGGTTCTCCAGTTTCCTCCCACATCCCAAAGCCTTACAGGTTTGGAGGTTAATTGGCTTCTATAAATTGTAAATTGTCCCCAGTGTGTAGGATAGCGCTAGTATACGGGGTGAGTGCTGGTTGGTGCGAGCTCGATGGGCCGAAGGGCCTGTTTCCGCTCGGTATCACTAAACTAAACTAAAAGTCCCGACCTCTTGTTCTGTGCAATTGGAAGTGCGTACATGAAGACTATTACAAGTCTTCAATTGGTCAAATATTGAGACGCTTTTTCAGCAGTTAAGAACAAGGGGAAACATCCTTGAAGTTAGAATCGCAGCATGGTCGAGGTGACTTGAGAGGCACTTTGTCCACAGGCAGTCACAGCAGAATGAAACCCTCTCTCCCAAACGCCCATGGATGTTGGCCAATTAGACTTTCATAAAGGCGATTGGCAACTGTTTGACAAATAAGGGTGTTAAGTATTATGGATAAAGACTAGCAAATGTACAGATCATGTAGTAGGTCAGACTAGATGGGCAGAATGGCCTCACCCTGATGCTAAGGCCAGGTGGGGGAACGGGCAAATGTTTAGCTGTGATATTTAATATTATTGGGGGGGGGGGGTGGAACAGAGGCCATGTTGCACAAGATTGTGTTACATTGGTAAACAGATGGAGAAAGGGTTTGACAAACGCTTTAACTATGAAGGCAATAAAAATAATATCTGTTATTTATGGGGTTTTTAGGGGTGGGCTGAGCGGCCCATTTTTTTCTAGATGCCTAAAATGCTGACTGACTGTGGGAGATGGAATTGGAAGCTTAACGATGGGCTGTATTATTATTGAGAAGGTTTTTAACTTAGGCCAATTAAATCCAGCTCAGACGAACTAGATATCCCATGAGAAAGCAGAGCCCTGTCTTACAAGGAGACTGCTGGAAAAGGCCAGGGAGTTATCGCCACCTACACGCTACATCTGTTATGGCAGGGTGGTGCAGCGGGTAGAGCTGCTGCCTCACAGCGCCAGAGACCCGGGTTCCATCCTGACCACGGGTGCTGTCTGTACGGATTTTCTACGTTCTCCCCGTGGGTTTTCCCAGGGTGCTCCGGTTTCCTCCCACACTCCCAAAGACGTATAGGTTTGTAGTTTAATTGGCTTCGGTAAAGATTGTAAAATTGTCCCTCGTGTGCGAAGGATAGTGTTAGTGTGCGGGGATCGTTGGCCAGCACGGAATCGGTGGGCCGAAGGGCCTGTTTCTGCGCTGTGTCTCTAAACTAAACTAAACTAATTAGAGATAAAACTCTTGAATGTGCACTGTACAACGTGAGATGTGAATATTTGAGTTTCGGGCAGCTAATGCTTGTGCACTGAGCAGTACCTGACTGCAGAAAGTCCTATTTAACTTGTACTCCTGTTACTTCCCTCAAACAAACTTCACTGCTGTGGAGTGATCCGATGGAACATGCTTCATTGTTGAAGTGCGATGAGAAAACTGTAGAGGGTCACGTCTAGTAAATATTCTGTGTGCGTGTGTATATTTAAAGACTTTTGTTTTGTTCTGTATGTGTTTTAATATATTTCTCGGTGTCTTCCAGTATTACTGTGATGTGGAGATGTGGCTGTAATGTTAACCAACCTATGTTAGAATAGATGTGTGTACCAACCAGCACTCTGTGTGTGTGTGTGTGTGTGTGTGTGTGTGTGTGTGTGTGTGTGTGTGTGGTTACTAAGCTCATAAGTGAAATGAGCAGAATGAGGCCATTCGGCCCATCAAGTCTACTCCGCCATTCAATCATGGCTGATCTATCTCTCCCTCCTAACCCCATTCTCCTGCCTTCTCCCCATAACCCCTGACACCCGCACTTATCAAGAATCTATCTATCTCTGCTGTACAAATATCCATTGACTTGGCCTCCACAGCCTTCTGCGGCAATGAATTCCACAGATTCACCACCCTCTGTCTGAAGAAATTCCTCCTCATCTTTCTAAAAGAACGCCCTTTAATTCTGAGGCTGTGGCCTCTAGTCCTAGGCTCCCCCACTAGTCTAGGTCAACGTGGAGGAGGACAACCCTAACGGGGAGAACGTGACCTTGGTGTGTTGAGTTAGTCTGAGCGGCAGGTTCTACGGACCACAGTTGTCCAAGCAAACCCAAACATTGGCCAGATTGGGGGCCGTGCCTCTGTCTTGGGACACCTGCCTTCACGTCATGTCCAAGGCCAATAATGGTTTGAAGCTTTTTGGTTAGACATGGGAGGGTAGAAACATCGAATGCACTTGTCCAAAAACATCGGCCCATCTCACTCTTCCCAAACATGCCTCTCGTGGGTCTGTTTGTAGTCATCCTACTGGTAATGACAGCACAACACACACTCTGGGGTCGAAATTCCTACAGTAGCTTTATAGTTATTAGTTACTAAGGTTGGCAGGGGCAAGTCGGGCCGAAGGGCCTGTTTCCGAAGGGCCTGAATGACTCTATAATGTTAAATGCAGCCACACTTTGTCTCCCTGGGTCAGGCCTGTAATCTTTCACTGCTCTTGTGTTAAATATCTTATATCAATGTGTTTTTGCAGATGAATAATGTATATACTGATGTTTTGCACATATTGTAATTAGAGTAATGCCTTTATGGAAACTTAAATACTTAATTTCTTAATAAATATTTTAAACATTTTCTAATAAAGCATGGATCCTGTGTGTTTTTAAAGCTGTCCATGCCCCTGCAGGATTTGTTATTCTGCAGAGTTTGCGTAGTTCCCTACCCACAGCAAACATGCCCTGTGCACAAACGTCCCAACCTTTGTCTGTGTTTCTGTGCCAGTATTTCACGCTGTAAACAGTTACCTCAGACTTTCCCTGTTGCATTTGCTGCTCCAACAGTCAGAGTTTAGGCGTAGGTTGCTGGTGGTCCTGGTCTTGTGAGACTTAAACCTTCAGCTCGGACCCCAATCTCATCGCAAGGTCATCGGCCCATCTCACACACACGGGGGGTGGGGGGGCTGGGGGTCGAAACGGGCACAGAGTTTGAAGTTCTGAAGGTGGTGCAGCAGTAGAACAGCCACCTCACAGCACCAGAGACCCAGGTTCCATCCTGACTACGGGTGCTGTCTGTACGGAGTTTGTACATTCTCCCCGTCACCTGTGTAGGTTTCTCCGGGTGCTCCAGTTTCCCCCCACACTCCAAAGACGTGCAGGTTTGTAGGTTAATTGGCTTCTAAGTTGTAAGTTGACCCTAGTTCGTGGGATATAACTCGTGTATGCGTTTCATGACCTGTGTCCATCATGGATCTTAGTTTTCTTTAGTTTAGACAGTGTATGTGACCACTGTCCTATGTGAGGGACAATTTACAATATTTACCAAAGACAATTAACCTGTAAGTCTTTGGAAACATAGAAACATAGAACCATAGAAAATAGGTGCAGGAGGAGGCCATTTGGCCCTTCGAGCCAGCACCGCCATTCATTGTGATCATGGCTGACCATCCACAATCAGTAACCCGTGCCTGCCTTCTCCCCATATCCCTTGATTCCACTAGCCCCTAGAGCTCTATCTAACTCTTTTAAATTCATCCAGTGAATTGGCCTCCACTGCCTTCTGTGGCAGAGAATTCCACAAATTCACAACTCTGGGTGAAAAAGTTTCTTCTCACCCCAGTTTTAAATGGCCTCCCCTTTATTCTTAGACTGTGTGGTCCCTGGTTCTGGACTCCCCCAACATAGAACATTTTCCTGCATCTAGCTTGTCCAGTCCTTTCATAATTTTATACGTCTCTATAAGATCCCCTCTCATCCTTCTAAACTCCAGTGAATACAAGCCCAGTCTTTCCAATCTTTCCTCATATGACAGTCCCGCCATCCCGGGGATTAACCTGGTGAACCTACGCTGCACTGCCTCTATAGCAAGGATGTCCCTCAAATTAGGAGACCAAAACTGCACACAAGACTCCAGATGTGATCTCACCAGGGCCCTGTACATCTGCAGAAAGACCTCTTTGCTTCTCGTGGGAGTGTGGGAGGAAACTGGAGCACCTGAAGAAATCCCACATGGGCCAGGGGGAGAACGTACAAACTCTGTACGGACAGCACCTGTAGTCGGGATTGAACCCGGATCTTGGATGCTGTAAGGTAGCAACTCTACTGCTGCGCCACCGTGCCGCCCTCTAAACTAAACTCCAAGAAGGACAAGTGTCAAGAGTGTTTATTTGTTCTATTCACTGTGACAGCAACAATGAAATCAGTCTGAAGGGTCTCGACCCAAAACGTCACCCATTCCTTCTCTCCCGAGATGCTGCCTGTCCCGCTGAGTTACTCCAGCAATCTGTGTCCACCTACAATGAAATTCTTACTTGCTGCAGTTTGCAGTCACATGAAACGTTATTCCCAATGAGCATGTGTCTGTACACTGTGGACAGCTCAATAGACAATAGACAATAGGTGCAGGAGGAGGCCATTCGGCCCTTCGAGCCAGCACCGCCATGCAATGTGATCATGGCTGATCATTCTCAATCAGTACCCCGTTCCTGCCTTCTCCCCATACCCCCTGACTCCGCTATCCTTAAGAGCTCTATCTAGCTCTCTCTTGAATGCATTCAGAGACTTGGCCTCCACTGCCTTCTGAGGCAGAGAATCCCACAGATTCACAACTCTGACTGAAAAAGTTTCTCCTCATCTCAGTTCTAAATGGCCTACCCCTTATTCTTAAACGGTGACCCCTTGTTCTGGACTCCCCCAACATTGGGAACATATTTCCTGCCTCTAACGTGTCCAACCCCTTATACGTTTCGATAAGATCTCCTCTCATCCTTCTAAATTCCAGTGTATACAAGCCTAATCGATTGTAATCCTGTAGACTGTGGACGGCTCGATTGTAATCCTGTATTGTCTTTCCGCTGACTGGTTAGCGCGCAACAAACAATCTTTCCACTGTACTTTGGTACACGTGACAATAAACTAAACTAATGAAACTCAACAACTCAAGAAAAAAACATCTAAATCCAGGCTGGGACTCCCCCATCCAGCTCCACTTACTACCCCAGTCACAAATAAGCCCCGAGACATGTGTTTACGTATCACATTCTGGAGGGAGCATGTAGTCAAGAGAACGTGGTGTCATGTAACCAGCAGTGACCAGATTCTGATCGGCTCGACAACCTCTGTCTGTGGAAAGCTTGCTGCATTATTCTTAGCCATGACCATGCAGCCAACGACCTGGCCATGCTCCAGTGTGCGTTATAAATCGTCCAGCAACAAACAAAACAGTTTGCATGGAAACATGCACAGCCCAGACATAGAAACACAGAAAATAGGTGCAGGAGGAGGCCCTTCGAGCCAGCACCACCATTCAATATGGTCATGGCTGATCATCCAAAATCAGTACCCCGTTCCTGCTTTCTCCCCATATCCCTTTATTCCGGTGAGGCGGGGGGGAAGATTTAATAGGAGGGGTCACTTTTTCGCACAGAGGGTGGTGGGTGTATGGAACAAGCTGCCAGAGGAGGTAGTTGAGGCAGGGACTATCGCAATGTTTAAGAAACAGTTAGACAGGTACATGGATAGGACAGATTTAGAGGGATATGGACCAAACGCAGGCAGGTGGGACTAGTGTAGCTGGGACATGTTGGCCACTGCGGGCAAGTTGGGCTGAAAGGCCTGTTTCCACGCAGTATCAATCTAGGACTCAGGTTCCTCTTAAATCTTTCCCGTCCCATTGAAACCCATGCCCACCAGTTCTCAATTCCTCAATCGTGTGTGAAAAACACTATGTGCATTCACCTTGTCTGTACACTTAGTGCATCTCTGTATAACATCACCCTTTTTCTTTGTTTTAAAACTTAGACAAAAAAACAGAAGTAAATAAGCAATGATGTTGCAGGTCTGGACGGATGAGTTGTGTTCTCCCAGTGACTGATTTGCAGAGGCTAGTCTGAGTGCATACCACAGTGGGCAAGCAGGATGTGTTGGCTTATCAGTGATAGCAGACCGAGTGGAACAAGATTGTACATGTAACAGTCACAAATGGTGGAATAACAAGGTGGTGCAGCAGTAGAGATGCTGCCTCACAGCGCCAGAGACCCAGGTCTGATCCTGACTACGCGCACTGTCTGAACAGAGTTTGTGTGTTCACTATGATCTTCGGTTTCCTCCCACACTTCAAAGACGTGCAGGTTTGCAGGTTAATTGGCTTGGTGTAATTGTAAATTGTCCCTCGTGTGCATAGGATAGCATTAATGTGCAGGGTTCGCTGGTCGGCACGGATTCGGTGGGCCGAAGGGCCTGTTTCCACCCTGTATCTCTAAACTAAACTAAACCAAACTCAGCGGGTCAGGCAGCATCTCCGGAGAAAAAGAATAGGTGACGATTTGTGTTGAGATCTGAAGTCTGAAGAAGGGTCTCGACCCGAAACATCATCAGTTTCCTTCTCTCCAGTGATGTCTGTCCCGCTGAGTTACTCCAGCATTTTAGCGTTTATCTCCGGTCCAAACTAGCAGCTGCAGTTCCTTCCGACACAAGATTTGACGTGTAGGAGGCCGAGGCTTGGCTAAAGTGGGTGGGACATCTCCAGCCAACGCTTCCATCAAACTTATGAAACGACGAACCGCTACGAGTGAGGTTACCTCGTGCTTTGTATAAACTGTGGCAACAATCACGACAGGTGTGTTTGTGGAATGAAACAGCGCAGTGTGCTAGGAGATCAGATCAGATAAATCACCCTACACACACTAGGGACAATTTACAATTTTAACGAAGCCAATTAGCTGACAAACCTGCATGTCTTTGGAGTGTGGGAGGAAACCGGAGCACCCGGAGAAAACCCACGCGGTCACGGGGAGAACGTACAAACTCCGTACAGACAGCACCCGTAGTCAGGATGGAACCCGGGTCTCTGGCGCTCGAACAGTAGTTGGGGCTGGAAATGGGGGAGATGCTAAATAAAAGATACTAGGCTTGTATATACTGGAATTTAGAAGGATGAGAGGAGATCTTATCGAAACGTATAAGATTATTAAGGGGTTGGACACGTTAGAGGCACGAAACATGTTCCCAATGTTGGGGGAGTCCAGAACAAGGGGCCACAGTTTAAGAATAAGGGGTAGGCCATTTAGAACTGAGATGAGGCACGGTAGCGCAGCGGTAGAGTTGCTGCTTTACAGCGAATGCAGCGCCGGAGACTCAGGTTCGATCCTGACTATGGGTGCTGCACTGTAAGGAGTTTGTACGTTCTCCCCGTGACCTGCGTGGGTTTTCTCCGAGATCTTCGGTTTCCTCCCACACTCCAAAGACGTACAGGTATGTAGGTTAATTGGCTGGGTAAATGTAAAAATTGTCCCTAGTGGGTGTAGGATAGTGTTAATGTACGGGGATCGCTGGGCGGCACGGACTTGGAGGGCCGAAAAGGCCTGTTTCCGGCTGTATAGATATGATATGATATGATATGATATGAGGAAAAACTTTTTCAGTCAGAGAGTTGTGAATCTGTGGAATTCTCTGCCTCAGAAGGCAGTGGAGGCCAATTCTCTGAATGCATTCAAGAGAGAGCTAGATAGAGCTCTTAAGGATAGCGGAGTCAGGGGGTATGGGGAGAAGGCAGGAATGGGGTACTGATTGAGAATGATCAGCCATGATCACATTGAATGGCGGTGCTGGCTCGAAGGGCCGAATGGCCTCCTGCACCTATTGTCTATTGTCTATTAAATGTAGCCAAAGTTGATCAAAGATAGTCTGTGGGATCCAATGATGTAGAGAGCAGTCCTGAACTGGCATCTACTTCACTGGTTACAACTGGACCCTCTTTGATCGGACTTTACTGCCTTTATCTTATACTAAACTTTATTCACGTTATTCCCTTTATAATTTATCTTGAGGTTAGTTTATTGTTACGTATACCAAGGTAGTGAAAAGCTCTTATAGCGTGCTAACCAGACAAAAAGACAATACCTGATTACAATCAAGCTGCCCACAGTGAACAGAGACAAGATAAACAGAATAACTGTTAGTGCAAGATGATGTCCTGAACTACCATCTACCTCATTGGTGACCCTCGGACTATCCTTGATCGGACTTTGCTGGCTTTACCTTGCACTAAACGTTATTCCCTTATCATGTATCTGTACACTGTAAATGGATGGATTGTAATCATGTATTGTCTTTCCGCTGACTGGTTAGGACGCAATAAGTATAGGCCTTGTCCCCATAACCCCTGACACCCGCACTAATCAAGAATCTGTCTATCTCTGCCTTAAAAATATCCATTGACTTGGCCTCCACAGCCTTCTGTGGCAAAGAATTCCACAGATTTTAGTCTGGTCAACTTACAACCCAGCGTTATGAATATTGATTTATTGATCACCCATTCCTTCCCCCCTGAAATGCTGCCTGTCCCGCTGAGTTACTCCAGCATCTTGTGTCTATCTTCAGGGTAAACCAGCATCTGCAGTTCCTTCCGAGCTGACTGCTGTGCTGTGAATATAAAATTCTTAAGGGATTGGACAGGCTAGATGCAGGAATAATGTTGGGGGAGTCCAGAACCAGGGGTCACAGTTTAAGAATAAAAGGGAGGCCATTTAGGACTGAGATGAGGAAAAACTTTTTCACCCTGAGAGTTGTGAATCTGTGGAATTCACTGGATGTTTTCAAGAGAGAGTTAGATTTAGCTCTTAGGGCTAACGGAATCAAGGGGTATGGGGAGAAAGCAGGAATGGGGTACTGATTGTGGATGATCAGCCATGATCATATTGAATGGCGGTGCTGGCTCGAAGGGCTGAATGGCCTACTCCTATTTTCTATGTTTCTAACATGACCTCCCAACGTCTGTACTCAATACTCTGGCTGATGAAGGGCAGTGTTGCAAAATGATCACCCAGAGGGTGGTGCATTTGTGGGGTGAGCTGCTGGAAATGATTGAGGGAGGGACTATAACAACATTTGAGGGACATTTGGACAGGTTCATGGACATGAGAAGTTTCAAGGGACGTGGTCAAATGTGGGTGAATGGGAGTGGAGGCATCTGTTTCCACTCCAGGACTGTATCACTCCAGGACTCTGAAATATGGGATCGAGGATGAAAGATGAACTGTTGGTAACAAATGCCTTGCCTTTCGGAGGAGAGTCATCCTATGTTAGTTTTCAGCTGGACATCCAGGACTTCACCATTCACAAACGCTGAAGTACCAGGGGATACCCCAAGGTCATCTACAGCAAGACATGGAAACGTAAGCTCTATCTTAACCACGCTTCTATTTATAACAGAGGCAGTTCAGTGTCACCGCACCCACCCCCAAGTCCTCAGTCACAGGGTGACACAGGGTGAAGACGATCCAATTACAAGTCTGTTGACTCTCCCAGAAACGTCCACGCGGGTTTAACGTTAGTGTTGCCAACTTCCTCACTCCCAAATACGGGAGAAGGCGACGTCACCGCCCCACGCCCCACGTGACCTCACCCAGCCAGTGGCCACGTGCTCCCGGCCCGGGCGGCCGCCATTGGTGGAGCGGGAGCACGTGGCCGCTGGCTGGGTGAAGTCACGTGGGGCGCGGGGCGGTGACATCAACCTTTGTCCCTTATTTGGGAGTGAGGTAGTTGGCAACCCTACTAATACGGGACAAGGGCGGTCCCATACGGGACAAATAAAAATGTAGCCCAAAATACTCCTAGATCCCTCTGTTCTACAACACTCCCATTCACAGCTACCATTCACAGCTCATCATTTTCCAAAGTCCAACACCTCATACTTCTCTGATTTGAATTGAATTGAATTGAATAAGTTTATTGGCCATGTTTGTACACATACAAGGAATGTGCCTTGGTGCTCCGCTCGCAAGTAACAACACGAACATACAGTAAACAATTAAGAATAAAGCATAAAACTCCCCTAAACTCCGTTAGCCATTCCTTGGCCCACTTGGGCAGCTGCTCAAAATCCATCTGTAATTCATGATAACCATCTTCACCGTCTACACTACCACGCATTTTAATGACATCTGCAAACTTACTAGTCCTGCCTTGTACATTCTCATTGTTGATGTAGATGACAAACAGCAATGGGCCGAGCACTGATCCCTGAGGCACACCACTAGTTGCAGCTTCCAGTCGGAGTTACAACCTTCCACGGCCATTCTCTACTTCCTACTTTGAAGGCAATTCGCTGTTAATTTGATGCCTCTGCTTAGATTCAACCTTCAGGAGCAGCGCACCATGCAGAACCTTATCAAGAGAAGTGGTGAAGTCCATTATAGACATCGTGTGTAGGAAGGAACTGCAGATGCTGGTTTACACTGAAGATAGACACAAAATGCTGGAGTAACTCCGCGGGTCAGGCAGCATCTGTGGAGAGAAGGAATGGGTGACGCTTCGGGTCGGGACCCTTCTTCATGACATCCAGGGTCCCGCCCCCTCCCCTGACATCGATCTCGATCCGAAACGTCACCCATTCCTTCTCTCCAGAGATGCTGCCTGACCCGCTGAGTTACTCCAGCATTTTGTGTCTACCTTCGATTTAAACCAGCATCTGCAGTTTATTTCCTAAATCAACCTCTGTCTTTTTAAATACATGTACATCATCCCTCAGAATCCTCTCCAGTAGCTTTCCCACCACGGATGTTAGACTCACTGGTCAACAGTTCCCAGTCTGAAGAAGGGTCTAGACCCGAAACGTCACCCATTCCTTCTCTCCTGAGATGCTGCCTGACCCGCTGAGTTACTCCAGCATTTTGTGTCTGTCCCCAGTTTTTTCTTTGCGGCTCTTCTTAACAGAGGCACAACATTAGTCACCCTCCAATCTTCCAGCACCCCTCTCTCTGGTGTCTGACAATGATAAATATAGGTCGGCCGGGACTCCTGTAATTTATTCTCCAGCCTTCCATAAGGTGCATGGATATATGTGATCAGTCCCTATCTTAATTTATCTATCTTCATATGTCTTAGGGCATCCAGCACCTCCTTGGGTGTCATATGGATTATCCTCAAGACATTGCCATTAACTTTCCCAACTTGCCTGGTCTCCATATCTTTCTCAGCGGAAATATTTTCAGTTTTCAGTTTAGTTTGGAGATACAGCGCGGAAACAGGCCCTTTGGCCCACCAAGTCGGCGCCGACCAGCGATCCCCGCACACTAACACTATCCTACACACTCGGGATAATTTTACATTTATACACTTACACCAAGCCAATTAACCTACAAACCCGCACGTCTTTGGAGTGTGGGTGGAAACCGAAGATCTCGGAGAAAACCCACGCAGGTCACGGGGAGAACGGACAAACTCCGTACAGACAGCGCCCGTAGTCGGGATGGAACCCGGGTCTCTGGCGCTGTGAGGCAGCAACTCTACCGCTGCGCCACCGTGCCGCCCAATATTCATTGAGGATCGTGCCCATCTCCTGCGGCTCCACAGACATGACCACTTTGGTTTCTGAGGAGATGTCAGATTGAATAAGATTTCATTGTTATTTCATTCAAGTACTTTGTTCAGTTTTGGTCATTCTGCTATCAGAAAGATTTCATTAAGCTTCATTAGGGCGGCACGGTGGCGCAGAGGTAGAGTTGCTGCTTTACAGCGCTTGCAGCGCCAGCGACCCGGGTTCCTTCCCGACTACGGGCGCTGTCTGTACGGAGTTTGCACGTTCTCCCCGTGACCTGCGTGGGTTTTCTCCGAGATCTTTGATTTCCTCCCACACTCCAAAGACGTACAAGTTTGTAGGTTAATTGGCTTGGTAAATGTAAAATTGTCCCTAGTGTGTGTAGCATAGTGTTTGTGTGCGGGGATCGCTGGTCGGCATGGACCCGGTGGGACGAAGGGCCTGTTTCCGCGCTATTTCTCCAAACTAAAGCTAAAAACTAAATAAAACAAGCTGGAAAGGGTGCAGAGAAAATTGACCAAGAGAGGATGTTACCAAGACTCGAGGGCCTGAGCTTTTGGGGAGGATGGGCAGGCTAGGACTTTATTCCTTGGAGCGCAGGAGAGTGAGACAATAGACAATAGACAGACAATAGGTGCAGGAGTAGGCCATTCGGCCCTTCGAGCCAGCACCACCATTCAATGTGATCATGGCTGATCATTCTCAATCTTATGGAGTAGATCTTATGAGAGGTGAGGACACAGTGAATGGACTGGGCCTTTTCACGCAAGGCAAAGGAATCGAGAATTAGAAGACATTGGTTTCAGGTGAGGGGGGATGTTTAATGGGAACCTGAGGGATATGATCATTTAGAAAGACAAGGAGGAATTTCAGAGTCAGAGGGCGGTGAATCTGTGGAATTCATTGCCACAGAAGGCTGTGGAGGCCAAGTCAATATTTTTAAGGCAGAGATAGATAGATTCTTGATTAGAACGCGTGTCAGGGGTTATGGGGAGAAGGCAGGAGAATGGGGTTAGGAGGGAGACATAGGTCAGCCATGATTGAATGGCAGAG
Organism: Rhinoraja longicauda; assembly: GCF_053455715.1. Classification (NCBI taxonomy): domain Eukaryota; kingdom Metazoa; phylum Chordata; class Chondrichthyes; order Rajiformes; family Arhynchobatidae; genus Rhinoraja; species Rhinoraja longicauda. Next base: position 28,558,550 of record NC_135983.1, on the reverse strand, counting down.
TAGACTTGATGGGCCGAGTGGCCTAATTTTGCCTCTCTGACTTATGAACATGAATGTGGGCAGGTGGGTCCATGGTAGAAGGGATATCCTGGTCGGCTGGGGCGAGTTGGGCCGAAGGGCCTGTTTCCGTACTGTGTGACTGACTCCACGAGGAATATTGGCCACGCATTGGGAATGAATTGCAGAGTTTAATGCTGTAAATTCCTCATCGACATTAAAGTATTTTGCCATAAGCGGAGTTTTCTGATTGTGTATTAAATGAGCCTAGTAACAGGCACAATGTTATTAGCTATTATGAGCTGGGAACATCACAAGTGGAATCTCCTTGGCCACGGTTATGGACAGCATTTATCAACACCAGCCTGTCCAGGAATGTACCCAGGCTTTAGGTTGCAGATATTCATAGTTTAAAATTCTTATGTCTACACAGCACGACCTTTAATACCATTGCTAAATCAGTCCAGGCAAGTTTACTTTAGGAAGGAACTGCAGGTGCTGGTTTAAACAGGAGATAGACACAAAATGCTGGAGTAACTCAGCGGGTCAGGCAGCATCTCCGGAGTGAAGGGATGGGTGACGTCAGGATAAGGGTCTCCACCCATTCTCTCCACAGATGCTGCCGGCCCCACTGAGTTCCTCCAGCATTTTGTGTCTATCTTAAGTTTAGTTTAGTTTAGAGACACAGCGTGGAATCAGGCTCTTCGGCCCACCGAGTCCGTGCCGACCAGCGATCCCTGCGCACTAACACTATCCTACACACACTGGGGACAATTTACAATTTTACCAAAGCCAATTAACCTACAAACTTGCACATCTTTGGAATGTGGGAGGATAAAACCCACGCAGGTCACGGGGAGAACGTACAAACTCCGTACAGGCAGCACCCGTAGTCAGGATCGAACCTGGGTCTCTGGCGCTGTGAGGCAGCAACTCTAATTGCCCAATTATGAACTTCTGTGATGGTGGGATCTATGAAACTACAACAGGAGTAATTAACATAGAAACATAGAAAATAGATGCAAGAGGATGCCCTTTGAGCCAGCACCACCATTCATTGTGATCATGGCTGATCATCCACAATCAGTAACCCGTGCCTGCCTTCTCCCCATATCCCTTGATTCCACTAGCCCCAAGAGCTCTATCTAACTCTCTTTTAAATTCATCCAGTGAATCGGCCTCCACTGCCCTCTGTGGCAGAGAATTCCACAGATGATGTCAAGGAAGGCCACAGGAGAGGCTGTATTTACCTGCCTGGGTTTTCTCCGGGATCTCCGGTTTCCCACACTCTAACGACGTGCAGGTTTGTAGGTTAGTGGGCTTGGTATAAGTGTAAATGGTTCCTAGTGTGTGCAGGGTAGTGTTAGTGTGTGGGGATCGCCAGTGTGCTGCATCTAAACAGCCTGGATGAAATTTGATGAAATTATGCCAATAAAGCCTCATTCTAGTTATGAAGTTTAAACCGTACAGCACCAGGATCGGCCCTTTGGCCCACAACGTCACAAGTCTTGAGGTTTATTCAAGCTGAGGGTTTATATGGGTTAATTGTGCTGTGCAGCGGGTAGAGCTGCTGCCTCACAGCGCCAGAGACCCGGGTTCCATCCTGACAACGGGTGCTGTCTGTACGGAGTTTGTACGTTCTCCCCGTGACCTGCTTGGGTTTTCTACGGGAGCTCCGGTTTCCTCCCACACTCCAAAGACGTGCAGGTTGGTAGGTTAATTGGCTTTGCTAACAATTGTCCCCAGTGTGTAGGATAGAACTAGTGTACAGGGTGATCGCTGGTTGGCATGAAGGGCCTTCTTCCACCATGCCACATCTCTAAAGTAAACTAGTGTACAGGTGATTGCTAGTCGGCGCGGTCACAGTGGGCTGAAGGGCCTGTTTCCGCGCCGTATCTCTCAGCTGAACTAAATCTAAATGAATTATGAGCAACATTCATATCACCTGATAAGAAGAGCTGACTGCGCTTTATAGTTTGGGGAAAGTTACATGCACGTTGTAAAATCACACCCGAGGTACAGACCAGACAGATAAGGTTGAAGGCAATACTGACTCTGTAAATCTACCACAATCAGCTCACATATGGACTTCAGAAGGGCTAAACATCCAAGGACGTACACGCCACTGGAGATAAATGGGTCTATTGTGGATAGGGTGAGCAGTTTTAAATACTTGGGAGTCCGCATCGCAGAGGATCTGACGTGGGCAACGCACATTGCCGCACTGGTGGGTAAGGCTAAGCAGCGCCTTTACCACCTTAGACAACTGAGGAAATTCAGAGTGTCTCTGAGGATCCTTCATTGCTTCTACTCTGGGAGCATCCTGTCCGGCAACATTACAGTCTGGTTTGGGAACAGCTCTGCCCAGGACAGGATGGCCCTGCAGAGAGTAGTGCGTTCGGCAGAACGCACCATGGGAACTACACTCGTCCCCCTGCAGGACCTATACATCAGGAGGTGCAGATCCAGAGCAAGCAAGATCATGAGGGACCCCTGCCACCCCAGTAACGGACTGTTCCAGATGCTACGATCAGGCAAACGCCTCCGCTGTCACGCTGTGAAAACGGAGAGGATGAGACGGAGTTTCTTCCCACAGGCCATCAGGACTGTCAACTTTTATAACCCCAGAGACTAAATTTTTGTCGACACTAATAGTAACTTATTAACTTTATTTATATGCTGTAACTGTAATTCTTTTTGTGCATAATCCGCAGGCATTGCCACTTTCATTTCACTGCACATCGTGTATGTGTATGTGACAAATAAATTTGACTTGACTTGACTTGACTTGACATATTTATTTCTGTATCGTGGGCGACTGAAACCACACATCCACCCTCAGGAGCAGCTTTCTCCCTGCATCCATCAGGCTGTTAAACACTACAATCTCAAATTAAGCGCCAAACTACATCGACCTGATGACATCATATTTGACTTTGCACTATTATTCTTTGTTTATTGTCTGTGTTATATGACTTTTGTTGGGTTTGGCAGAGTGCAACGTTTTCATATCTGTTGTGCTGCTGCAAGTTAGAATTTCATTGAAGGTAGACACAAAAAGCTGGAGTAACTCAGCAGGTCAGGCGGCATCTCTGGAGAGAAGGAATGGGTGACGTTTCGGGTCGAGACCCTTCTTCAGACTGAGAGTCGGGGGAGGGGGAAACTCAGCATTACTCCAGCATTTTGTGTCTATCTTCAGTGCAAACCAACATCTGCAGTTCCTTCCTACACATTTGACAATAAAACACTGAGAAACACTTTCTATCCCTCTGCAGATCTATTGATTCCCGTTGATAATGGTGTTGCTGTTCCTCAGCCACTTGTAAAGAGGAGAGGGGCGTGTAACAACATCAACAGATGACTCGAGCCATGCACAGAGAGGACACGGGAGCCAGTTAAACAGTGGCGCAGCGGTAGAGTTGCTGCCTCACAGCGCCAGAGACCCGGGTTCCATCCCGACTACGGGTGCTGTTTGTACGTTCTCCCCGTGACCTGCGTGGGTTTTCCACAAGATCTTCGGTTTCCTTAAACACTCCAAAGACGTGCAGGTTGTAGGGTAATTGGCTTGGTGCAAATGTAAATTGTCGCTAGTGTGTGTGAAGGATAGTGTTAGTGTGCGGGGATCGCTGGTCGGAGTGGACTCGGTCGGCTGAAGGTCTACCCTGCATCTTATTTTACAAAGTTGTCAATGTTTACAAAGTTATGTACAACGTTTTCCGCCCTGCATCTCATATCTAAACTAATATAAAAAGGCTCATCATGGGGTGAAAGTCCTAAAGAGTGCAAACGCAGAGGCAGTGCCAGCACTTACATGGAGAACTCCATGGGGTGACACGAGTGATAATGACACAGGTGGACATACTTCAACATCATGGAACACAGGACATGGTCTCTGCCACTCCCGGCGGTCAGCAGGCACCGTGACAGACTGGGCTTTCACAAGTTCACAAGTTATAGGAGCAGAATCAGGTCATTCGGCCCATCGAGTCCACTCCGCCATGCAATCATGGCTGATCACTGCCTCCTAATCCCATTTTCCTGCCTTCTCCCCATAACCCTTGACACCTGTTCTCACCAAGAATTTGTCTATCTCTGCCTTAAAAATATCCACTGACTTGGCCTCCACAGCTCTCTGTGGCAATGAGTTCCACAGATTCACCGCCCTCTGACTAAAGAGGTTCCTCCTCACCTCTTTTCTAAAAGAGCGCCCTTTAATTCTGAAGCTGTGATCTCTGGTCCTAGACTCCCCCACTAGTCCCACCTGGTGTGGTCTCCACACAGCCACACTTTCACTAACAGCTCAGTTCAGTTTAGTTTATTGTCACGTGTACCGAGGTACAGTGAACAGCTTTTGTTGCGTGCTAACCAGTCAGCGGAAAGACAGTACATGATTACAATCGAACCGTCCACAGTACAGATACATGGTAAAGGAAATAACGTTTAGTGCAAGGTAAAGCCAGCAGAGTCCGATCAAGGACAGTCGGAAGGTCACCAAACAGGTGGACAGTAGGTCAGGACCACTCTCTAGTTGTGCTTCATTATAACTGGGGCAGGCTGAGCCAGACCAGCTGAATCTAAATGAGAGAGTTTGCAAAGGCAGGCATCTACTGACATAAACATGCAGATACAGGGATACAGATTTAGCCGTGCCTGGGAATGTAATGCCGGTTAAATTCAGAGACTCCCAATCCGGTGATGCTTTTTTCAAAGCCTTGGATTCCTGTGTCGGCGTTGAATGGAAAGTTCTCTAACTGCCCAGAGTGAGAGACCCTTCATCAAACCTCCATTAAAATACATGGTCTGAGCCCCTGCGATTAACTGTGCACCATGGAGGCGTGACGCTTGGTCAGCCCAGCTGGGGGCAGGATACCACCACCACCAACAGCTACTGGACCTCACTCTGAATGGTGGCATCAACAACACGCGTGTAAGAAGATCTGTCACCCTCTCCCCACACACCTGCTCCCAATGGATATAGACTGGAGCACAGCACAGGCACAGAGAGGGCGGCTCCCATGGGCGGCCAGCTCACTTTCACACACGTCCCCACTAGTTTAGTTAAGTTTGGTATAATTTAATTTAATTTAATTTAATTTAATTTAATTTAATTTAATTTAATTTAATTTAATTTAATTTAATTTAATTTAATTTAATTTAATTTAGTTTAATTTAGTTTAGTTTAATTTAGATTAGTAGAAGCTTAGTTGAAGTTTAGTTTAAGCTCCGTCTAGTTTAGTTTAGTTTAAAGATGAGTTTGTTAGTTAGTTTTGTTTGTTCCAGAACTACAGCCAAAACAGTATACGATAGCGCAACAATTTTAGGCCCACCTTACTCACCGTCATCACTGTGGTGCTAATGGAGGGGGGAGGGGAAGGGGAGGGGGAGGGAGAGCAGGGAGGAGGGAGAGGGAGAGAGGAGGGAGGAAGGGGGAGAGAGGAGGATGGAGTGGGGGGGGGGGGGAGGGGAAGGGGAGGGAGAGGAGAGGGAGGGGGAGGGTGGGGAGAGGGGAGGGGAGGGGAGAGGGTGCTGCACCAATGCAGGAGAGGTTTGGGCCCAACTTGGTCAAGTAACTATTAAAACACAAAGTACTTGTGGTTCAACACCAGGATAATCACTCAACCAAGAAACCCAATCCCAAATACTATCTAAACTGCTTCTACGCACTTATGCTGAGGACAATAACCAAATCCATGTGCAATAATAAGTCACCTACATGTTAGCACGCACATAAAAACTGTTGGTGTAGATGCCGGGATCTCATTGTGATAATCGAGTTGAGTTCGGCCCACGACACCTCAGGAAGGTTCAACAGTTAGTTCTTGCCCTTGAATCGAGATATACACCTTTAATAGATTCACCCCTTCAATTGATCCAGCCGTTCAATATAGATGCACTCCTCCCCCTTCTGCCCCCCCTCTCCCCCCTCCCCCTCTCCCACCCTCTCCCCCTCACTCCTCTCTACCTCTCCCTCTCTCTGTCTCCTCTCCCCCGCTCCCTACCCCCTCTCTCCCACTCCGCTCCTCCCCCCTCTCTCTCCCTCTCTCTCCTCTCTCCCACTCCGCTCCTCCCCCTCCCTCTCCCACCCTCTCCTCCCTCTCCCCCCCCCCCCCGTCTCCCCCTCTCCCCCCCCCCCATTCATTCGGTCCTGTTCCGGATGGGTTTACACCCAGTCTTTCAATGCCTTTCTGATGGTTCTTTCATGTTTTATCCTGATAGAAGTGGATGAAGTGAATGTATTTTTGTTCCAGCACCACTGTGGCAGAGAGAGAGAGGGAGAGGGAGAGGGAGAGGGAGAGGGAGAGGGAGAGGGAGAGGGAGAGGGAGAGGGAGAGGGAGAGGGAGAGGGAGAGGGAGAGGGAGAGGGAGAGGGAGAGGGAGAGGGAGAGGGAGAGGGAGAGGGAGAGGGAGAGGGAGAGGGAGAGGGAGAGGGAGAGGGAGAGGGAGAGGGAGAGGGAGAGGCAGAGAGAGAGAGAGAGGGAGAGGGAGAGGGAGAGGGAGAGGGAGAGGGAGAGGGAGAGGGAGAGGGAGAGGGAGAGGGAGAGGGAGAGGGAGAGGGAGAGGGAGAGGGAGAGGGAGAGGGAGAGGGAGAGGGAGAGGGAGAGGGAGAGGGAGAGGGAGAGGGAGAGGGAGAGGGAGAGGGAGAGGGAGGGAGAGGGAGGGAGAGGGAGAGGGAGAGGGAGAGGGAGGGAGAGAGAGAGAGAGGGAGAGGGAGAGTCGGTGCCAGCTTCACTGACGACTGGAGTCTCTGCTGTTTGTCAGCAGGGTGTTGCGATGTTGGAGTGAGACGGTTTATTTGTGCAACTCCCTCACCTTGATAGAAACCGCGCTCAGGCCCAAGACAAACCGAGGTGGCCAAGACCTCACAAACTTGGCCAACACACAGTCAGAGCCGACTTCCTCAAGCTATTAGCTGCAAACACTTCTGGAAAACATTAGCAAGGCCTTTCATTGCAACCGGAGGGAGACAACGGTGAAAAAGACCAATGCCTCAGTTGGTCATGCCAATCGGCAAATGGAGTGATAGGGTAGACTCGATGGGCTGAATGGCCTAATTCTGCTCCGATGACTGATGAGCTTATGAGATGGACATTCCCTGCCATCGAGAAGAAGGTTCAGGAGGCTGGAAACTGTAGCCTCCAGGTTCAGGAAGGGCTCCCCCCCTGCTGCCGTGGGTAGAGGATGTTTCCACCAGTGGGAGAGTCTGGGATATCACAGAACTAGTGCGATCGCTGGTCGGCATGGACTAGCTGGGCCGAAGGGCCTACTTCCACGCTGTATCTCTAAACTAAACTAGTGTGAACGGGTGATGCCGGGCCATCAGTGATAGGAGCAGAATTAGGCCATTCAGCCCATCAAGTCTACTCTGCCATTCAATCATGGCTGAAATAACTCTCCCTCCTAACCCCATTCTCCTGCCTTCTCCCCATAACTCCTGACACCCGCACTAATCAAGGATCCATCTACCTCTGCCTTAAAAATATCCATTGGTCGGCGCGGACCCAGTGGGCCGAAGGGCCTGTTTCCATACTGTGTCTCTAAACTAAACTAGTGTGAACGGGTGATAATTAAATGAAACTAAACTAAACTAAACTAAACTCTCCTTGGCCTTTAGTTCTGGGGTCTGACATCCGATGGGATGTTTAATTTCACCTGACAGAGAGAAGTGGAACGTGCAGGATAAGTGCAAGTGAAGGACACTTTGTACAAAGCCTGTGTGCAAACTGCACGATTACTGAGCCGGGCAGGCCTGCTCAGCAGATCCAAGCACCTACATACACGCCCTGGAATAATAACAGCTCCTCAGCCTGAGAGTGAAAAACAGCGGAAAGAATGTGATGCATTCACTGCACCGAGCGATCCACGTTCCCAGCTGAATTCCCCGGGCTGCAGGTGTGGGAGCTCATCACCCGGTATTCATAGAACCATAGAACCACAGACAATAGGTGCAGGAGGAGGCCATTCGGCCCTTCCAGCCAGCACCGCCATTCAATGTGATCAATGCTGATCATCCACAATCAGTACCCCGTTCCTGCTTTCTCCCCACATCCCTTGATTCCGTTAGCACCAAGAGCCAAATTCTAACTCTCTCTGGAATACATCTTGAATAGAAACAAAGAACTACAGATGCTGATCAAGAGACCACACAGTGCTGGAGTAACTGAACGGGTCAGGCAGCATCTGTGGAGAACATAGATAGGTGACGTTTCACAGAGTGCTGGAGTAACTCAGCGGGTCAGGCAGCATCTGTGGAGAACATGGATAGGTGATGTTTCACAGAGTGCTGGAGTAACTCAGCGTAGAAAGAAAACCCACTCGGTCACAGGGGGAGAACGTGCTAACTCCACACCGGCAGCACCCGAGGTCGGAATCGAACCCGCCGTCTCTGGCACTGTGAAGCAGCGGCTCTACCCGCTGCACCACCGGGACAGACTCAGAGCAGCGGTGGAGCAGGGAGGAAAACAAGTGAAGTGGGAGGGGACGGGAGGGGAGGGGAGGGGAGGGGAGGGGAGGGGAGGGGGGGGGAGGGGAGGGGAGGGGAGGGGAGGGGAGGGGAGGGGAGGGGAGGGGAGGGGAGGGGAGGGGAGGGGAGGGGAGGGGAGGGGAGGGGAGGGGAGGGGAGGGGATCACGAGTAAGACCACATCCTCAGCTGGCAGCGGCAGGCAGTTGCTGGGGAATCCACACAGTCCGGTAATTGCGTGTTTTCCCAATATTTCAGCCAAGAATGTGTTCCGGGACTGGCCCTACTAAAGCCAACGTGCTTCAAAGACATCAAACACTGTGAATACCCCTGCAACCACAAACCTATCGGAATACAAGTCCTAACCCCAGCTGGAGATGTTGTTTTTAAGATTGCCTTGGAAGCAGTCCATTCTTTCAAACTTGGGTTTTGCTAATTTAGTTAAAGTGCAGAAGAAATCGCCATTTGGTTTAGCCTGGGTTCCATGTTCCCCCATGGGTCGATACCCAGAGGAAGCCGTGCATCCAAATTTTCCATTGACTAAACAGAGCGTTGAATTACATACAAGCTGCTAATAATGGATTAGTAAATGGCCAGGGCCGAGGCTAGGGTTGCCAACTGTCCCGTATTAGCCGGGACATTCCGTATTTTGGGCTAAATTGGTTTGTCCCGTACGGGACCGCCCTTGTCCCATATTAGTAGGGTTGCCAACTTCCTCACTCCCAAATACAGGACAAAGGGTGACGTCGCCGTCCCACGCCCCACGTGACGTCACCCAGCCAGCGGCCACGTGCTTCCGTTCCACCAATGGCGGCCGCCCGGGCCGGGAACACGTGGCCGCTGGCTGGGTGAGGTCACGTGGGGCGCGGGGCGGTGATGTCACCTTGTCCCGCATTTGGGAGTGAGGAAGTTGGCAACCCTAGGCGTAACACTGACTACAGTCAACGTATTCCACCCAACGTCACCCAACTTTACATCTCAAGGCTCCATTGCCACCGATATACGTTGCATCCAAAAGAGTCCTGCCTGATCATTTTTCCGGTTGCCAAACACTTTAACTCCCCCTCCCATTCCCACACTGACCTTTCTGTCCTGGGCCTCCTCCACTGTCAGAGTGAGGCCCAGCACAAATTGGAGGAACAGCACCTCATATTTCGCTTGGGCAGCTCACACCCCAGCAGTATGAACATTGACTTCTCCAACTTCAAGAAGCCCTTGCTTTCCCTCTCTCTCCATCCCTTGCCCTTCCTAGTTCTCCAACCAGTCTGACTGTCCCTGATTACATTTTATCTCTGTTTGTTTTGTTGTCACCTTTTCCCAGCTAACACACATCTACTCCTTCCGGGTCACTGGTGCTGTAAGGGCTGAAGTGTATTATTGTCCCCAGTGTTTGTGGGATAGTGTTAGTGTGCGGGGATCACTGGGCGGTGCGGACTTGGTGGGCATAGGGCCTGTTTCTGCGCTGTATCTCTAAACTAAACTAAACAACACCAAAAATCTCATGAATTTTGGGGAAAACATGCGGCTGAAATAACTAAAATAATAGTGAACATCCGCAAGTTGAAGAAGGGTCTCGACCCAAAACGTCACCTATTCCTTTTCTCCAGAGTTGCTGCCCTGACAATTTTGGGGCCCCGTATCTGAGGAAGGATGTGCTGGCTCTGGAGAGGGTCCAGAGGAGGTTTGCAAGAATGATCCCAGGAATGAGCGGGTTAACATATGATGAGTGTTTGTCGGCACTGGGCCTGTACTCACTGGAGTTTAGAAGGATGAGGGGGGAATCTCATTGAAACGTACAGAATAGTGAAAGGCCTGGATAGAGTGGATGTGGAGAGGATGTTTCCACTGGTGGGGGAGTCTAGGACTAGAGGTCACAGCCTCAGAATTAAAGGGCACTCTTTTAGAAAGGAGGTGAGGAGAAACTTCTTTAGTCAGAGGGGGGTGAATCTGTGGAACGCATTGCCACAGAGGGCTGTGGAGGCCAAGTCAGTGGATATTTTTAAGGCAGAGATAGACAAATTCTTGATTAGAACGGGTGTCAGGGGTTATGGGGAGAAGGCAGGAAAATGGGATCAGGAGACAGAGATCAGCCATCATTGAATGGCGGAGTGGACTCGATGGGCCGAATGGCCTAATTCTACTCCTGTAACTTGTGAACGCTCGCTGGGGAAACTGACCCTTCCACTCCAAGGTAAAGCTTTGTAACACATCCAGAACTCTTGCGAAATCCAATTCTTAAAATAGGTATTTCTATCTCTAAGCATCGAAGAACTAACACATATGTGCATCTAACAATAACTGACCTTTATCAGATCCTAAAATCAACCGGTGTGGGTGGAAAACGTGACCTCACGAGCCGTTTGTTCCCAATGTGGAAAACCTGCTTATTAAAGACTGGAGAACATCACTGCTATCTCCACGCCGATCTCAGCGGCCCCCAACATAACACGGGCGGTGACATTTGTAAAGGGTATAATCCAGACAAGATGCAAACTGCAAACCAACACCCCCTTCTCCCCCCTCCCTTTCCCACCCTCTCATAAATGGTAGGAGCAGAATTAGGCCATTCGGCCCATCACGGTGGCGCAGCGGTAGAGTTGCTGCCCCACGGCGCCAGAGACCCGGGTTGGACCCCGGCTACGGGTGCTGTTTGTACGGAGTTTGCACGTTCTCCCCGTGACCTGCGTGGGGTTTTCTCCGGGTGCTCCGGTTTCCTCCCACACTCCAAAGACGTACAAGCTTGTAGGTCAATTAGCTTCGGTAAATTGTAAATGGCCCCTAGTGTGTGGGAAAGAGTTAATGTGCAGGGATCGCTGGTTGGCACGGACTCAGTGGGCCGAAGGGCCTGTTTCTGCACTGTATCTCTAAAAAAATGTTTTTTTTAAAGTCCACTCCGCCATTCATTCGTGGCTGATCTATCTCTCCCTCCTAATCCCATTCCCCTGTCTTCTCCCCATAACCCCTGACACCCATACTGATCAGGAATCTATCAATCTCTAATTTGAAAATATCCACTGACTTGGCCTCCACAGGCTTCTGTGGCAAAGAATTCCACAGATTCACCACCCTCTGACTAAAAAAAATCCTCCTCATCTCCTTCCTGAAGGAACGTCCTTCAATTCTGAGGCTGTGCCCTCTGGTCCTAGACTCTCCCACTAGTGGAAACATCCTCTCCACATCCACTGTATCCAGGCCTCTCCCTTGTGCACCACCTGGATCACACCTATTTGTGCCTCTCCCCCTCTTCCATCTACATTCCTTCCTCTAGCTTCACAATTCGCATCTCTTCAATCCTTTTGTCTCACACCTTCTGCCTCCTCATCTCTGGCCTTTGTCCAACCATCTGCCTATCAACCCCTCCACACCTGCATCCACCTATCACTCGCTCGGCTTTGTCCTGCCCCACCTCTCTTTCAGCTTTCTTCCCTCCCCACCCCCACCCCAATCAGTCCTGAAAAAGGGTCCCGACCTGAAATGTCACTTATCCATGTTCTCCACAGATGCTGCCTGACCTGCTGAGTTACTCCAGCACTTTGTGTCTTTTTGTGCATTAACCAGCATCTGCAGTTCCTTGTTTCTGCATGGACAGGTGATGTTTCAGGTGTTCAGAATCATGTTCTCCTGAGATGCTGCCTGACCTCCAGATTCAGGGACAGTTTCTTCCCAGCTGTTATCAGACAACTGAACCATCCTACCACAACCAGAGAGCAGTCCTGAACTACTATCAATCTCATTTGGAGACCCTCGGACAATCTTTGATCGGACTTTGCTGGCTTTATCTTGCACTAAACATTATTTCCTTATTACATATGTACACTGTGGACGGCTCGATTGTAATCATGTATTGTCTTTCCGCTGGCTGGATAACACGCAACAAAAGCTTCTCACACTACCTCGGTACACGTGACAATAAACTCAACTCAAAAGATGCTATTGTCCACAAGTTGGATGTTGATATTACATTGAATCCTCTGTACTCTGAGACAGCAAGATCGGTGGAGCAGAGTTTCCAATTAAAACAGGTACATTTACCTTGATATAACCTTGAAGATTCAATTAGCCTTTGTTTCGCAAAGGGAACTGCAGTATTAAAATGTCAAACGGTATTTGTCCTAGAGTTCAATCACATTAAAGTGCAGATCAGTCCTGCCCACGTTACAGTGAGGATTAGTCCGATCCCCGTGACAAAGACTCCCATTATTCAAACTTCAATCTGCCTTTGAAGATGGATGGGAAATTGTCCCAGCTAAATATTATTTCCCTCAAGTCCAAATGACTAATGCAATTATCCAGCATAAATCGCTCAATATAACTGACGTCATCCATCACATAGCAGTCCATATGTCAAGGACTGCCGCCAAGGCTTAATACCGAAAAATCATTTTATTCAAAGGTCAGTCAAGGAGATGAAGGGGATGATTATGGGTAATTATACACAAGGCCAACACCAAACCAGCAGGGCTCCAGGGGAGAGAATCTCAACGCAACGAGGGGGTTCATGGTTTTCTTTAACATTCTAAACTTCAATCCAATCCCAGCAAGTTCCCTCTGCTAAAGATTTCTGAATTGAGGCATGGTAACTCCTAAGGTAGATGCAAAAATGCTGGAGTAACTCAGCGGGTTAGCCAGCACCCCTGGAGAGAAGGAATGGATGATGTTTCACAGAGTGCTGGAGTAACTCAGCGGGTCAGGCAGCATCTCTGGAGAGAAGGGATGGGTGATGTTTTGGGTTGGGACCCTGCTTCTAGTTCTCAGGTAAGTGTGGCTGATGCTACTCTGAAGTAGGGTCTGAAGAAGGGTCTCGAGCTAAAACATCACCCATTCCTTCTCTCCGGAGATGCTGCCTGTCCCGCTGAGAAACTCCAGCATGTTGTGTCTATCTTGGGTGTAAACCATCATGTGCAGTTCCTTCCTACACATGGTAATTCCTTTAGATCCTTTTAAACCCCAGCCCTCCTGCATCATGTTTACTGTTCCGTGGGGAGAAGGGCAGGGTTGCTTTATTCCCCTGTGCTGCAAAATCAGAAGTGTGAGAGGGAAGAGAAACGATTATGTTGCTGCATATAGTCGGTGCAGGAACTGGTTGCCAACTGTCCCGTATTAGCCGGGACATCCCGTATATTGGGCTAAATTGATTTGTCCCGTACGGGACCGCCCTTGACCCGTATTAGGCCCGGGGGGCACTGTAGGCCCGGACACTGTAGGCCCGGGGGGCACTGTAGGCCGGGACACTGTAGGCAGGGACACTGCAGGCCCGGACACTGTAGGCCCGGACACTGTAGGCCTGGACATTGCCGAGGAGAGGATCAGGCAATGACTGCAATGATTATGTGGGTGACGCCACCTCACTCAATAGACAATAGACAATAGGTGCAGGAGGAGGCCATTCGGCCCTTCGAGCCAGCACCACCATTCAATGCGATCATGGCTGATCATTCTCAATCAGTACCCCGTTCCTGCCTTCTCCCCATACCCCCTGACTCCGCTATCCTTAAGAGCTCTATCTAGCTCTCCACTGGCCTCCACTGCCTTTTGAGGCAGAGAATTCCACAGATTTACAACTCTGACTGAAAAAGTTTTTCCTCATCACCGTTCTAAATGGCCGACCCCTTATTCTTAAACTGTGGGCCCTGGTTCTGGACTCCCCCAACATTGGGAACATGTGGAGGCCAGTTCGTTGGATGCTTTCAAGAGAGAGCTGGATAGAGCTCTTAAGGATAGCGGAGTGAGGGGGTATGGGGAGAAGGCAGGAACGGGGTACTGATTGAGAGTGATCAGCCATGATCGCATTGAATGGCGGTGCTGGCTCGAAGGGCTGAATGGCCTACTCCTGCACCTATTGTCTATTGTCTATTGTTTCCAGCCTCTAACGTGCCCAACCCCTTAATAATCTTATATGTTTCGATAAGATCCCCTCTCATCCTTCTAAATTCCAGTGTATACAAGCCTAGTCGCTCCAGTCTTTCAACATATGATAGTCCCGCCATTCCGGGAATTAACCTAGTAAACCTACGCTGCACGCCCTCAATAGCAAGAATATCCTTCCTCAAATTTGGAGACCAAAACTGCACACAGTACTCTCCTGAGTTGGGACTGGCATGGAGGGGAACGATTACTGATTAACAAGTGCACGCCATAAACCAGAATCATGCAGAGAGAGAGAGAGAGAGAGAGAGAGCAGTTTTATTGTGGCACCCAGAATGGTAATCCATCATAATAATCAATGATCGAATGATTACCTTTGCAGTTTTCCTCAGTAAACTGCAAAGGTAATCATTCGATGTAAATAAATTCATTTTACGACATGCAATTAAGTTCCAAGCAAGGCCTTTGTACATTCATCTCTGCAATTAGGGCATAGGTTATGCCCCCCTCCCCCCTCCCCCACCCCTCTGCAATCGCCAATTTGCACACCCTCACAGAATGACTCCAGTTTAACAATACAAAATGGCGGAGGTGGAGAGGCTATTCAGAAAACAGAAAAGCCGGAAATCTCCAGGACCGGACAATGTTTCCCCCTCTACCCTCAAGCTCTGTGCCGAACAACTGGTACCGATCTACACAGACATTTTCAACCAGTCCCTGCAAACCTGCACTGTCCCTACCTGCTTCAAGGTCTCCACTATTGTCCCTGTACCCAAAAAGACAAGGATCACTGGTCTTAATGACTACAGGCCTGTCGCACTGACCTCTGTAGTCATGAAGACTTTTGAAAGACTTGTGCTGGCCCAGCTGAAAACATCACAAACCCCCTGCTGGACCCCCTGCAGTTTGCATACAGGGCCAATAGATCAGTGGATGACACAGTCAATCTAGGCCTGCACTTCATCCTCCAGCACCTAGACCGCAAGGGGACATATGCCAGGATTCTGTTTGTGGACCTTAGCTCTACTTTTAACACCATTGTGCCAGAGCTACTACACTCCAAACTCTCCCAGCTGACTGTGCCTGAACCCCTCAGTCAGTGGATCATCAACTTCCTGACGGACAGGAAGCAGCATGTGAGGCTGGGAAAGCACATCTCGGACCCACAGACCCTCAGCATAGGAGCACCGCAAGGCTGCGTACTCTGCCCTCTCCTTTACTCTCTCTACACCAATGACTGCACCTCCACAGACTCCTCTGTCAAGCTCCTCAAGTTTGCGGATGACACTACCCTGATTGGACTGATCCAGGATGGGGAGGAATCTGCCTACAGAGGGGAAGTGACACAGCTGGCGTCCTGGTGCCATCGCAACAACCTGCAGCTCAATGCTCTCAAGACAGTGGAACTAATTGTAGACTTTCGAAGGGATCCCACTCCCCCCACTCACCATCAACTCCAGTCAAAAAGGCCCAACAGAGGATGGACTTCCTGTGGTAACTGAGGAAACACAATCTGCCACAGGCAATGATGGTCCAATTCTATACTGCTATCATTGAGTCCGTCCTCACCTTCTCCATCATGGTCTGGTTTGGCTCAGCCACCAAGCACGACATCCGGAGGCTGCGACGGATCGTTCGCACAGCTGAGAAGGTTGTTGGCTGCACCCTTCCCCCCATTGACGAACTGTACACTGCAAGGGCCAGGAAGCGAGCGGGCACGATCATCTCTGACCCCTCTCACCCTGACCACAAACTCTTCGAAGCACTTCCCTCTGGAAGGCGACTCCGGACTGTCAGAGCAGCCACAGCCAGACATAAAAACAGCTTTTTTTCCACGAGTGACAGTTCTACTCAATAACCAAAGTCTGTAGTCTCTCTTTTTTGCTCTGGTTTATTTTCACCCACATGTTTAGACCATAATGTTGTATCCTTATTGTTTTGATGTGGTTACGCTTTATTCTTAATTGTTAACTGTATGTTTGTGTTGTCATTTGTGAGCGGAGCACCAAGGCACATTCCTTGTATCTGCACATACTTGGCCAATAAACTTATTCATTCATTCATTCATTCATTCATATCACTTTATCTTTCATTCAGTTCTTTATCTCTCCACATCACCGTCTATATCTCTTGTTTCTCTCAGTCTGAAGAAGGGTCTCGACCCGAAACATCACCCATTCCTTCTCTCCAGAGATGCTGCCTGACCCGCTGAGTTACTCCAGCACTTTGTCACTTCATTAGTTGGCTTCTTTAGCATTCCATTTAGATTGCAGCCGCCCTTTCTCTCCCTGTCAAGCAGCTGCTTCAATCTGTCAAGCAGAGTTTGCCAGCTGCCTGCACCAGTGAATAAGGTGAGGTGGGTGCGAGTGGATAAAGTGAGGTGAGCAAATGGCAGCCCTGTTGTCCCATTCCTCTTCCCTTTGTGCCTCTCAAGTTTCTCTCGTGTTGATGTGGATATCTTCCTCGTGCCTTGGCAACTCACAGCGAGCGTTTACCCTGGAGTTTGCAGTAGGTCGGGGCTGGATGTACTTTGAGTTATAGACCCAACACTGAGGTGTATGGATTGATATTGAGCACCGGCTAGTTCTCTGTAGCTATGGTGACAAGTGTTTGCTGTACATACGTGTCACCCATGGAAACGCAACGAGAATTTATATCATCCTCAAACTCACAAACGCTGAGCAATCAACAGGCAGATATTTCAGCCTCCTTGAACCAAATTGGAACTCTACTGTTTATCTTCAGAGAACTTCAAATTGTTTATATCTCTTAGTTCCAAACATCCTACTGCTGTCTCAATGTGAGTGACATGACCAACAGGTTTCAGGGAAACGAGATGTCAAAGCATTCTGTCGACATGAGGCCTTGCAGAGCCACCTTGCACTATCGTAAGGTTGGCCCCACACACACACGCAAGTACACACGCATGTACACACGCACGCACACACACACGTATACACGCACATACACATGCACACACACGTATGCACATTCACACACGTGTATGCATGCACGCACACATGCACACACATGCACGCACACACATGCACGCACACACACACATGCGTATGCACACACACACACACACAGGCATGCGCACATGTGCACATACACACACACACGCATGGATGCACGTGAACACACGCATATGCATGCACGCGTATACACACACACACACACACACATACATTAAGTGTAGGGTTTAGTTCAGTTTAGAGATACAGCATGGAAACAGGCCCTTCGGCCCACCGAGTCCACGCCGACCAGCGATCCCTGCACACTAGCATTATCCTACACACAAGGGACAATTTATAATCTTTACCAATGCCAATTAGCCTACCAACCCGCACGTCTTTGGAGTGTGGGAGGAAACCGGAGCACCCGGAGGAAACCCACGCAGGTCACAGGGAGAACGTACAAACTCCGTACAGACAGCACCCGTAGTCGGGATCAAACCCGGGTCTCTGGCGCTGTGAGGCATCGACTCTATCGCTACGCCACCGTGCCGGCCTACTCTTGGAGGGTTGCAGGTTGAAGAGGGGCGGAGGGACTAGCGCTCTTCAGACCCGTCTGAAGGATTCCCACCCAAATCATCACCTGGTCCTTTTCTCCAGAGATGCTGCCTGACCCACTGAGTTACTGCAGCATTTTGTGTCTATCTGCGGTATAAACCAGCATCTGCAGTTCCCTGCCTACATGTCTAAAGATTACTTTAGACTCGGCAACAGGGAACTGTTTTCCCTTGTTGTTCACAGCAGTGTGTGTGGTTCCAATGTACTGCAGTCTGCAGGGAGCTCAGAGACGGCAGGCTTATCCGTGACATACTCCAGCACTGAGTTGCCGAGGAGCCTTGCATGATCACTTCCCTGCTTGAGGCTCAATGTTAGGATGTTGAGCTTCTCATGACCATCCTGACCTCCACCATGACTTACACAGTGGTGCAGCGGGTAGAGCTGCTGCCTCACAGCGCCAGAGACCCGGGTTCCATCCTGACTACCGGTGCTGTCTGTACGGAGTTTGCACGTTCTCCCCGTGACTGCGTGGGCTTTCTCTGGGTGCTCCGGTTTCCTCCCACATTCCAAAGACGTACAGGTTTGTAGGTTAATTGGCTTGGTGTAAATGTAAAATTGTCCACAGCAAGGACTCACTGATCTGAGATGTAGAAACAAGGAACTGATGGTTAATACACAAAATGATGCAACCAGGAGTAACTCAGCGGGTCAGGCAGCATCTCTGGGGAACATGGATAGGTGACGTTTCAGAGTGCTGGAGTAACTCAATGGGTCAGGCAGCATCTGTGGAGAACATGGATAGGTGACGTTTCAGGACCCTTCTGATTGTAACTTTGACCTCTCCCTCACCCCCCTAAATTGTTGTTTTTTTTTTTTTTTTCCTTTCCCTCCCTCCCTCCCTCCCTCCCTCCCTCCCTCCCTCCCTCCCTCCCTCCCTCCCTCCCTCCCTCCCTCCCTCCCTCCCTCCCTCCCTCCCTCCCTCCCTCCCTCCCTCCCTCCCTCCCTCCCTCCCTCCCTCCCTCCCTCCCTCCCTCCCTCCCTCCCTCCCTCCCTCCCTCCCTCCCTTTCTTTCTCTCCTTCTCTCTTTCTCTCTCCAATGATGGTCTACCTGAACTCGTCCCATTTGCCTGCGTTTGGCCCATATCGCTCTAAAGTGAGGACAGGTGTCGACCTGAAACGTCTCCTGTCCTATGTGGTATGTATTTTGCTTGATCACCACAGAGATAGCCCAGACATTCAATACACAAACCATTCGTCCACCTCTTTCCCACGGGTAACAAGGAATGCACAATGACCCACCAGGTGCACCAAATGGAGAACATGGATAGGTGACGTCTACATAACAGGAGGAGACATGAAGGGATTCGGAATCATGTCACGTTGCCAAAGGTACCCAGGAACCTAGTGTAAAAACCAACTCTTCTGAAACATTTCAGTTTCTTCCCAGTTGTTTAGTTGAGTTTATTTAGTTTAGTTTGGAGATACTGCGCGGAAACGGGCCCTTTCGGCCGCCCAGCGATCCCCACACACTAACACTACCCTACACCCAACTAGGGACGATTTTTACATTTGCCCAGCCAATTAACCTACAAACCTGCACGTCTTTGGAGTGTGGGAGGAAACCAAAGATCTCGGAGAAAACCCACGCAGGTCACGGGGAGAAAGTACAAACTCCGTACAGACAGAACCTGTAGTCGGGATCGAACCTGAGTCTCCGGCGCTGCATTCGCTGTAAGGCAGCAACTCTACCGCTGCGCCACCGTGCCGCCCTTTCTAGTTATTTCTTGTTATTAGGCGACAACTAGAAAGCAGTCCTTAACTACTATCCTACCTCATTGGTGACTCTCGGACTATCTTTGATCGCACTTTACTGGCTTTATCTTGCACTAAATGTTGTTCCTTTATTACATATCTATACACTATGGACAGCTTGATTGTAATTGTGTATTGCCTTTCCACTGACTGGTTAGCACGCAACAAAAGCTTTTCACTGGGGTATCTTGGTACACATGACATTAAACTAAACTGAACATTGCAAATTCAACGTGGTCTCTTGAAGACCAGTGTTTGGTTCCGACCGCCATCTGGCGCAGAAGCCAGACAGACATTCCTGAGCCTGGGCTACAGTGGCTGAGCTCAGTGTTCTGTCAACATGAGCGAGCTTGCAGATGAGTGCAGGGGAAGCGGGAAGTCCAAGTTCCATGAGGGATACAGAGACTTTGTTACTGACCCAAGGCAAGTGTCTGAATCACGAGTCAGACACAGGGAGGGGTCAAGCAGACTTGGCCAAGACCTTCTTGCCCAACACTCGTCATTCAAACCTTCCACAACAAGGCTGGAGAGTTAGCGTTGTGCTGACGTTAGTTAACACAGGCCATGGAAGGATTGCCGAGATACGTCATTGAACGTCAGGGCTGGCCGCTGTAATCGGCAGTCTGTCTGACTGAGGATAATGTCAGTTTGCGGCATTACTTGCGGCATCTTTACACTACAACATCCCATTGTCAATCTCAATCAGTACCCCGTTCCTGCCTTCTCCCCATATCCCCTGACTCCGCTATCTTTAAGAGCACTATCTAACTCTCTCTTGAAAGCATGCAGAGAATCGGCCTCCACTGCCTTCTGAGAATTCCAGATTCCAGATTCACAACTCTCCGAGTGAAAAAGTTTTTCCTCATCTCCGTTCTAAATGGCCAACCCGTTATTCTTAAACTTGAGGCTTGATAAAATGATGAGAAGCGTAGATAGGATAGACAGGCAGAACCTTTATCCCGGTCTGAAGAAGGGTCTCGACCCGAAACATCACCCATTTCTCTCCAGAGATGCTGCCTGGCCCGCTGAGTTACTCCAGCTTTTTGTGTCCATCTTCGGTTTAAACCAGCATCTGCACAGAGCGTTGTAGGCACCCTGTTAAACTGACAGGAACGATGGTTGAGTCACAGATTGTCGACTGAAAGCCGATGCATTACGGTTAGGGTTGCCAACTTCCTCACTCCAAAATGCGGGACAAGGTGACGTCACTGCCCCGCGCCCCGCGTGACCACACCCTAGCCAGCGGCCACGTGCTCCCGGCCCAGGCGGCCGCCACTGGTGGAGCGGGAGCTCGTGGCCGCTGGCTGAGTGAGGTCACGTGGGGCGCGGGGCGGTGACGTCACCCTTTGTCCTGTATTTGGGAGTGAGGAAGTTGGCAACCCTACGAACACGGGACAAGGGAGGTCCCGTACGGGACAAACCAATTTAGCCCAAAATACGGGATGTCCCGGCTAATACAATAGACAATAGGTGCATTCGGCCCTTCGAGCCAGCACCGCCATTCAATGTGATCATGGCTGATCATTCTCAATCACTTAGGACAGTTGGCAACCCTAGTTACGGTTGGTCTTGTTTATCCCTCTCATCCTGATGTTGCTGTAGAGGGTGAGCTCCCTCAGCCCTCACACAAAGGTGATAAAACGCCCGTGAGACACGCTGAAATCACAGGCATTTCCAGGGCGGGTATTTGCTCGGCCACTCTCCTCAGCTTGTGAAATGTGCCAGGCCTCTCTCTGGCTGTGTGTCACAGGTGCATGGTGCCAGGGCTCTCTCTGACTGTGTGTCACAGGTGCATGGTGCCAGGGCTCTGACTGTGTGTCACAGGTGCATGGTGCCAGGGCTCTGACTGCGCGTCACAGGTGCATGGTGCCAGGGCTCTGACTGTGTGTCACAGGTGCATGGTGCCAGGGCTCTGACTGCGCGTCACAGGTGCATGGTGCCAGGCCTCTCTCTGACTGTGTGTCACAGGTGCATGGTGCCAGGGCTCTGACTGTGTGTCACAGGTGCATGGTGCCAGGGCTCTGACTGTGTGTCACAGGTGCATGGTGCCAGGGCTCTGACTGTGTGTCACAGGTGCATGGTGCCAGGCCTCTCTCTGACTGTGTGTCACAGGTGCATGGTGCCAGGGCTCTCTCTGACTGTGTGTCACAGGTGCATGGTGCCAGGCCTCTCTCTGACTGCGCGTCACAGGTGCATGGTGCCAGGGCTCTCTCTGACTGTGTGTCACAGGTGCATGGTGCCAGGGCTCTGGCTGTGTGTCACAGGTGCATGGTGCCAGGGCTCTGACTGTGTGTCACAGGTGCATGGTGCCAGGGCTCTCTCTGACTGCGCGTCACAGGTGCATGGTGCCAGGCCTCTCTCTGACTGTGTGTCACAGGTGCATGGTGCCAGGGCTCTGACTGTGTGTCACAGGTGCATGGTGCCAGGCCTCTCTCTGACTGTGTGTCACAGGTGCATGGTGCCAGGGCTCTCTCTGACTGTGTGTCACAGGTGCATGGTGCCAGGCCTCTCTCTGACTGTGTGTCACAGGTGCATGGTGCCAGGCCTCTCTCTGACTGCGCGTCACAGGTGCATGGTGCCAGGGCTCTGACTGTGTGTCACAGGTGCATGGTGCCAGGGCTCTGACTGTGTGTCACAGGTGCATGGTGCCAGGGCTCTGACTGTGTGTCACAGGTGCATGGTGCCAGGGCTCTGACTGTGTGTCACAGGTGCATGGTGCCAGGGCTCTGGCTGTGTGTCACAGGTGCATGGTGCCAGGGCTCTCTCTGACTGCGCGTCACAGGTGCATGGTGCCAGGGCTCTGACTAAACACACCTCTCACCGAGGATGAGCTGCCGCCCTTTGATTGAGGAAGTGTACCTCCCCACCCTTCACACCCACATCAAGCCATCTCTGTTGGCACTTACAGCAACACACACACACACACACACAGAATCTGTCGCTCTAACGTCTACACTTTCAGTTTGGGGTCAAGGAAAGAGCGTTCACAGCGCCGCCCTTTCTCCACCAATCCTTCCACAAGACGCACAAGAAGCACAAGACGCCATTGTACACAGATGCCAAGAAGTGTGTTCAGCTCTGCCTGAACAATTTCTAACCTGGTGATGTGGACTCGATAAGAAGAAGACTTTCAGTTTAACCTTGTGAAACAGTCTTGGAGTGTATTTAGTGCAGGAAGGAACTGCAGATGCTGGTTTAAACCGAAGATAGACACAAATAGCTGGAGTAACTCAGTGGGGCAGGCAGCATCTCTGGAGAGAAGGAATGGGTGATGTTTCGGGTCGAGACCCTTCTTCAGCTTTTTGTGTCTATCTTTGGAGTGTATTTAGTTTAGTCTAGTTTAGAGATACAGCGCGGAAACAGGCCCTTCGGCCCACCGAGTCCACACCGACCAGCAATCCCCGCAGACAGAAGGTCATGTGATAGGAGCAGAATTGGGCCGTTCGGCCCATCATGCCTACTCTGCCATTCAATCATGGCTGATCTATCTCTCCCTCCTAACCCCATTCTCCTGCCTTCTCCCCATAACCTCTGACACCCGTACTAATCAAGAATCTATCTATCTCTGCCTTAAAAGTATCCATTGACTTGGTCTCCACAGCCTTCTGTGGCAAAGAATTCCACAGATTCACCACCCTCTGACTAAACAAAGTCCTCCTCATCTCATTCTTAAAGGAAAGTCCTTTAATTCTGAGGCTGTCATCTCTGGTCCTAAACATCCCAAAGACATGCGTGTTTCTGGGTTACTTGGCCCCTAGTGTGCAGGGAGTGCTTGTGAGAGTGGGATAACATAGAACTAGTGTGAACAGGTAATTGAAAGTCATTGTGGGCTCGGTGGGCCGAAGGGCCTGTTTCCACCCTGTATCTCTCAACTCAAAACTGAGGACAGATTGGGTAGGGAATGAGCTTTACACTTTGGAGAGGTTTTTTCCGGGACTATCGCAGTGTTTCAGAGACATTTATAGATGGCTACATGGATAGGACAGGTTTAGAAGAAAATCCACAGGAAACCTCCGAGAATGAGTGTAGATAAAACTGTGTTACAGGAAATACACTTGGCAGTAAATGATTCTTTACAGGAACATTATTGCTCATTCAGCTGGCTGGAAAAAGACTTGGACGTGCCTCAATATTGGTGCTGCCGTCCAGCTTTGAGTGGCCTTGAGCAGAGCATTGATGCACTGACCCTTGCATTGGCAGCCAACCATTAGACTTGCTCACATTTCTTGCAAACGCATCACCACATTTCAAATGTGGAGGAAGGAACTGCAGATGCTGGTTTAAATCGAAGATCGGCACAAAAAGCTGGAGTAACTCAGCGGGTCAGACAGCATCTATGGAGAGAAAGAATGGGCGACGTTTCAGGTCGAGTTTGAAGAAGGGTCTCGACCCTGAAACGTCACCCATTCCTTCTCTCCAGAGATGCTGCCTGACCCGCTGAGTTACTCCAGCATTTTGTGTCTAACCACATTGCAAATGTTACCATGGATTAAAGGTGACCTCTTTGAAGATCTAAACAGCGTTCTTGTTTCCGTCTATCATATCATATCATATATATACAGCCGGAAACAGGCCTTTTCGGCCCACCAAGTCCTTGCCGCCCAGCGATCCCCGTACATTAACACTATCCTACACCCACTAGGGACAATTTTTACATTTACATTTACCCAGCCAATTAACCTACATACCTGTACGTCTACTCATGGATTGGAATATGGCCATCATTTATTGGCACAGGAAGGTCAATGAAGGCAATCAAAGATTACTGGGATAATTCACACAACGTATGCTGTCTTTTGCTAACTCTTATTCCCAGTCCAAACTGAGATACGAAACTTCTTGAAACATCCCAGATCAGACCATTGACTTCAGACCAATCTTGTAACTGTCTGGTGATTCCAGCTTCACAATATAATTTTTTTTAAACACTTTGCAGAATATGATACTGATCATGCTCATGTGTTTATTTTACTTTAGTTTAGAGATACAGCGTGGAAACAGGCCCTTCAGCCCAGCGAGTCAGCACTGACCAGCGGTCCCTGCACACTAACACTATCCTACACACACTGGGGGCAATTTACATTCACACCAAGCAAATTAACCTACAAACCTGGAGGTCTTTAGATGGGAGGAAAATGGAGCTTCTCGGAGAAAACCCACGCAGGTCACGGGGAGAACGTACAAACTCCGTACAGACAGCACCCGTAGTCAGGATCGAACCCGGGTCCCTGGCACTGTGAGGCAGCAACTCTACCGCCGCGCCACCGTGCCACCCATATGTTGCCAAGTGAAGTTAAGAATAAAGGAAACAGGAGCAGGAGACAACAGCAGGAGCAGGCCTGTCGGCCCCTCAGGCCCAGACTGAGAGACAGTAAAGTCATGGGCGATCTTTGCATCAACACCACTCTTCCACACAAAGCCCATACAACTTGGTTCAAGAGTCAAGAGTGATTTATTGCCAATGGACCAATGAAGTTCTTACTTGGAGCAGCACAACAGAATATGTAAAGCTATTACTCTGTAGATACCATAAACAACAATAAAGGTTCAATATATATATATATATATATATATATATATATATATATACACAAAATGCTGGAGTAACTCAGCAAGTCAGGCAGCATCTCAGGAGAGAAGGAATGGGTGATGTTTCGGGACCCGAAACGTCACCCATTCCTTCTCTCCTGAGATGCTGCCTGACCTGCTGAGTTACCCCAGCATTTTGTGAATAAATACCTTCGATTTGTACCAGCATCTGCAGTTATACACACACATATATAAACATATAAACATATACACACATGGAGGGACAGCACCTCATATTTCGCTTGGGCAGTTTGCAGCCCAGCGGTATGAACATTGACTTCTTCAACTTTAGATAGTTCCTCTGTCCCTCTCTTCTCCTCCCCCTTCCCAGTTCTCCCTCTATCTTCCTGTCTCCACCTATATCCTTCCTTTGTCCCGCCCCCCTGACATCAGTCTGAAGAAGGGTCTCGACCCGAAACGTCACCCATTCCTTCTCTCCTGAGATGCTGCCTGACCTGCTGAGTTACTCCAGCATTTTGTGAAATAAATACCTTTGATTTGTACCAGCATCTGGAGTTATTTTCACACACACACACACATATACACACACACACACACACACACACACATATATATATATATATATATATAGACACACACACATATATATATATATATATGTCTGAAGAAGGGTCTCGACACGAAGAAGGGTCTCTCCAGAGATGCTGCCTGTCCTGCTAAGTTACTCCAGCAATTTGTCACTTTATGTGTTATGCATTTGATGTAATTTTATGTATTAAACACTACAATCTCCAAAAGGGCCCCAGACCACATATACTCGCGGGGCATTATTTTTGATTTTGCAATATTCTTGTTTGTTTAGTCTGTTTATTAATTTTAACTCTGGGTATTACAGAGCACTGTGCCTGCATATCTGTTGTGCTGCTGCAGGTAAGAACGGCAGTGTTCTGTTTCAGGACTCGTGACAATAAAACAATGAAGGTAGACACAAAATCAGCGGGTCAGGCAGCATCTCCAGAGAGAAGGAATGGGTGTCGTTTCGGGTCGAGACCCTTCTTCAGACTGAGAGTCAGGGGAAAGAGAGACTCAGCATTACTCCAGCATTTTGTGTCTATTGCCAGTGTAAACCAGCATCCTTTTTTCCAGCTCCTCACACTCATGTGAAAGAACAAACATGGAAGATATCCATGCCATTCACAGGATGACCAGGTATTTGCTGGGACATCCTACCAGTGTGTGAAAGATGTCAGGTTTACTTCAAGCTGAGTGTCAGAACAGCTCGGTGCCACTCTCTAACAAGTGGGGCTTTTTTCTGAAGGACAAACTCCAGACCATTGGTGAATAAAAAGCACGATCCTCCCCCACCCCGGTCTGTCACGTCCACAGATGGTCTTTTCTGTTGCCATTTAGAGATGTGGAGGGGAGAAGGGGAGAGGGGGAGAGATGAAAAAAACGTTGGTTTCATAGAGCCGTAGAGCGATACAGTGTGGACACAGGCCCTTCGGACCAACTAGCTCACACCGGCCAACATGTCCCAGCTACACTAGTCCCACCTGCCTGCGCTTGGTCCATATCCCTCTAAACCTGCCCTATCCAAATACCTGTCTGTTTCTTAAATGTTAGGATAGTCCCTGCCTCAACTGATTCTTAAATGTTGGGATAGTCCCTGGGATAGTCCCTGCCTCCTCCGGCAGCTCGTTCCATACACCCACCACCCATTGTGTGAAATTACCCCTCAGATTCCTATTCAATCTTTTCCCCCTCACATCCCACATTCCAAAGACGTGCAGGTTTGTAGGTTAATTGGCTTCTCTAAATTGCCCCTGGTGTGTAGGATAGTGCTTGTGTACGGGGATCGCTGGTTGGCATGGATTTGGTGGGCCGAAGGGCCTGTTGCCAGGCTGTGCCTCTAAACGAAACTAAATCTATTGTATGGAGTGACTGCAGGTCGGCGTGGACTCGGTGGGCTGAAGGACCTGTTTCCACAGTGTAATTCTAAACTAAAAATGTAAATACATTAACCATGATATTTCACAATCCCTGTAAAGGAACATTGAATCAGAGACGAGGTGCAGGTTAAATATTTACAGACCCTTTTACAGAGCAAGACGGCCAGGAATTGGTTTATGGACTGTCATAATTTTCTTCGCTCCCACAATGAATCAGCTTGCATAAGCTCGGCTTGTCTCTCTGAAGTGTGGAAGATTATGAGGTGATTTGATAAAAGAGCTTAAGACGAATAAAAGTCTGCGAATTAGACTTTAACGTCTGGTAGAAAAGTCCAGATCAAAAGGGTGGGACAGGAGTAGAGTTATTGCCTCACAGCACCAGAGACCCGGGTGTTGTCTGCGTGGAGTTTGTACGTTCTCCCCGTGACCTGTGTGGGTTTTCTCCGGGTGCTCCGGTTTCCTCCCGCACTCCAAAGACGTGCAGGTTTGTAGGTTAATTGACTTTGGTAAAATTGTAAATTGTCCCTAGTGTGTGTAGGATAGTGTTAGTGTGCGGGGATCGCTGGTTGGCATGGACTCGGTGGGCCGAAGGGCCTGTTTCCGCGCTGTATCTCTAAACTAAACTGAATTGAACTAAATGGGTTGAAGCTGGGCTGTGGACTGACAACGCAAGGGGCTTGGTCTTCACGCAACAAATTGTGGAAACATTAATCCCCCAAAAGTTCTCATGATTCAGGCTTAAGTGCAAGATTAGAAGTGCGTTGAGAAGATTTTTCTCAAGTAGGGGCATTGAGGGTTATAGCAACATCGTACATGGATAGGAAAGTTTGAGAAGGATAAGGGCCAAACGGTGGCAGGTGGGACCAGTGTAGATGGGGCATCATGGTCAGCATGGGCAAGTTGGGCCGAAGGGCCTGTTTCCATGTCGTATCACTCCGTGATCAAGTGGGTGAGTTGGAACAAGGTGCAGATCATTCATTGATCAAATTGATCTGAATTCAATTACTTAAACTGACCGTAGATCAATTAACTTCTTATATGGAGTTTAATGTAAAGTCGATGAATGATTTGAAAGCCAATGGACTAATTAAGGGAATTTTTAGGGTGAATTATGTCATGTGGAAGGAAATAACCTGTTACTTTGCAAAGTTGCTCAAATATCTTTAGTGCCTAGTTCAGGATGGGAGGGAACACAGAAGCATAAATGAAGGATGAGTTTAAATAGGTGATATGGTGGATGGGGAATTGTTGGGACTGTGGGCCTATTTCCCTGCCATATCGCCCTACAATTCTATCACAAAACAACACAGTAGTGGCACGCTGTCCCAGCGGTAGAATTGCTGCCTCACAGCGCCAGAGACCCGGGATCGATCCCGCCTACGGGCGCTGTCTGTGCGGAGTTTGTATGTTCTCCCTGTGACCACGTGGGTTTTCCCCGGGTGCTCCGGTTTCCTCCCACACTCCAAAGGCGTGCGGTTTGGTAGGTTAATTGGCTTCTGTAAAGTGCCCCGAGGGTGTAGGCAGTGGATGCAAAATTGGGAAAACATAGAACTAATGTGAAGGGGTGTGGACTCAAACTAAACTAAACTAAACCTGACCAAACTAACCATGTTGTGTTTTGGGTGCAAATTCAATGGAGATCAGTAAGGTGAAATATACTGGAACTGAAAGAAAATGATTTAGAAGCAGAAATAAAGTACATTAAAAAAGAAAATACAGCTGGCATGGGATGTACATTTCTTTGAAACAATTCACAGAGGAGAAATAAAGGTCTGTTTTGCTGGGTTTGTTGTAGATACTTCCACTAGCAACGTGAGCTGGGGACTGTGATCCAGGTGTGGACTTACACACAAAATAGTGCAGATGAAGATAGGTAGCAGACTAAAGCGAAGGAGGCCATTCGGCCCACCTAGTCGATGTCAGCTCCCAACAGAACATAAGTCCCGAAGATAGACACAAAGTACTGGAATAACTCAACGGGTCAGGCAGCATCTCTGGAGAGAAGGAATAGGTGACGTTTTGGATGGAGACCAGCATCTGCCGTTCCTCCCTACACAAGTCCCTGCATCTTATTGTCTCTCACAATCCCATTAACAACACTTTGATTCTTTTGCCACATGTACATTTAGAAGAATGTTAAACAGACAATTCCTCTTCCAGCTTGTTCTTGAGTTGTCTGAGGAAACTAGCATGTAACTAGGGTTGCCCACTGTCCCGGATTAGCCGGGACATCCCGTATTTTGGGGTAAGTTGGTTTGTCCTGTACGGGACCGCCCTTGTCCCGTATCAGTAGGGTTGCCAACTTCCTCACTCCCAAATACGGGACTAAGTGTGATGTCACCACCCCGCGCCCCATGTGACCTCACCCAGCCAGCGGCCACGTGCTTCCGCTCCACCAATGGCGGCCGCCCGGGCCGGGAGCACGTGGCCGCTGGCTGGGTGAGGTCACGTGGGGCGCGGGGCGGTGACGTCACCCTTTGTCCCGTATTTGGGAGTGGGGAAGTTGGCAACACTAATGTAACGTCCATGCAACTTGCAAACTCCACACAGACAGCACATGTTGAGGGATCATACTTGGGTCTCTGGAACTGTGAGGCAGTAGCAGTAACTACTGAAACATGACAGAACATAGAAACATAGAAAATAGGTGCAGGAGGAGGCCATTCATCGTGATCATGGCTGATCATCTACAATCAGTAACCCGTGCCTGCCTTCTCCCCATATCCCCTGATTCCACTAGCCCCTAGAGCTCTATCTAACTCTCTTTTTAAATCATCCAGTGAATTGGCCTCCACTGCCCTCTGTGGCAGAGAATTCCAGAAATTTGCAACTCTCTGGGTGAAAACGTTGCTTCTCATCTCTGTTTTAAATGGCTTCCCCTTTATTCTTAGACTGTGGCTCCTGGTTCTGGACTCCCCCAACATTGGGAACATTTTTCCTGCATCTAGTCCTTTTATAATTTTATATGACTCTATAAGATCCCCTCTCATCCAGTGAATACAAGCCCAGTCTTTCCAATCTTTCCTCATATGACAGTCCCGCCATCCCGGGGATTAACCTCGTGAACCTATGGTGCACTGCCTCAATAGCAAGGACGTCCTTCCTCAAATTAGGAGACCAAAACTGCACACAATACTCCAGATGTAGTCTCACCAGGGCCCTAGATAACTGCAGAAGGACCTCTTTGCTTCTATACTCAAATCCTCTCGTTATGAAGACTAAGCGGAGGTGATCAGCGAAACGATCGGCCAGTCTGTGCTTTAACGAAAGGATGGCAAGACAGTTCGGACAGCCTTACAAATGCAGCCAGCACGTTTTCTCACGAGATGCCGCCTGTCCCGCTGAGTTACTCCAGCACTCTGTGAAACGTCACCCGTCCATGTTCTCCACAGATGCTGCCTGACCCGCTGAGTTATTCCAGCACTCTGTGTCCATCTTATCACACCAGGCCAGATTCACAGGGAACCACCCCATGTCTTGGTTCACACTGACCCCCAGTGGCCTGCCCAGGTATTGCCATCAGAATTTAAAAGACAATGGCAGGAAATTTCCCCACTCATGATGTCATCAGTGATTGGAGCAGAATAAGGCCATTCGGCCCATCAAGTCTACTCCGCCATTCCATCATGGCTAATCTATCTTTTCCTCTCAACCCCATTCTCCTGCCTTCTCCCCATAACCCCTGACACCCATGGGGGCAGTGGTAGAGTTGCTGCCTCACAGTGCCAGAGACCTGGGTTTGATCATGACTACGGCTGCTGTCCGTATGGAGTTTGTACGTTCTCCCCGTGACCTGCGTGGTTTTTCTCCAAAAAACCTCCGGCTTCCTCCCGCACTTGAAAGACGTACAGGTTTGTAGGTTGACACAAAATGCTGGAGTAACTCAGCGGGACAAGCAGCATCTCTGGAGAGAAGGAATGGGTGATGTTTCGGGTCGAGACCATTCTCTTAGAGTCTGAAGAAGAGTCTCAACCGAAAATATCACCCATTCCTTCTCTCCAGAGATGCTGCCTGTCCCGCTGAGTTACTCCAGCATTTTGTATCTATCTTTGATTTAAACCAGCATCTGCAGTTCTTTCATACAGAGGTTTGTAGGTTAGTTGGCTTAGTGTATGTGTAAATTGTCCTTAGCATGTGTAGGGTAGTGCTAGTGTGTGGGGATCGTTAGTCGGCGCGGATCTGGTGGGCCTGTTTCCACGCTGTATCTCTAAACTAAACAAAACTTAACTAAACCTTTACTAATCAAGGAACTCTTCCAATCTCGTGGAAGATAAACCCCTGGAATTATGAAAGGGAAACAGATCTGGCTCTGAGAACGTTCCTGGTCAATTTTCCTCGGATCTTAAAGGAAAGTATTAATAGAAGGATCTGAATCAGGCCGCTGCACAGAGCAACAAGGAGATTTGTCCGCACCTTCCTGTTCCTCGGGGCTTCTGCACTGTGACATCGCCTTCTTCTCCAGACCTGCGTTGTGTTTGTGATCGTACACAGCTCCAGTTTATTGTCACGTGCACCGAGGTACAGTGAAAAGCCTTTGTTGCATGCTAACCGGTCAGAGGAAAGACAATACATGATCACAATCGAGCCGTCCACAGTGTACAGATACATGATAAATAGAGTAATGTGAATAACGTTGAGTGCAAGGTAAAGTCAATAGACAATAGACAATAGGTGCAGGAGGAGGCCATTCGGCCCTTCGAACCAGCACCGCCATTCAATGTGATCATGGCTGATCATTCTCAATCAGTACCCCGTTCCTGCCTTCTCCCCATACCCCCTGACTCCGCTATCCTTAAGTCCGAGCAGAGACAATCCGAGGGTCTCCATTGAGGCAGATGGTAGTTCAGCACTGCTCTCTGGTTGTGGTAGGATGGTTCAGTTGCCTGATAACAGCTGGGAAGAAACTGTCCCGGAATCTGGAGGTGTGCGTTTTCACACTTCTGTACCTTTTGCCCGATGGGAGAGGGGAGAAGAGGGAGGACCGGGGTGGCATGTTCGGAGGTTCTGGACACAGTTGAAGACTGAGATGTGTTGCATGATAGCAATGATATAGTTTGATATGAATATGATAAGTTCATAGAAACATATAACATGGAAACAGACCCTTCGGCCCAGTGTGTCAGTACTGACCAATAAATACCCATTTAAACTAATGTACCAAAAATGGTTGATTGGAACTAGTCTACAGATCATTAACTATAAACATTTACCTTTCTATTAAAAAATAATCGAATATACCAAACAATTAACCTTATTTGACAATTGATAATAACACGCAAGGCACTGTAAACTGTCATAATAAAACTTAATTTATGTATGAGCAATGTTAGGGATACTTATTGTTCCTGTAATGTTCCTCAGGCATGTCAGTGTGCTGGGAGTTAGAAGGTAGTGGATGTTCCCAGGTCTGGACGGTTGTCTCCACTTGGCGCGATGTTCATGTAGCTGGGACAGCTCATGATGGGTGAGCCTTGGTCCATGGCGTAGGTATACGGTCTGAGCGGTGCTCCTGAAACAACAGCGTGACAGGTCAGTGTGGGGAGAGAGCAACACACACTCCGGTCTCCTGTTGTGGGGGGTGTTCAACACCTGGACTTTCCCCAGCACCTCCCCTGCGTCACTGACGCTAGCACAGCGCCACACAATGTAGCTGTACGCAGACTGGGCCATCGTTCCACTGCAGATATATCAGCGAGACCAAGCATAGACTGGCTGATCGCTTCCTGAATATATATGGGCAAGTCAAGTGCAGACTGGGCCATCGTTTCATCAGTCCGCCTTGGCTTACCCCATCTCCCGGTTACCACACACTTTAACATTAATGTCCGTGTACACAGAGACCTTGTACACAGAGATCATGTATGTAATGTCCATGTATGCAGAGTCCTTGAATGTAATGTCCACGTACACAGAGATCATGTATGTAATGTCCATGTACAGAGATCATGTACGTAATGTCCATGTAAGCAGACCATGTACGTAATGTCCATGTACAGAGATCATGTATGTGTGTGATGTCCATGTACAGAGATCATGCATGTGATGTCCATGTACAGAGATCATGCACGTGATGTCCATGTAGAGATCATGCACGTGATGTCCATGTACAGAGATCATGTATGTATGTAATGTCCATGCACAGAGATTGTGTATGTATGTGATGTCCATGTAGAGATCATGTGTGTGATGTCCATGTAGAGATCATGCACGTGATGTCCATGTACAGAGATCATGTATGTGTATGATGTCCATGTACAGAGATCATGTATGTGATGTCCATGCTGACGGAGTCTGTTCGCTGAGCCCTACATCACGCATGGTGCTGGTGCATGTTTACCTGCTCTGCTCCAGATGCGTGGCAGGCGTTGCCCCATGGTGTGAGGGATGGGCAGCTGCTCGACTGGGACAAGGTTGTACATCAGTGGAGTGCGGGGAAGGTAGGCTGGTTGGGGAAACAAACAAAGACCTTGGTGAAGCAGAGTGTGGCAGTTTGTGACAGGGAGAACACACAGTCACTGTTCCAGAGATGCAGAGACGCAGCGTGGAATCATTAGGGCGAGGGCGAGTGTTAGCTGATGACCCAGCGCTACCAATCCTGATTTCTCACCTTGTTTCCACCTCCCCTCATGTGCACTCCCTGACCCTGACATCCATCACAGTCACCCCTCACCTGTCCCCACACCTCCCCACCAATACGCCCTGACCCAATATAGTCCGCAGAAGCGTCCCGACCTGTAACGCCATGTTCTCCAGAGATTCTGCCTGACCTGCTGAGTTACTCCAGCACTTTGTGTGTTTTTTGTAAACCAGCACCTGCAGTTCCTTGTGTCTCCCATCTCATCTTTCACTGTAGTATAAGAAAATAACTGCAGATGCTGGTACAAATCGAAGATATTTATTCACAAAATGCTGGAGTAACTCAGCAGGTCAGGCAGCATCTCAGGAGAGAAGGAATGGGTGACGTTTCCAGTCGAGACCCTTCTTCAGACTGATCATTTCATTACGATCTGCCATGAATGAATGAATGATACTGTATTATCACATGTAACATGCCACCCTGAGATTCTTTGTTTTGCATACACAAGTCACCTATTCATGTTCTCAGAGATAACGTCAGAGATAGGGGACATTTCGGATTGAGGCTCTTCATCAGAGTCTGAAGAAGGGTCTCGACCGGAAACATCACCCAAATTATTCTGGCATGTTGTGTCTTTTTTTGAAAACCAGCATCTGCAGTTCCTTGTGTATCAACGTAAGAAAGGTGAAGGTGAAAGAAGAGGGATTGTGGGAGATTATTGCATTGAAAGCAACCAGCTACTAGACTTATTTTGTATCTGGCAAGATGTTCAGGTGCCCAAAATGTTCTGGACTGAGAGCGTCTTTTATCAGCCCAGACGATACGATACAATGCGACAGATTAGAACATTTTATTTATCCCAGGAGGGAAACATGAAATTAAAGTGACGAGTGTACAGGATTGGGGATGTGCAAAGATTGGGGAGAGTCAGTCTCAGTCTCAGTCTCAGTCTCAGTCTACCCCACGACAGAAGGGGGAGTTGTACAGGCTGATAGCCACAGGGTAGAAGGATCTCCTGTGGCGTTCTGTGCGGCATCTTGGTGGGACCAGTCTGTTGCTGAAGGTGCTCCTCAGGTTGACCGGAGGGGGTGTCATGGAGGGGGTGAGCTGTATTGTCCAGGATGCTCCACAGTTTGAGGAGCATCCTCCCCTCCAAGACCACCCCCCGTGACTCCAACTCCGCCCCAGGACGGAGCCCCATGAGAGTGGCTTCAGGAGAAGACCTTGTGCTCTTCCACTGAGGGATCACAGACTACTGTGCTTTACTATCCATAGTTTGGGCTGCCTGAACACAGTTATACCGGGGCTGGCCTTCACTGCTCATTCCTGGCGGTGAAATAAGTGGTGTTATCGGGAACAGGGGAACCGAATGGGAAGCCTTCTATTGCTCCATTGGACCCCTATTGCTTTGAGCTATTCATGTTCATAAGTTATAGGAGCAGAATTAGGCCATTCAGCCCATCAAGTCTACTCCGCCATTCAATCATGGCTGATCTATCTTTCCCCTCTCAACCCCATTCTCCTGCCTTCTCCCCATAACCCCTGACACCCGCACTAATCAAGAATCTATCTATCTCTGCCTTAAAAATATTCTTTGACTTGGACTCCACAGCCTTCTGTGGCAAAGAATTCCACAGATTCACCAAGCTCTGGCTAAAGAACTTCCTCCTCATCTCCTTCCTAAAGGAATGTCTTTTTATTCTATATATTGCATCGATCCAACTGTGTCTATCCACGCTATTAAAACTGGAGTTAATTCAATTAAACAATTGTGGGCGGCACGGTGGCGCAGCGGTAGAGTTGCTGCCTTACAGCGCATGCAGCGCCGGAGACCCGGGTTCCATCCCGACAACTTCCAAGTCCGAGATCTTTGGTTTCCTCCCACAAAAAAGTACAGGTATGTAGGTAAATTGGCTTAAAAGTAAAAATTGTCCCTAGTGTGTGTAGGATAGTGATAATAGTGGGCGATCGCTGGTGGACACGGACCCGGTGGGCTGAAGGGCCTGTTTCCTCGCTGTATCTCTAAACTAAACTAAAGTAGGTCAGTGTCATAGAGTAATAGAGTGATAGAGTGTGGAAACAGGCCCTTTGGCCCAACTCACCCACACCGGCCAACAATGTCCCAGCTAACCTAGTCCCACTTGCCTGTGTTTGGTCCATATCCTTCCAAACCTGTCCTATACATGTACCTGTCCAACTGCCTCTTAAACGATGGGATAGATAGTCCCAGCTTCAACTACCTCCTCTGGCAGCTCGTTCCACACACCCACCCTCCATTTACCCATCGGATAACCATCAGTGCAGGTGACAAAATGGTGAGCAGAGGCATAGCATGAAGGTGCATTGATTGTTCACCCGTCGTTTGCAGATGCAGTGAGCTCTAGGGGGCAGCACTGTTCTGCGAAGGCTTGCCTTACCGTGAATGTGTTGCCCCATGGTGTAGCGTGGATACAGGGGATTGGCCATCTGCCGCGGGATGAGCATCGGGTGCTGGGGGTAACATGGTGCACTCACCCACTACAGGAGGGAGAAACAAAGCTGCCTTTAGTTACCACACTACCCCGCAAACACCAAGGGGGTGCTCATGTCCATAAGTTCCAGGAACAGAATCAGGCCATTTGGCCCATCAAGTCTACTCCGCCATTCAATCATGGCTGATCTATCTCTCCCTCCCACCCCCATTCTCCTGCCTTCTCCCCATAACCACTGACACCTGCACTAATCAATAACCTATCCATCTCTGCCTTATACACAAAATGCTGGAGTAACTCAGCAGATCAGGCAGCATCTC
Source organism: Rhinoraja longicauda (assembly GCF_053455715.1). Lineage (NCBI taxonomy): Eukaryota > Metazoa > Chordata > Chondrichthyes > Rajiformes > Arhynchobatidae > Rhinoraja > Rhinoraja longicauda. The sequence continues at coordinate 28,522,038 of NC_135983.1, read as the reverse complement.
AGGAGAGAAGGAATGGGTGACGTTTCAGGTCAAGACCCTTCTTCAGACTGAGTCACCCATTCCTTCTCTCCTGACATGCTGCCTGACCTGCTGAATTACTCCAGCATTTTGTGAATAAATACCTTCGATTTGTACCAGCATCTGCAGTTATTTTCTTACATCTCTGCCTTATAAATATCCTTTGACTTGGCCTCCACAGCATTCTGTGGCAATGAATTCCACAGATTCACCACCCTCTGACTAAAGAAATTCCTCCTCATCTCCTTCCTGAAGATACAACCTTTTATTCTGAGGGTGTGGCCTCTGGTCCTAGACTCTCGCACTCGTGGAAACATTCTCTCCACATCCATTCTATCCAGACCGCTCACTATTCGAGTGCTCAGACATAATTTCAAAACCCACCCAGGCCATCACACAAATCAACCTCCCTTCCATTGACTCCATCAACACCCCACACTGCCTCGGCAAGGCCAGCAGCATAATCAAGGACCAGTGTCACTCCGGTCTCACCATCTTCTCCCATCAGACAAGAGGTACAGAACAGAAGTATGAAAATGGATACATCCAGATTCTTCCCAGCTGTTATCAGGCAACTGTACTGCCCTCTCACAAACTAGAGAGTGGTCCTGAACTGCCATCTACCTCATTGGAGACCTTTTCAACTATCATTAATCAGACTCTATCTTGTACCGAATGTTGCGCCCTTTATCCTTATTCTGCACACTGTGGACGGATCGATTGTAATCATGTATAGTCTTTTTGCTGATTGATAGCAGGCAACGAAAAAGCTTTTCACTGTACCTCGAGTAGGAAAAAAACTGCAGGTGCTGGTTTAAATCGAAGGTAGACACAAAATGCTGGAGTAAGTCAGCGGGTCAGGCAGCATCTCCTTCTTTCCCGAGATGCTGCCTGACCCGCTGAGTTACTCCAGCATTGTGTCTCTACTTTCTCTGTACCTCGGTACACTCGACAATAATGATAAACTAAAATTTCCCAGCAGACAATATTTCTCCCAGTCAGTACTGTACTGTCAGTATTGGCCAGCAGCATCATCAAGGACCAGTCTCACCCCGGCCACTCCCTCTTCTCCCCTCTCCCATCAGGCAAAAGGTACAGAAGTGTGAAAACGCACATCTCCAGATTCAGGGACAGTTTCTTCCCAGCTGTTATCAGGCAACTGAACCATCCTACCACAACCAGAGAGCAGTGCTGAACTGCTATCTACCTCATTGGTGACCCTCGAACTATCCTTGATCAGACTTTGCTGGCTTTACCTTGCACTGAACGTTATTCCCTTATCATGTATCTGTACACTGTGAATGGCTCGATTGTAATCATGTATTGTCTTTCTGCTGACTGGGTAGCACGCAACAGAAGCATTTCACTCCTACCTCGGTCAATAAACTAAACTAAACTAAACATGTTGAAGATAGACACAAAAAGCTGGAGTAACTCAGCGGGACAGGCAGCATCTCTGGAGAGAAGGAATGGGTGACGTTTCGGGTCGAGACCCTTCTTCAGAATGCCTCTCTCCAGAGATGCTGCCTGCCCCGCTGAGTTACTCCAGCTTTTTGCGTCTATCTTCGGATTAAACCAGCATCTGCAATTCCTTCCTAAACTAAACATGTGTGTGTTTTGGGTGGAAATTCAATGGAGATCAGTAAAGTGAAATATACTGGAACTGATAGAAAATTATTTATAAGCACAATTAAAGTGCATTAAAAAAGAAAATACAGCTGGCATGGGATGTTCATTTCTTTGAAACAATTCACAGAGGAGAAATAAACGTCTGTTTTGCTGGGTTTGTTGTAGATACTTCCACTGGCAACAAGTGAGCTGGGGACTGTGATCCAGGTGTGGACTTACACACAAAGTAGCTGCAGATAAGGATAGGTAGCAGACTAAAGACTAGATAGACACAAAAAGCTGGAGTAACCCAGCGGGACAGGCAGCATCTGTGGAGAGAAGGAATGGGTTATGTTTCGGGTCTGGTCTGAAGAAGGGTCTCAACCCGAAACGTCACCCATTCCTCTCCAGAGATGCTGCCTGTCCTGCTGAGTTACTCCAGTTTTTTGTGACTATTTTCAGTTTAGACCAGCATCCGCAGTTCCTTCTTACGCAGACAAAAGACTCTACTGGATATAGGTTGTTTTATTGCAACGGTGTAGGGATTTTGGGCACCCACCTTGACAGTGACACTGGGTGCCTTCCTCACAAAAGGGTCGGGGGGTTGATGCTGGTCTCGCTGCCACGATGCTTGACTCACACCCCCTGGAATAAAAGCATTTACATTGTCAGACCGTCTGATTCATCTACATGGACAATGGTGGAGGTTCATCAGTTCTAAGAGCAGATTGAGACCATTCAGCACCATCAAGTCTACTCCGCCATTCAATCGTGGCTGACCTATTTCTCCCTCTCAACCCAATTCTCCTGCCTTCTCCCCGTAACCCCTGACACCCGCACTAATAACAATCTGCCAATCTCCGCCGTCAAACATTTGACAAAGAGATGCCCAGCATGGGAGTGATGGAGGAGGGGGAAAGGGGGGTCCAGCATGGGAGTGAGGGAGGAGGGGGAAAGGGGGGTCCAGCATGGGAGTGAGGGAGGAGGGGGAAAGGGGGGTCCAGCATGGGAGTGAGGGAGGAGGGGGAAAGGGGGGTCCAGCATGGGAGTGAGGGAGGAGGGGGAAAGGGGGGTCCAGCATGGGAGTGATGGAGGAGGGGGAAAGGGGGGTCCAGCATGGGAGTGAGGGAGGAGGGGGAAAGGGGGGTCCAGCATGGGAGTGAGGGAGGAGGGGGAAAGGGGGGTCCAGCATGGGAGTGAGGGAGGAGGGGGAAAGGGGGGTCCAGCATGGGAGTGAGGGAGGAGGGGGAAAGGGGGGTCCAGCATGGGAGTGAGGGAGGAGGGGGAAAGGGGGGTCCAGCATGGGAGTGAGGGAGGAGGGGGAAAGGGGGGTCCAGCATGGGAGTGAGGGAGGAGGGGGAAAGGGGGGGTCCAGCATGGGAGTGAGGGAGGAGGGGCAAAGGGGGGGTCCAGCATAGGAGTGAGGGAGGAGGGGGAAAAGGGGGTCCAGCATGGGAGTGAGGGAGGAGGGGCAAAGGGGGGTCCAGCATGGGAGTGAAGGAGGAGGGGGAAAGGGGGGTCCAGCATGGGAGTGAGGGAGGAGGGGGAAAGGGGGGGGTCCGTGGTTAGTGCAGGAAAATGGATCTCAGGTGGGGGGTGGAGGTGGGGGGCTGGTGGTGGAGGGAGAGTGGTGGCTGGGAGTGGGTGTAGGGCGTGGTGGCGGGTGGGAGTGGGTGTGGGAGGTGTGGGTGGATGTGGTGGGTGGGGCTGGGGGATGGAGCTGGGGGGGGAGGTGGGGGGGTGGAGGTTGAGGGTGGAGGTGGGGGCGTGTGGGTGGATGGGGGGTGGCGGGTGGGAGTGGGTCTGGGGGGGGTGGGTGTGGGGGTTGGAGGGGGGTTGGCGGGTGGGGGTGAGATGGGACCATCGGGACTACGTATATTGAATACTTTGTGTAACTTTGTCGATGCCCTTTATGTAGTGATTCTTTGCATACTGTTGCAATACAAAGAATTTCACTGTACCAGGTACACGTGACAAACAAAGCAATAAAACAATACGGTAAAGCAACTGTATTCAACGATAGACAATAGGTGCAGGAGTAGGCCATTCGGCCCTTCGAGCCAGCACCACCATTCAATGTGATCATTCAATCAATTAATATGGAAAAAGGTGACACTCATATTGGTTAAACGGTGAAGCTAAAAAGTGAAAGATTAATCGCCCGTTCACGCTAAGTTCTATGTTATCCCACATTCTCATCCACTCCCCACTTACACTGAGGGGCCATTTACTAACCCGCACGTCTTAGGGACGTCTTAGGGACGTGGGGGGGGGGAACCGGAACACCCGGAAGAAACCTACGTGGGCACAGAGCGAACGTGCAAACTCCAGACGGACAGCACCTGAGGTCAGGATTGAACCCGGGTCTTCGGCGCCGTGAGGCAGCGGCTCTACCCGCTGCACCACTGTGTTGCCACAATAACTACAGTTGGATTTTGCAACCTTCACAGCCCCAAGCCCACCCACCCCCTGGCCAGATTTAGGTGTACTCACTGACTGGTTTGGACACGGGGACGGGACTGAGGCTCACATTCGTTTCTCGCCTAACACCAAAGAAAAAAAATCAAGTCACTGCTTTAGAATTAGAGAGATTTGTTTTCACAACTTGCATTTAAAAATAATTTTGTCTCGCTTCTAATATATTTGCTAAAAGCACAATGGGGAACAGAAAGACCAAATTATGGACTTAAAAATATCTTATGAACTAAGTTGTGCATTAATGACCGCACCGACAATGTCAATCTGTTTTTGGAAATTGCTATGCTCTTTATTTAAACTTTAGATGACAGAGACACAGGGTGGAAACAGGCCCCTCAACCCATCGAGTCCGCACCGACCAGTGATCACCCTGCACACTAACCTACACACACCAAGGACAATTTTTTTACAATGTACTGAGATCAATGAAACCTGCAAGTCTTTGAAATGTAGGAGGAAACCGGATCACCCAGAGATAACCCACAGAGTCACAGGGAGAACGTACAAACTCCGTACAGACAGCACCCGTAGTCAGAGTAGTGTAAGAAAATAACTGCAGATGCTGATACAAATCGAAGGTATTTATTTCACAAAATGCTGGAGTAACTCAGCAGGCCAGGCAGCATCTCAGGAGAGAAGGAATGGGTGACGTTTCGAGTCGAGACCCTTCTTCAGACTGAAGAAGGGTCTCGACCCGAAACGTCACCCATTCCTTCTCTCCTGAGATGCTGCCTGGCCTGCTGAGTTACTCCAGCATTGTGAAATAAAAAAGCACCCGTAGTCAGGATCGAACCCGGGTCTCTGGCGCTGTGAGGCAGCAACTCTACCGCTGCGCCACCGTGCCGCACTTTACAGTGGGCGCCTTGATTGTGATCATATATAGTCTTTTCGCTGACTGGCTAGCACGTGACAATAAAGCTTTTCACTGTACCTCGGTACACATGAACAACAATAAACTAAACTAAGCTACTCCGACACGCTTTGAAGGTCGCTCATTGTCCTTGTACCTTGGTCCCATCTGGAGGCGCTGGACATTCGTAGACTGGTTCACATCCGTCGGCTTGTCGTTGCCGGCAAGGCTGGGCGGCGCGTTACGGAGCGGTCCCTCCGGGAGGTGCCAAGTCTGCGGCTTTGCCGGTTGCTGCACCTTGTTGGCTTTGATCACCTGGTCACAAACAAGGGCGATGGCCCCGGCAGTCTCATCTCCGTTCATGGGGCCCACGTCCAGGAACGATACCTTGCGCCGCGGTTTCTTCAGGGTGGACGGAGCTGCGTCGCCTTTGGCACCATCCTCATCCAAGGCATGCTCCTCTTTATTTAAGGCCATGTGCAAGTAGGAGCCCCTGCCACCACCATGCTGCTTGACTTCCTTGGAGCATCGCAGGATGAAGTCCTCAAACGAAGACTCACTCCTGGGAAGATTGATCACGACCTTCTTCCTTGAGTTGGCTGTCACTAGAGAGGCAAACAGGCAGTGTGAACATTAACCATTCACAGCACTTGCAACAGTGTGCCGTGGAGTTGAAGATGTTTCACGGATGAGATATTAAACTCATGATCTATCAAACTAACGATCTATCTGATCTATCAGATGTACAAAGGCCTGGATGCGATTTTAAGAGAGAGTTTTCCCCAACCTATATTAATCTTTCCACAATCATGTTATGAACTTTACTAGTCTTTATCTTGCACTTAATGTTCTTCCCTTTATCCTGTATGTGTACAGTATGGATGGCACGATTGTAATCATGCAGACATTGTGCTGAATGGATAGCATGCAACAAAACCTCGGTACACGTGACAATAAACTAAACTAAACTAATTAGGAGTGTTTCCACCTATCTGCTAATCAACCGCCCTCATCTGTATCAACCCATTACTCGCCAGGTTTTATCCTGCCCTCCCCTCCCCTCTTCCAGCTTTCTTGCCCCCCACCAACAATCTGTCTGAAGAAGGGTCCCGACCCAAAACGTTACCTATCCATGTTCTCCAGGGATGCCAACTGACCCATTCAATTACTCCAGTATTTTGTGTCTTTTTTTGTAAACCAGGCAGCATCTGTAGAGGGAATGGGCAGCTGATGTTTCAGGTCAGGACCCTTCTTTAGGCTGATTGTAGTAGAGGGGGAAAAACTGGAAAAGAGGTAGGGGTTAGGGGGGGGGGGGGACAAAGACTGGCATGTGATAGGTGGATACAGGTAGATGGATGGGCAAAGGCCAGAGATGAAAAATCTTTTAGAAAGGAGGAGGCCCAGGACTAGGGTTGCCAACTATCTCACTCCCAAATAAGGGACAAGGTGACGTCACCACCCCATGCCCCACGTGACCTCACCCAGCCAGCGGCCACGTGCTCCCGCTCCATCAATGGCGGCCGCCCACGCCGGGAGGCAGGTTGCTAGGCAACCTCCGTCAGGCTGTGCCTGGGCCTCCCGACCTACACTATCCGGACCTACACTGTCCGGACCTATACTGTCCGGACCTACACTGTCCGGACCTACACTGTCCGGGCCTACACTGTCCGGACCTACAGCGTCCGGGCCTACAGCGTCCGGGCCTACAGCATCCGGGCCTACAGCATCCGGGCCTATAGCGCCCCCCGAATCTAATACGGGACAAGGGCGGTCCCGTACGGGACAAACCAATTTAGCCCAAAATTCAGGATGACCGGGCTAATACGGGACAGTTGGCAACCATTCCCAGGACAGACAGGTCAGTGTGGGAATGGGAGGGGGAGTTAAAGTGCTGAGCAACTGGGAGATTGCGTAGGCTTAGGCAGACCAAGCTGAACTTGCGCTTGGTCTCGCCGGTATATATACTGTATAGGAGTCCACACCTGGAACAGCGGATACAGTAGATGAGGTGCAAATGCAAAGTGGAGAAAAAAACAGGTCTGATGAAAGTTAATTGAAACGAAACATGACCATTGTTTTTAGCTGGAGAGACATTAATTTGGCCGGTGCATTAAAATCATTCACTCCCTGTAACATGCAGTGCACACACTGGCTTACCTGCACTCTCGTCTCTGTCCATTAGTTTCAATCTCTCCTGAACAGACGCATTGGGAGATAGTGGAAGTACATGCAAGTGAGTGAAACATTTAAAAATTATTTTGAAAAGATTAGTAGAAATAAACATTTTTTAAAGCACGTTTAACTTTTTTGATTAATTAAAAATAATCATTAAAGTCAATAGTCCTTTTATTGTCACATATGTTAATTGTTAACACAGTGAATTGGTTGCTAAACACTTTAACCCCCTCCCATTCCCACACTGACCTTTCTGTCCTGGGCCTCCTCCATTGTCAGAGTGAGGCCCAGCGCAAATTGGAGGAACAGCACCTCATATTTCGCTTGGGCAGCTCACACCCCAGCGGTATGAACATTGACATCTCTAACTTCAAGTAACCCTTGCTTTCCCTCTCTCCACTCCTCCCCCATCCAAGTTCTCCAACTAGTTTACTGATTGTATGCCTCGTTGTCACCTTCCCTTTAGCTAACATTCTACATTTTCTTTGATCTACACCCCCCTTTGATGTCTCGTTCTCACACTTTACACTTCCTTATCTCTATGTCTCCCTCTCCTGACTCTCAGTCCGAAGAAGGGTCTCGACCAGAAACGTCACCCGTTCCTCCTATCCAGAGATGCTGCCTGTCTCGCTGAGTTACTTCAGCATTTTGTGTCGACCTTCGGTGTAAACTAGCATCTGCAGTTCCTTCCCACAGTGAAATTCTTTTCCTTACAAACAGCCCAGTAGAGTGTCACTATACCCCGATCAGCATGTGTACAGGAATGCTCCACCGAACCGCATGTGGGAGGTGCCATATTTTGGCGCCACGTTCAGATTCCACGCTCTGTGCCTGTTCCAGGCAATTCCCAGACTGTTGCCGTCTAACCGTCGAGAGGCTCCAGCCTTCTCCTTCCTGGACACCATTGACAATTTAACATTGACCCAAAATGTGAAATTATTCTTTTTCTACGAGTGCAGTCTGACCTGTTGAGCGTTTCCAGCACAACACGGCACTGGAGAAGGGTCTTGACTAGGGTTGCCAACTTCCTTACTCCCAAATACGGGACAAGGTGACGTCACCGCCCCGCGCCCCACGTGACCTCACCCAGCCAGCGGCCACATGCTCCCGGCCTGGGCGGCCGCCATTGGCGGAGCGGGAGCACGTGGCCGCTGGCTGGGTGAGGTCACGTGGAGCGCGGGGCGGAGATGTCACCCTTTGTCCCTTATTTGGGAGTGAGGAAGTTGGCAACCCTACTAATACAGGACAAGGGCGGTCCCGTACGGGACAAACTAATTTAGCCCACAATATGGGATGTCCCGGCTAATACGGGACAGTTGGCAGCCCTAGTGTCGACCCGAATCGTCACCCATTCCTTCTCATTCCATCCACAGATGCTGGCTGTCCCAATGCTGAGTTACTCCAGCATTTTGTGTCTATCTTTGCTGGACTAACTCAGCGGGTCAGACCGTGAAGGAAACGGACAGGTGAAGTTTCTGGTCAGGCTGATTGCTTGTAGTTGGGGAGAGGAAGCTGGGGCGGGACAAAGCCTGGCACATTTGCGGTGCCTGTTCCAGGCAAGTCCCAGGCTACCGAGGCCCCCAGCCATCTCCTGCCTTGGACGCCACGTCCCTCTCCTCCCCCCGTCCAAACCATCAGTGTCTGCAGCGGTTCCAGATGGCAACTTACCACCACAGTCTCAGGGATAATCAAAAATGGGCACCAAATGTTGGATCACATCCCATACATGCATGTTCAAATAATAAAGCTTATGTGAACAAGTTTAATCCAACCATTACCGATGGCCTAACTCTCAGGTACATAGAACAGTACAGAAGATAGACACAAAAAGCTGGAATAACTCAGCGAAGCAGACAGCATCTCTGGAGAAAAGGAATAAGTGACGTTTTGGGTCGAGAACGGTCTTCAGTCTGACCCACAGAGTTACTCCAGCTTTTTGTGTTTATCTTCGGTTTATCTGCAGTTCCTTCCTACACATAGAACAGTACAGCACAGGAACGGGCCCTTCAGCCCACAATGTTTGTGCTGAAGATGATCTGAATCTGCCAGTACGGACATGGTAGGACGAAGGGCTTGCTTCCATGCTGTATCTCTAATTCTACAACAAACTTGCACATTCATCAATTCTACACACAAACACGTGGAGACTTACGTCATTTGTTGCAGGTAGACAGTTTCAGCAATTCACAAAAGTTCAAGTGAAGCTGTGTTGATCTTGTTCACACATAACAGGCAAGCTTGATCAAGGTCATCAGTGAGACAGACGCATGTCACAAAAGGGAGGGGGAGGGGTTTGGTTTAGTTTAGTTTAGAGATACAGCATGGAAACAGGCCCTTCGGCCCACCCAGTCCACACCGACCATCGATCGCCCGTTCACACTAGTTCGATGTTATCCCACATTCGCATCTACTCCCTGCGCGCGAGGAACAATTTACAGAAGCCAATTAACCTACAAACCTGCACATCTTTGGAGTGTGGGAGGAAACTGGTGGCCCAGCTGTAGAATTGCTGCGTGGGTTTTCTCAGGGAGCTCCGGTTTCCTCCCACACTCCAAAGATGCACAGGTTTGAAGGTTAATTGGCTTCGTTAAAGATTGTAAATTGTCCCTAGTGTGTAGGATAGTGCTAGTGTACGGGGATCGATGGTCGGCGTGGAATCAGTGGGCTGAAGGGCCTGTTTCCGTGCTGTATCTCTAAACTAATCCAGAGAAACCCCACGCGATCACAGGGGGAATGTACAAACTGCACAGACAGAACTCATTGTCAGGATCGAACCTGGGACTCTAGCGCTGTGAGGCAGCAGCTCTACTGCTGCACCACCTTTACATGTGGCCTCCATCACCGAATGTAATGGACTGAAAGATCTTCCTTAAAGTTAAAGATCTTGATTAACCATATCAGCCCTGGAAGGCAGGGAGACAAGGTTTCTTGCAAGCAATTTTCTTCCAAAATCTTATACAATGTTAGAACAGGAATAGATAGACACACAGTGCTGGAGTAACTCAGCGGGTCAGGCAGCATCTGTAGAGAGAAGGGATTGTTGATGCTTCATGTCAGGACCCTTCTTCAGACTCTTCAAGTCTGAAGATGGGTCTGACTGAAACATCACCCATCCCTTTTCTCCAGAGATGCTGCCTGACCCGCTAAGTTACTCCAGCCCATTGGTGTCTATCTTTGGAATAAACCAGCATCTACTGTTCTTTGTTTCCACATTAGACCAGGAATAGTTTGAAGAAATCACAACCACCATGTGCATCACCCTGAAATAAGTTAATGAGTTGTCCACAGTGCTGTACGTTTAATAATTTTCTGCCTCAGCAGATGAAGTCAGATGAAGTCTAAAGGAGGTAATTTATGCATGTCGAGTCCAGTATAATCTTTAGAAAACTTTATTACAAGGTAGCTCTCAGGATGTAGAACATAGAATATGGAACAGTACAGCACAGGAGCAGGCCCTTCAGCCCACAATGTTTGTGTCGAACATGATGTCAAGTTAAACTGATCTCATCTGCACATGATCCCTGCACTTCCATGTGGCTCTTAAATGCCACTATCGTATCTGCCTTCACCACCACTCCTGGAAATATATTTGGAGCACCCACCACTCTGTGAAAACATAGTTGGCCCACACATCTCCATTAAACTTTCCCCCTCTCACCATATTGCTAGACCCTCTAGTGTTGGACATTTCCACCCTGGGGAAAACGGCTCGGACTGTCTGCCCCATCTATGTTTCTCATAATATCTTCAAAGTCATTCATTAGAGGACAAAAATGCTCTCCGGTCTCCAGTACAACCCTTTTTTATTACAGACCTCCTTTATCTATGGATTTTATAAGATTAAATAGAATGTTTAGTTTATAGACACAAAATGCTGGAGTAACTCAGCGAGGCAGGCAGCATCTCTGGAGAGAAGGAATAGGTGATGTTTCCGGTCGAGAGCCTTCTTCAGACCTGAACCGACTCGACCCGAACGTCACCCATTCCTTCTCTCCAGAGATGCTGCCTGACCCGCTGAGTTACTCCAGCTTTTTGTGTCTATCTTTGGTTTAAACCAGCATCTGCAGTTCCTTCCAACACATGTTTAATTCATATTTAGGGCCATTATCACATCACGTGCTACATGTTCACCATATTTGGCCATCTTGGCCTTTTGTGGGTGAACATACGCTGTGAACAGCTAATGCCCCATTTCCTTACAGGGACATGTTTGTTCCAGTCGGGGGGGGGGGGGGGGGGGGGGGGATCATGAGGTGTTGCCTTGCCTCAGCTGGGATTATGCAGTTCACTTTAATGTCCTGAGACCATCATGAATCTTTCCAGCTGTTATCCGGCAACTGAACCATCCTATCACCAACTATAGAGCGGTCCTGACCCAACCATCTACCTCATTGGACTACCTCATTCGATCCAATCTTCGGATGCTGTCTGTGTGGAGTTTGCACCTTCTCCTTGTGAATGTGTGGGTTTCTCGGTGCTCCAATTTCCTCCCACATCCCAAAGACATGCGGGTTTGTCGGCCTCTTTAAATTGCCCCCTAATGTGTGTGCAGAAGTGGGATGACATAGAACTAGTGTGAACGGGTGATTGATTGTTGGCATGGACTTAGTCGGTCGACTGTTTCCATGCTGTGTCTCTAAACTAAACTCCAAAGAGACCACATTGAACTACCTTGGACTATCTTTAATCGGACTTTATCTTGCACAAAACATTATTCTCCTTATCCTGTATCTGTACACAGTGGATGGCTTGATTATAATCATATATAGTTTTTTCGCTGGCTGGAAGGCATGCAGCAAAAAAAGGCTTTTCCTTGTACTTTGGTACACGTGACAATTATAACAAACCAAACGAAGCAGTCCCGACCGTGCTTGTCTGATCATTCTGCTCGTGCAGCCTCCTGAGCTGTCCTGTTGCCCACAGCACCGTCAACATGAGGGTCATCTGCAGGTCCCCTATAAGCAAATAAATCCAATCGAGATGGGAGGCAAGAGTTTTAATTACAAACAGCATAATCTGGGTGCAATGTCTCCATCTTGCGACTGTCGGTTCCTTTAAACGAGACAAGTATTTTTGTAATTTACTGCATTCTGTATTAAATTATACTAGATTATAAACTATACTAACTTATATATTACATAATATAAAATTTACGTACAAATGCGACCAGCGATCATGAGGTCATAAGGGATACGAGTAGAATGAGGCCATTCGGCCCATCAAGTCTACTCCACCATTCAATCATGGCTGACCCATCTCTCCCTCCTAACCCCATTCTCCAGCTTTCTCCCCATAACCTCTGACACATGCACTAATCATGAATCTATGTGTAGGAAGGAACTGCAGATACTGGTTTAAACTGAAGACACAAAAAGCTGGAGTAACTCAGCCGGACAGGCAGCATCTCTGGAGAGAAGGAATGGGTGATATTTCGGGTCGAGACCCAGGATGTCGACACTGAAAAGAGCAGGAGATTAAAGTCAGAGGGCTACAGTCCCTGAAAGAGAATGCCCAACATTGCGTTCTGTTGGAGACAGGGTATTGAGTCAGGAGGATGAGTCCCTACTGGAGACCCCCAAATGCTTCTGTAAATTATCCCTAGTGTGTGGGATAGAATTAATGTATGGGGTGATAGCGATTTTTAAGGCAGAGATAGATTCTTAATTAGTATAGAAACATAGAAAATTGGTGCAGGAGGCCATTCGGCCCTTCGAGCCATTCATTGTGATCATGGCTGCTCTGATTGGCACCTGATTGGCAGCATCTGTGAGCATGGGCCCTGCTACAGTGGTCAGTAGGTGTCTGCTCCAAGAATCGGCATGCCACATTTGACTGATCTGGATAGGGCCCGTGCGATAGGGCAACTTCAAGCTGGTGTTCCGCAAAACCAAGTTGCGGCATTATTTGGAGTGAGCCCTAGTACCATCTCCAAAGTGAAGGCCAAGTTCCATATAACGGGGGATGTCAGACAGGCCGCGAAGTGGGCGTCCCAAGAAGACGACACCCGAAGAAGACCGTTTCCTCACCCTGTCAGCACTTAGGAACCGTAGGCTGTCTTCTACAGATTTGCAGTCAAGGTTTGCAGGACGATATGGCCGACGGCTCTCTGCCCAGACAATTCGGAACAGACTGCACGCAGCCGATCTCCGGTCTCATAGGGCTGCCAGGAGGCCTGCCATGACTGCCCTTCACCATCAGGCCCGTTTGCGCTGGTGTCGGCAACACATGCACTGGAACCTGAACATGTGGAGGAACGTTATGTTCAGCAATGAGTCCAGATTCTGCCTACGGCAGTTGGATCATAGGGTCAAAGTGTGGAGAAGACGCGGAGAACGCTATGCTGATTGCTGCACCGATAGAGTAACATCTTTTGGTGGAGGCAGTGTGATGGTGTGGGGCGGCATCTCCCTCACTGGAAAAACGAGGCTTGTCATCATTGGAGGCAATCTCAATGCAGAGAGATATCGAGATGAGATTCTGCAACCAGTGGCAATCCCATATCTCCACAGTCTGGGACCGAACTCTATCCTCCAAGATGACAATGCTCGCCCCCACAGAGCAGGGTTTCTCAGAGACTACCTCCAGAATTTGGGAGTGGAGAGGATGGAATGGCCTGCCAGCAGTCCTGACCTCAACCCCATTGAACACTTGTGGGATCAGCTTGGGCGTGCTGTTCGTGCCAGAGTGACCAACACAACCACGTTGGCTGACTTGCGACAAATGCTGGTTGAAGAATAGGATGCCATCCCACAACAGTGTGTGACCAGGCTGGTAACCAGCATGAGGAGGAGGTGCCAGGCTGTTGTGGCTGTGTATGGTTCTTCCACACGCTACTGAGGCTCCTGTTTATTAAATGAATAAATTGTTAAATTGCCAATATGTCTTGTTTCTTCAGACTTCAATCATTCAATCCACCAAACAACACCCAACAAGGAGTCAATGGCAGAATAAGCTGTTTGACATTGGCAGAGAAGATTTGGCAGATTTTTCATGGGCACAACCCATATACTCAGCTCTGCTGCTCATCCCACAAATGCATGTTCCTTACAAATGTGGCACCATTTAAAAGGGAAATAAACATTGCCAAGAAGCATTGTTACAACAAAGAAATAATCTACCAAACACAAATCTCCTTACTTTTTGTGCTATGTTTATACACACACACACACACACACACCAGGGCTGTGTGGAGCGGTGTGCAGCAGGCGGACGCCGGCGGGACAACCTGCACCCACCCGGCAGCTTCCCGCGAAACCGCCGTCACCTTGGCAACGGTTGCCCCGCGTGACGGCGCGTGACCCGGCGGGCGCTCCGGAAGGGGTTTGCGGCGCCGGTGCCGGCCGGGCGCGCGCGTGCTGTGGGCGGGTGGGACGCGCCATGTCGGACTTCAAGCTGGGCATCGTGCGGCTCGGCCGGGCGGCCGGCAAGGTGAGCGGTAGCGGCGGGGAGGAGGCAGGGAGGGGGGAGCAACAGCAGCGGTAGTAGCCGAGGCGCTGGCCGGCCGGCCGGCAGGCAGGCAGGGTGAGCGGGAACCGGGGGAGTGGAGGTGGAGGTGAGCAGCCGGGGCCGGTCGAGGGCTCTGTGTGACGGGGGAAGACGGTGGCGGCCACGCCGGCCATGGTTTAGGGGGCAGCTGCTGAGGGGAGGGACGGCAAGGATGGGAGCGGGGACCCGGAGGGGGCGGCGTGGCCGGGCCCGGCCGGGCGCTGAGGTAAGGTGAGGGCGCGGGAGAGCGGCGCCCTCCATCCCTCGCCTCTCACCCCCTCGCTGGGCGGCACCTCACTCAGCCCTCGCCGCCGCCAGTGTGCGCCCTCCCTCCCGCCCGGTGGTGGCAGCCACGGTGGCCATGTTCATGCTCCCTCCGCCATGTGGCTTCCTCCCGGGAACAGGCTGGCGGCCGAGCACTCTGTCTGTCCCCTTCCCCAACCCATGCGCCTTCAGCTATGCTACCACTGCCACAACACCCCCCCCCCCCCCCCCCCCCCTGTGAAGGATCCGCTGCCCGCCATTTAAGGTGCCCGGTCGGTCGAGGTGTGGGTCGGCGAGCACATGTCTTGTGTCTCTGCCCCGCCCCGCCCTCTAGCCGCTCACTGCCCCGCCCCGCCCTCTAGCCGCTCACTGCCCCGGCCCGCCCTCTAGCCGCTCACTGCCCCGGCCCGGCCCGCCCTCTAGCCGCTCACTGCCCCGCCCCGCCCTCTAGCCGCTCACTGCCCCGGCTTCCACACAACGTGCTTTATTGCGTGTGAGCTCTGGCCGCTGCCTGCCCGTCCCCTGACTGTTGTAGCAAGCAAGGGACTGCAGCTTCTGCTTTACACCGATGCTGGAGTAACTCAGCGGGGCGCGCAAACATCTCTGGAGAGAAGGAATGGGTGACGTTTCGGGTATTCTTCACCCGTCTCAACATTTTGTGTCTATCTTGCCGGTTCTAACTTCATCCACTATGCAGCTTAGATCGAAGTAATATCAAGGAACTGCAAATGCTGGTTTACACCAGTTATGCACGAAATGCTGTGTTAACTCGGGGTCAGGCAGCATCTCATGAAAGGTAAGTATACAGACAGGAGGAGTTTCAACTCTGGGTTTGCTGCCTCTGTTGTGGTTTCAAAAGAGAGTTAGATTTAAATTTTTAGGGTTAAGGGAATCAAGGGATATGGGGAAAAGCCGGAACGGGGTACTAATTTGGATGATCAGCCATGATCATATGGAATGGTGGTGTTGGCTTGAAGGGCAGAATGGCCTACTCCTGCACCTATGTTTGCCGAATGTCTCTAGAACTGCTTGGCACCCCAGGGCCTGATGGTCTGCATCCCAGGGTACTTAAGGAGGTGGCTCTAGAAATAGTGGAAGCATTGGAGATCATTTTTCAATGTTCTATAGATTCAGGATCAGTTCCTGTGGATTGGAGGATAGCAAATGTTATCCCACTTTTTAAGAAAGGAGGGAGAGAGAAAACGGGTAATTATAGACCAGTTAGTCTGACATCAGTGGTGGGGAAGATGCTGGAGTCAATTATAAAAGACGAAATTGCTGAGCATTTGGATAGCAGTAACGGGATCATTCCGAGTCAGCATGGATGCATTTATTGCATATATGTTTGTACGCACCGTCAGGATTGGCTGTTTTTTAATTTCGTTGTACTCGTTGCAATGACAATAAATGAATATTATTATTATTATTATTATTATTATTTACGAAGGGGAAATCATGCTTGACAAATCTACTGGAATTTTTTGAGGATGTAACTAGGAAAATTGACAGGGGAGAGTCAGTGGATGTGGTGTACCTCGACTTTCAGAAAGCCTTCGACAAGGTCCCACATAGGAGATTAGTGGGCAAAATTAGGGCACATGGTATTGGGGGTAGGGTACTGACATGGATAGAAAATTGGTTGAAAGACAGAAAGCAAAGAGTGGGGATAAATGGGTCCCTTTCGGAATGGGAGGCAGTGACCAGTGGGGTACCGCAAGGTTCGGTGCTGGGACCCCAGCTATTTACGATATACATTAATGACTTAGACGAAGGGATTAAAAGTACCATTAGCAAATTTGCAGATGATACTAAGCTGGGGGGTATTGTGAATTGTGAGGAAGATGCAATAAGGCTGCAGGGTGACTTGGACAGGTTGTGTGAGTGGGCGGATACATGGCAGATGCAGTTTAATGTAGATAAGTGTGAGGTTATTCACTTTGGAAGTAAGAATAGAAAGGCAGATTATTATCTGAATGGTGTCAAGTTAGGAGGAGGGGGAGTTCAACGAGATCTGGGTGTCCTAGTGCATCAGTCAATGAAAGGAAGCATGCAGGTACAGCAGGCAGTGAAGAAAGCCAATGGAATTTTGGCCTTCGTAACAAGAGGAGTTGAGTATAGGAGCAAACAGGTCCTTCTACAGTTGTACCGGGCCCTGGTGAGACCGCACCTGGAGTACTGTGTGCAGTTTTGGTCTCCAAATTTGAGGAAGGATATTCTTGCTATGGAGGGCGTGCAGCGTAGGTTCACTAGGTTAATTCCCGGAATGGCGGGACTGTCGTATGTTGAAAGGCTGGAGCGATTGGGCTTGTATACACTGGAATTTAGAAGGATGAGGGGGGATCTTATTGAAACATATAAGATAATTAGGGGATTGGACACATTAGAGGCAGGAAACATGTTCCCAATGTTGGGGGAGTCCAGAACAAGGGGCCACAGTTTAAGAATAAGGGGTAGGCCATTTAGAACGGAGATGAGGAAGAACTTTTTCAGTCAGAGAGTGGTGAAGGTGTGGAATTCTCTGCCTCAGAAGGCAGTGGAGGCCAGTTCGTTGGATGCTTTCAAGAGAGAGCTGGATAGAGCTCTTAAGGATAGCGGAGTGAGGGGGTATGGGGAGAAGGCAGGAACGGGGTACTGATTGAGAGTGATCAGCCATGATCGCATTGAATGGCGGTGCTGGCTCGAAGGGCTGAATGGCCTACTCCTGCACCTATTGTCTATTGTCTATTGTCCTGTATTCTGGCTATGGATGACCATTGCCTAGGTACAGGTCTGAGCAACTTACATGGGATGAGGTTGTCTCTGAGCCCAGAAACCTAACCAGTTTCTAAATGTTTTATTCTGTTCATATGATGTTCTCGGTGGTGGTCTTAAAACAATTTTTATATATTCAGTGACTCACTTAAATGTAGAAATTAGTCAGTCTGATGAAGGGTTTAGACCTGAACGTCACCCATTCCTTCTCTTCAGGAATGCTGTCTGTCCCGCAGAGTTACTCCAGCTTTTTTTTTGTCTATCTTCGGTTTAAACCAGCATCTGCAGTTCCTTCTGACACAAACTGAGAATTTATGTTGATTTGGAGTAAACATGATTTCTTGAGTCAAAATAACTTTTTGAAGTTTGCTATGCAACATATGAAATTAGAATAGTTGATATTACCACTGGGAGGTTATCTAAAATGGGGCAAGTGCTCCATTCTTACTGTGAGCACAGACCATAGTAGCATAATGATTTGGTATTTGGAAGAGATATTTGTTACATTTTTACATGAAAGATTGTCAAATGCTGATATATTCTATGGAGTATTCGCGCCAACCAGTGATCACCCCATACATTAGTTCTACCCCACACACGGGACAATTTACAAAACTCAATTAACCTACAAGCATGTCTTTGGAGTGTGGGAGGAAACTAGAATACCCGGAGAATCGAACCGTGTCTCTGGCTGTGCAAAATTGCTGCAGATCTGTAATGTGACATCTGATTTCCACAATGGGAACAAAAAGTAAATATTTAAAGCAATTACCAGGCAGCATCTGTCAGAATTGACACCTTAACATTGACCCGAAATGTGAATAGATTCTCTTTCTGCAGATGCTGTCGGACCTGTTGAGTGTTTCCAGCAAAACACAAAAACACAACGCTGGACTAACTCAGCGGGGTCAGACAGCATCTGTGAAGGAAACGGATAAGTGAAGTTTTGGGTCAGGCTAATTGATTGTAGTAGGGAATAGAGAGCTGGGGTGGTACAAAGCCTGGCATATGCAGCTTTGCAATTTGGATTTTTGAGAACACGTTGTACTTTGAGTGGTCCTTTAGGCAGAAAATGCTGTAAATTGTACGGACAAGAGGAAGAATAAGCTAACTTTACAAATGAAGGTTAATCTGCACTTTCTGATGCTTTGGGCCTTGAGTACGCACTTTCTCTTGCATTAGGCATCCATACTTTAGTTTAGAGATACAGCCTGGAAACAGTCCATACCGACCATCGTACACTAGATCTATGTTATCCTACTTTTTCATCCTATATATTAGGGGCAATTAACCTACAAACCTGCATGTCTTTGGAATGTTGGAGGAAATTTGAGCACCTAGAGGAAACCTACATGCCACAGGGAGAATGTACAATTTCAGCACAGACAGCATCCGTAGTCGGGATCGAACTCCGCTCTCTCGCATGAAGGCAGCAGTCTACTGTGTACTATCATTGAAAAGTACCTCACTGTCCGTGGCCACATCACGTCCTTGGGATCCATCTTGCCAGTGTTGCAAGTGCTATTGGCATGGCAACCTGGAAAAAGATGATTTTGTCCGTCAGATTCCCAACACAGCATTCCTATTAATCATATTCTCCCCTTATTTTCCGTTAATACTGTAACTTATTCTCTGTCACGTGGCTGTCAATATCTTTAGATTATTTTGACATTTAACAAGATAAGGGGTAATTTACAGTGGCCATTTAATCGCAGAGCAAGTCATTTGGATGTTGGGAAGAAACTGGAGCAGTTGTGCATTTTAGGAACACTAATGAGACTAGGACAGACACCTTGAATGGTAAAGTCCTTGGTAGTATTGAGGTACTTCGGAGTATTGACGTCCGAAGACCCTTGAAGGTGGCAGCGCAGGTAGATAATGGTTAAGAAGGCAAATGGTATTCTGGCAGTGAGTGCAAGAGTGGAGAGATTATGCTTGAATTTTATAGAATATTGGCCAGACCTAGGCTAGAGTACTATGCAGGTTGTGCACAATAGGAAGGGCATCATAGCGCTGGAAACGATGCAGAAGGGACTCACCAAGATGATGCCTGGAATGAAATGATTTGGCTATGGTGAGCGGGGTGCAGATGGTAGATATCAGAAATAAAAGGAAGACATAAATGTAATGGGAAAGAGATTTAGAGGCACTTTTTGCTGTGCCTTACTTTAGTTTTTATATAATTCCCGACATCCTACACCTTGTTTTTCTGCTCCAGATATAAACATTAAATTGTATTTTTAAGAGCCAAAGGATAAGAGAAGTAAGAGAAAATTGTACACCTGTATGTAGTCACTGCACATTGAGCCACTGTAAATTGCTTGATTGTAATCATGCAGGAAAAATGTTCCCGATGTTGGGGAGTCCAGAGCCAGATGTCACAGATTAAGAATAAGGGGTAGGCCATTTTGGACTGAGATGAGGAAAAACTTTTTCATCCAGAGAATTGTGAATCTGGAATTCTTTGTCACAGAAGGCAGTGCAGGCCAATTCACTGGATGTTTTCAATAGAGAATTAGATTTAGCTCTTAGGGCTAATGGAATCAAGGGATATGGGGAAAAAGGAATGGGGTACTGATTTTGGATGATCAGCCATGATCATATTGAATGGCGGTGCTGGCTTGAAGGGGCGATTGGCCTACTCCTGCACCTTGTTTCTATGTATTGCTTTTCTGCTGACTGGTTAGCATGCAACAAAAGCTATTCACTGTACCTGTGATTATTATCCATGACAATAAACTAAACTGAACAAGACAAAAACTAGTGTATATCTGAGGTGACTTAAAAATAGGACAAGAAACAGCAGAAGGTTATTAAGACACAAAGGGAATTTAAGAAGAAACAAATGTGAAAATATTACAACTGCTTTTTAAATTAAAAGGGGTGATAGTTCTCTTCAAAATAATTAGCAGTAACGATGTAAATGGGATTAAGGAATTTGTGAACACGGGATACTTAGTTCAGTATTTATATCAAACAAAGTTTACCAATGCCAAGGATGAAATAAGCATCTTTACAAGAAAAGTAATGGAATCAGGGCACATATTTGCCAAATTTAATAAACAGAACAATAACGATGGTGTTAATGGCACTAAAGAGCGGCATATCCCAGGACCAGATGGTTTAAATCTCTGGATTTTAATGGAAGTAAATGAGAACTTTGGATGCTTATACTCGGAGCACCTACAAAGTTCTCTCAATGTGTGAATCATTCCATTAATAACGAAAACAGTAGATGTCACTCTGCTATCTCAAAGGTGAAAGGGAAACCAGGGAAATATATGATCCATTAGTCCAACATCTGTTGCCTGAAAAATTACTACAGTTTATTATTAAGAATAGAGGGAGTGAACATCTTGAAATTTTTCAGTTGATCAGCGAGCTTGCATAGATCCATTTAAAATTGGTCAGCTGATGAATCTTGTGCTTTTTGAAGAGAGGAAAACGGGCAGTTACTCAACTGTATGTAGCATGTGGGGGTCCCTCATTCATTGCTTTAATCCATTTTTTACACAGCACGGATAATGGAATAGTAAGCTAACCAAATTGGAAAATAAAACAAAGATGGATGCCTTTATAAGCCGTGTTGAAGGAAGTATTAAATTAGAGATACTAAGGAATTGGACTAACTGATGTATTTATAGCAAATGTAACGTTATCTATCTTGAACCTGAAAGGGGGAGACAAAAGCTTTTAAAATAATGAAAGAGTTGAAGAAAGTCCAAAGATCGAGTAGACTTGATAGGATAGGTAGAGGGAAAATGTCTCATGCAGTTAGTGAGTCTAAAGGTAGAAGATAGTTTAAAAAAATTAAGCCCAGTCTTTCAGGAACAAAGCAAGGACACACGTATTTGTACTTCTATTTCTACAAATAGAAATTTGAAACCTTCTTTCCCACGATGCATTTTATCATTTGTTAATTTTAAATGAACCACTAATGTGTTTTTTATTTTTAAAGACATGTGGAAATGCCATGTGTGAGCTTATCTCAACATAGCAATAGGTCTGGTATCATTCTTGTTTTGGGGCATTATCTATGGGGAATATCTGAAATACTTCCAAAATATTATGTGACTCTAGCGGGGATGACAGTGGAGCAGGAATGACAGCGGTTTCTGGGAGTAAGTTGGAAGGAATTCGGATCTTGTCATCCCAAAATGGAAGAAAGATTCTAAGGGGAGAATGAGGTGACCACCATGGCTCACAAAGGAAGCCAAAGACAGCGTCAAACTAAAAGAGAAGGCATACAATATTGCAAAGATTAGTTGGAAGCTGGAGGATTGGGAAGCTTTTAAAAAGCAACAAAACATAACTAAAAAGGCACTAAGGGAAGAAAAGATGAAATATGAAGGTAAGCTAGAAAATAACATAAGTGGATAACAAAAGTTTCTTCAGAAATATATAGAGAAAAAGAGGCAAGAATGGCCATTGGACTGCTGGAAAATAACGCTGGGGAAATAGTAATGGGGAAAGAAAAAAATGACAGATGAATTGATTTTTTTTTTTTGCATCAGTCTTCACAGTGGAAGATACCAGCAAAGTAACTGAAATTCAATAGACAATAGGTGCAGGAATAGGCCATTCAGCCCTTTGAGCCAGCACCGCCATTCAATGTGATCATGGCTGATCATTTACAATCAGTACCCCGTTACTGCCTTCTCCCCATACCCCCTGACTCTGCTATCTTTAAGAGCTCTATCTAGCTCTCTCTTGAAAGCATCCAGAGAATTGGCCTCCACTGCCTTCTGAGGCAGAGAATTCCACAGAGAGAGTCGGAGCAGACATTAGTGGAGTTGCTATTACTAAGGTGCTTAGGAAGCTGAAAGATCTGAAGGTGGAAAAGTCACCTGGACCAGGTGCAATACACCCCGAGGTTTGAGGAAGAACATTCTTGCTATTGAGGGAGTACAGCGTAGATTCACGATGTTCATTCCCGGGATGGCGGGACTGTCATATGATGAAGGAATGGAGCGACTGGGCTTGTACTCATGGAATTTAGAAGGATGAGAGGGGATCTTATAGAAACATATAAAATTATTAAGGGATTGGACACGCAAGATGCAGGAAATATGTTCCCGGTGTTGGGGCAGTCCAGAACCAGGGGCCACAGTTTAAGAATAAGGGATAGGCTAGAGATTGTGAAGGCATTAGTGATGATCTTTCAAGAATCACTAGAGTCAGGAGTGGTTCCAGAGGACTGGAAAATTGGAAATGTTACACTGCTGTTCAAGAAGGGAGAGAGGCAAGAGGGGAAATTAGTGGCAACTAGCCGGACTTGAGTGGTTTGGCGTCAAGCCACATAAGGTAGTATTGGAACAGGTAACCAAAAGCTGTCCTAAATAGGTAGTTTTTCAGGAATGGTTTGACAAAGGATTGAGATAAAGAGATTTGGGGAGGGAATTCTAGAGATTGGGGCCTTCACATTTGAAGGTATTTTCAGTTATGGGTAATGGATTAAATTCTGAATCTTTCTTGTTGAGCTTGATGGTATAAATAAATTGGATTAATGTATAGTTCCATTATTGATGGGGAGGGGGTGGAATACTTGAGTGATAGAGGTTTAATTATTGCTTGTAGTAACTTTGGCAGCTCAAGATGCTGGGAGGGTAAGTGGAGTTTTGAGGGAGTCGGTTTAACACCAGTAGTGATACAGCTGTTGTCTGCATTGGCACTCCAAGAAAATGCTCAAACTTGTTCTCATTGGGGATAGATAGAGACCTCAGTGATGAGGTACAATTTACAAATTTGCAAGTGTAAAATTATTCTATGAATTAAGAATGTTTGGCCTTGTGAATGTTTCTGGCTATTATAAAGACTAGAAATAGACTCCATAGGCTCCATTGACTACTTCTGTAGGTATATTAATGATCTTGTTTGTATTTAAAAGACATTTGTATGTACATGGTTAGAAAAAGTGTAGAGGAATATGGACCAAGCATGGGCAGCTGGGACGAGTGTAGATGTGGCATCTTGGTCTGCATTGGCAAGATGGGCTGAAGGGCCTGTTTCCAAGCTGCATGATTCTGACTCTATTGTAACTAGATAGATACACAATTCTGGAGTAACTCAGCGGGACAGGCAGCATCTCTGGAGAGAAGGAATGGATGAACTTTCTGGTCGAAGAAGGGTCTCGACTTAACGTCATCCAGCTTTTTGTGTCCATCTTTGGTTTATATCAGCATCTGCAGTTCCTTCCTACACATCTATTGTAACTCTACTGCCTAAATTTGGATTGAATTAAATGTGTATTCAAGCTACTAAATCTGAGGTCAGCAAAAATAAATAAAGTTGAGTGGTCCATGGTTTAGGAATGTACAAGTGTGATTTACTACCTTTCTGCATAGACTGTGGCTTGGTGGGCATATCATTCAAAAATGGTCGTGGGATAGGACACATATTAATCAGGAAGGGGTGGTGTTGACAATCCATGGGACTCGAGCTTTAGAGTGGCTTGATTAAACCAAGTGGCAAGATCAAGCTTGGTCCTGCAATTAGGCCTCACTGTCAACTCGTGCTGTAGCAAGATAAAATGAGTGAATGTGGAGTTTATGTGGAATGAAGAGAGACACAAAATGCTGGAATAACTCAGCGGGACAGGCAGCATCTCTGGAGAGAAGGGAATTATGATGTTTTGAGTTGAGACCTTTCTTCGTAAATGTCACCCATCTTCGGTGTGTAACCAGCATCTGCAGTTCCTTCCTACACATTTTGTCTTCATTATTCCTCAGATAAATTGTGCATGCCTCAGTGTTGAGTTGACTCGCAGCATGTCGTTCCCAGTCCAATTTTCTGTTGGGCAAGGCTTCCCTCAGGAATACATGCAAACACTGCTTATCTTCCCCACAAGTGCTGTTCCATTATGAGATGGTGTGTAGATTTTCTCAATGCGCAACAAACTAATATTTCTAATTGTAGTTCTTAACAAAAAATTGACCTAACAGTATTGTTTTTCATTTTCAGACTAAATACACACTGATAGATGAGCAAGACATCCCACTGGTAGAGAATTATACCTTTGAGGTAAGCAGGCATGTGAAAATACTGAGAAATGTAACTTGCATTAAAATTAATGATAACTATTAATGAAGCATTGTCAGAATTGCCCTAAAGGTCAGCTGCCTCAAAATGTGGATTCCATTCCACTGCTTGGGGTTCCTTTATTTTTCCAATTGCTTTTAATTTAACTAAGAAGGGGGCAAAATCCAAATCCACATTTGTAGTTGCACCTGTTTGCAGAAAATATGGCCAAATGAATGATTTGATCGAGAAATATAACTTTCCATCAACTGGATAATTCATTCACTGGCCCTTACAAACCTGACCAATGGGTTTCTGTCTCATTTCACTGGGATCCATATCTGGTTGTTGGTTATCTTGCTTCGCGTGGGATACCCCGAAAGATGTGCCAAAATTTTAGATTTCATTTCTGCAAAGGCTTTCTCTCAGCAGGCAGAATACCATTAATAGAGGGGGTGGTTTATACTGAAACTCCATGGCAGATACATTTAATTTTGCTACTCAGTTGCCATTGCAGATGGCTCACGTTATGGCAGTGAATGTTTCCTCAAAGATAGACATAAAATGCTGGAGTAACTGGGTCAGGCAGCATCTCTGGAGAAAGGGAATAGGTGATGTTTCGGGTCAAGACCCTTCTTCAAGGTGTTTCGCCAACTTGAGCAAGATCTTTTGTATTTTTGGAAGTATTAAATGTGGTTACATAATGATTTGGGTTTGGTATTAGACTTTAATATTTCAAGAACGTGAACAGTGTGTGAAGAATTTATCCGTATCCACCTGATATTGTCTTCAAATATGCGGAATTAGCCTGAGAATATTTCTGCATGAGTCGGGGTTCGTAACTGGTTCACTTCAGCCAAGTAAGCTGTAATTGGAATACCAGAATTTGCATTTGGATGGAAAAAATAACTCCTGGTTTTGTCTTTTGAGAACATGTGTGTTGTCGATGTGACTGGATTCAGTAGTCACTCGCTTTGTAATCTAACAAGAAATTGTTTGCAGGATGTCACGATTTCTTGTTCGACTACAATTTTGCCTACATTTAAGGAAGCCATGGACATTTCTGATTGAACCTAGATAGCCTGGACAATCCTAGCGAATGGAATTGATTGAATTATTTGGAACCTATTTGAATAGTGGATGGGTTTCTGGGCAGAAGGTTTTCTCCTGGTTCTATAAAATCATCTGTAAACTTTAATATGCTTTTTGCCTTTTTCCTAACAGGCTAGGATGGAAATTGATGCTGATGGAAATGGTGCAAAAATATTTGCGTATGCGTTTGACATTAGCAAACGAAGAGGCTCTGGGCGACCTCTGCACGAGCTGCTCTGGTGAGTACCACAGTAATGATAGTGTTGCTTGATGCTTATCCATATCCTTCTGAAGCCTCTGCATCTTCCAATGCACACTTAACCCCACCTTGATTAGTATTGGCCATCAGCTTGGAAATGTGGACATGAGACTGTAGATGCTGGAATCTTGCTTAAATTTGGACATGTGGCAGTTCTCTTGTTTAAGAGTGCTGCACACCAATTTTGCTGGCCCTTCCTAAAATACTAACTATACTTCAATCATTAGTCCGCATCTTCGGGCATCCTGTAGTCACGATTTCGAGTTCCAATATTTGAGCTTTGAGTGAGGTAAATTAGCATTAACCCAAAGGTGATTTGTTTGGTAATAGGTCAGGATTTGTTGTGAAACTAAAATTATCAACTCATTACTGGGATGGTATGTGGAGTGTTTAAAACTCTTCTGGCAGTGCCCAAGTCAGAAAATTGATTCCCTCTCCGTCTGCATATACATAAAACCTACCACGTTTCCGAGAGAGCAAGCATAGAACACCTCCGCTCAGTCCGCCTAGACCTACCTGATCTCCCGGTTGCTCAACACTTTAACTCCCCCTCCCAATCCCACACTGACCTTTCTGTCCTGGGCATCCTACATTGTCAGAGCGAGGCCAGCGCAAATTGGAGGAACAGCACCTCGTATTTCATTTGGGTAGCTTACACCCCAACAGTATGAACATTGACTTCTCTAACTTCAAGTAACTCTTGCTTTCCCTCTCTCTCCATCCCCTCCCCTTCCCAGTTCTCCGACCCGTCTTACTGTCTCCGATACATTTTATCTCTGCGCCGCCCACTCCCCTGACACCAGTCTGAAGAAGGGTCTCGACCCGAAATGTCACATATTCCTTCTCTCCAGAACTGCTGCCTGTCCCGCTGAGTTACTCCAGCATTTTGTGTCTATCACAGTTGTTGACTGATGGTTTGGAAGTAATTCTGCCAAACTAAATCCCATATGAAGATGCCCTTGTCAGCAGAACTAGTGAATAAAGCCCCTTTTGTATTTAGTGAATAAAAGCTAGTGCCATTCATTGGGTAAAGGCCTGTAAAAGTGATTAGCATATTTTAAAAATAGCAGTTAATAAGATTGCTGTGTATGTTATCATATCATATCATATCATATATATACAGCGCGGAAACAGGCCTTTTCGGCCCACCAAGTCAGCGCCGCCCAGCGATCCCCATACATTAACACTATCCTACACCCACTAGGGACAATTTTCACATTTACCCAGCCAATTAACCTACAAACCTGTACGTCTTTGGAGTTTTAGAGTTTAGGGCCATTTCTATTAAACAGGGCTGTTAAATGTCCATTATCCATTTGTGCAATGTGCCTGCTCACCCCAAAAAACTGTTTCCCCAGCAGTCTGTCCTAAGTAAATTTTGCCATATGAGCCTCTTTTCTATCCCTCTTTTCCATCCAATATTTTGATTCACTTTCAAAAACAAGCAAGTCCACTTGAAATATGTTGGGGAAACTCGTTCTGACTTCGTTTTTAGTGCTTCTTCTCATCCCAGTAATTTTCTACATAATTGTAGGAAATTACAAGAATGTTGTCTTTGCTGCCAGTTTCCACCCTGCTCCCTTTTATATTGTCTATATCGGACAGTTCCCTTTCTTGACATCCACTGGCTCTGTCTGGCATGTATTTTCTCTACACCTCTCCCACCCTGCTTCCAATTCTGTCTGCATTTTTTTCTGCTTTGATGGCGAGACTCTCCACATCAGTGACTTTAAGGTCATATCATATCATATCATATATATACAGCCGGAAACAGGCCTTTTCGGCCCACCAAGTCCGTGCCGCCCAGCGATCCCCGTACATTAACACTATCCTACACCCACTAGGGACAATTTTTACCTTTACCTAGCCAATTAACCTACATATCAAAGGTCATCAGTCCCAAATCGGAAAAATGAAAATGGCCTGCTTTCCTTGACCATTGATTTCCACTATCCAGAGATGACACGGCTCCCAAGGCACTGTTCAAATATCCCCTACATTCAGTTTCTGTCACTTTCAATAGGATTCCACTGACAGGTACAGTTCGCATCTCCCCTTTAAGAATTCTGAAGGCACTTTTCCTTCCATGACTCATTTTTAATGTTAAATTAATAAAGGTCAGTTAACTCAGATTGGAATGGAGGAGATACAACTTTTTGTGACATGTATCTTCTGCACAATTATTGAAACTTGAAACTATTCAGTCTTTGGCGAGCCTGAAGATTGAAATTGTTTGTGCATTGTCCTCTAATTTCTCTTGCTATTTAATGTGTGCCAGTGATTTTAATTGATTGTGCTAGAATAATTTGGTAAGATATCAAAGTAGAGGAATCTGACACCAGGATATCTGGTTGTCAAGAGTCCTAAGGTCACAAGTGATAGGAGCAGAATTAGGCCATTCGGCCCATCAAGTCTATTCTGCCATTCAATCATGGCTGATCTATCTCCCTCCGAACCCCATTCTCCTGTCATCTCCCCATAACTCCTGACACCTGTACTAATCAAGAATTTATCTGTTTCTGCCTTCAAATTATCCATTGACTTGGCCTCCACAGCCATCTGTGGCAAAGAATTCCACAGATTCACCACCCTCTGACTAAAGAAATTCCTACTCATTTCCTTCCTAAAGGAACGTCCTTTAATTCAGAGGCTAAAGGCACTCCCACTAGTGGAAACATCCTCCCCATATCCACCCTATTGAAGCCTTTCACTATTCTGTACGTTTCAATGAGGTCCCCCCTCATTATTCTAAACTTCGAGTACAGGCCCAGTGCCATCAAACACTCATCATATGTTCTGTGTCCACTCTGTGTGACAGTAAGATAGAATCTTTGTAAAACATTTCCTCTTGCTGTGTCCCAGGGAGAGTACGCCTTACCCACTTTGCAACTCTTTGGGTAATGGAAATCTGTCTGCATAAAATTCAGAAATCACTGTAAACATTTGAAACACAATAAGATTCACTCGGGGATTTATGTGAGCGAAAAAGTATCTAAAAAAACAGTTTTTGTAAACTCATTTTTTGTTACATGCTCCGAAGGCTGGACTTGACATTAAGGGAAATTGCAATCTGGGCAGTTTTCCAGAAACCCGACCACCCTCCCTCATGCCTGGAGCACAGGTTGCTGTATAACTTCCCACACCAGTTCAATGGTAACTGTATTCAACGACATGACCAACTCAGAGGCATTCCCAATTAAATAAGACATGTTGATTGATACAGTGTTCCATTATCTGCTCTGTTCTGGTTATCTCTGAAACATGCAACTGTCAGCCTGATATGCTTTAGGCCATAAACCCAACTCTTTCCATTTCTTACAACTGCAACTCTGTTTAAAACAAAAAGAGCATGTTTTACTCCATGAATTTAAAAAAAGATCTAGTTACTTCAATACTGTTAGTAGGAGTTTGTGGTGCATGTGTTGGGTGAACGGTGACCAGTCTTCAAATCTTCAAAGTTCTTTAGAATATTCTGCGGGTGCTACAGAACAGAAACAGGCCCTTGGGTCCAACTTGCCCTTGCTGATCAAAATGCCCCGTTGAGTTTCTGCAAAACTGCCCACCTGCCGTGTGGCTCATGTCCTTTTAAACTTTTCATATCCATGTACCTGTCCAAATGTTGTTATAGTACCTGCCTTAAACAATGTACTCCAATCAACTTGAGCAAGATCTTGTCTAATACGTTCAAAGTTGGCCTTGCTCCAATTCAGAGTCTAACTTGTGGGCATGCCCTGGCTTTATCCATAACTATTTTAAAGCTAATAGAACTGTGGTTGCTGGTCCCATAAGGCTTGCCTATGGACACTTAAGTCACGTGCTCTTCCCAATTTCCAAAAAGTGGATCATGCTTTGCCCCGGTATTGCTTGAAGAAAGTTTCCTTAACACGTTTGACAAATTCCACCCCGTCTAAATCCTTGGCACTATGCTATATTGGGGAAGTTTAAATCCTCTACTATGTCAACCTTATTTATCTTGCAGTTGTCTGCAATCTACTGACATATTTGTTATTCTAATTTTTGTTGACTGTTTGAAAGCTTATGGTACACTCCCGTCAAGGCAATCATCTCCTTTATATTTCTCAACTGCACCCATAGAGCCTCAGTTATTAATAACCATCAGTTATTTTCTTCAAAGACAGACACAAATGCTGGAGTAACTTAGTGGAGAAAAGGAATAGGTGACATTTTTGGTCGAGCTCCTTTTTCAGACCACTATGGGTCTTCCTGGCATTGCACGTGCCCGCTGTGCCTCGGAAACAGGCTCCATGTCACAGACCTGATGACTGTTACTGCTGATCATCCCCATCAACAGTATCCAAAAGAGTCGAGAGTCATTAATGTTTTAACTCCTATCTATGAAGCTCATCCTACCTACTGGGTGATCCTGGGTCATCCAGCTGCAGCACCAGTTCCTTAATGCCGCCTGTGAGGAGCTGCAATTGGATACTGTCCTCATGTTTAGTCATCAGGGATACCAGCGGTTTCCCTGACTTCACGCATCCTGCAGGAGGAAGGTTGCACTATTCTACCTGCTATTACCACTGCACTAAAACCAAGAGGGGATGGGAATAGCACAACTACTACACACAAGAAACAGCTGACTATCTTTACCTCCTGTCTACTTCTGCTCAGCTTCCTTGCCAAAGCATTGGATCTCTTGAGCCGAAGCCTCAAGCTTCCCCTCCATGTCTTGCCTTTTTATTAGCTGCTCAATTAGCCAACTTTGATCACTCAACCAATTCAGCTGATTACCTTTTGAAATCTGCTCCGACACTGAAATAGACTGACTCAACCAATCCAATTGCTGACTTTTGAAATCTGATGCCACAAAATTATGTTATAAATTGTTCATTCCTTTTGCTCACTAGATTTGCTCATTCACCTGGATAGGTCCATCTTGTTCTGTCAATATTAAAATGCATGTTTTTGTATATTTTAAATTAGATTTTTTCATTAAGTAGTTATATCAATTTGGTAGTGGGGCAGCAGTTAAGAATACTTCAAATTAAAAAATGATTTTCCTGAGTTGGAGGAGTGGGGAGTCACTTGTGTGGCTTTTCCATCAGTTGTACTTTATGTTCAGATTCTTAGAGGCTTTTAGATAACCATTCTCCATTCCTACTTGTCCAGGGAACGGCACAGGGGAGGGATAGCACCACGTTTCCAGGTAGTTCACATCAATGCCGTGACAGTGGACAATCGACTGGATAACCTCAAGCTTGTCCCCATACGCTGGAGGCCAAAGGCAGAGGAGATCTCCAGTAAACAGAGGCAAGTCAGAACTGCATTTGAAGGCATTGAGTGTTTTCTGTATATTTCGGGTAAGAGGTATCCACAGATTTACTCACTAATGTAGAAAATGCATGCTTGCCTCCAGAAGTTGCAGCTGCCAGTAGTAATTGAATTAAAGGTGATGTGTTACAGGTTGTTAAAATAAACTGTGCCTTGGTTTGAGAACTTTGTAAAGGTTGAGTTAGTGGTAACCATCAAGGGTTATCTGCTCTTGTAGCAGCAAATGCCACCTGGAGGTAGTCTAAAATGTGGGCAGTCTGAACTCCCACTGATGGTTCGTTTCACTGTTTTTAGCCGATTTCAGGCAAACAGTCATACGACATGAAAACAGCCCCTATTGCTCAACTTGCCCACACCCCATTTATACTAGTTTCACCTGCCCACATTCGGCCCGTAGCCCTCTAAACCGTTGTTAACTATGTACCGGTTCAAATGTCTTTTCAATGGTGTAACTTAGTTTGAGTTGCTCTGTTTTACTTTGTGCTTGATTGCGCTGTGCTAACAGTTTTTTCTTTTCCATACAGGGAACAGAGTCTGTATTGGTTGGCTATCCAACAGGTGCCTGCAGATCCCATTGAGGAGCAGTTCCCTGAGTTGAATCTCACACGTTACTACAATGCCAATGGTGACATTGTGGAGGATGAAGAGGATTCTTGCACGTATTATGAGTGCCATTATCCACCATGCACTATGATGGAGAAGCAGGTGAGTGTGTATACTATCAAAGGAGCAACAGTTGTTTTGTTTTCTGTCTTAACTGAAGGAGCTTGGTTTTACACAGCACTTTGATCTAGTTATAAAGACTTCCAAGGGTATTTCATGGAAGTTTCATACTGAACGAGAAAGCAGCTGATCTAAAGTTTGAAGATTTGTCTGGTGGAATAGGAATACTTTATTGTCACATGTGATTAGGCACAGTTAAATTCTTTGCTTGCATACACAATCAGTCTGAAGAAGGGCCTCAAACCGAAACGTCACCCATTCTCTCCAGAAATGCTGCCTGTTCCGCTGAGTTACTCCAGCATTTTGCCATCGATTTAAACCAGCATCTGCAGTTCTTTCCTACATGTATACATTACATTGATCAATAACAATGATCTTACTGTTGAATTGATCAAATTGCTGTCTTTTCACTGTCTCTCTCCCATTTGATGATTTTCAGCTCCGTGAATTCAACATCTGTGGCCGTTGCCAGGTGGCCCGGTACTGTGGCTCCCAGTGTCAGCAGAAAGATTGGCCAGCCCATAAGAAACATTGTCACGAGAAGAGGCGTCCACTGCAGCAGGGACTGGAGCCGGAGCGATGACCCCTCCCCTGCCCCTCCTCACCCTTGCCCCGCATGCTTTCGCCATGGTTCAACAGTGGCGTCAGTTTTGTTTTGCACAATTCAGACTGGACACAAAGTTCCAAAGGCACTGAGGGAGAAAAAAACCCCAGAAAGGACGAGGAGGTCTCTGTGAGAAGAGGGGGGCTGGGGCTTTTCCTATGATTGATCGCTAAAGAAGACTATGGAAGTTCTCAGTCGGGAGCTTCTGTCTATATTTATATGTTGATATGTATTTGAACAAAATCTTATGTACAGTTTTTTATGTTGTAAAATCTGATCTGTTTGAAGTTCGGTGATAACGTGTAGCTGAACAGAGTTACCTAAAGAAAAACGCAATTTGCTCCGGTAGCATTATGTGACTCTGGGACAGCTTGCTGCTAATGCGATTGTAGAGACGAAAACAAAGACCCAGCTTACTGTGTGTTCCAGAGATAACACTAACGCCAGGTCTCTGGAACTTGTTTACTTGGCGAGGGGGGGGGGGGGGGAAATAAACATAGCCGGTTGAAAGCATTTTAACCTTGAAATGGGGGAAAAAGGACTCATAAGATTAGTGACAGCTGCTGGAGTGAATGAATGCTAAACATCTTTGTGGTTTCATTCTCGTATTCCACTTTGAACACACTATGCAGTCTGCCACTTGTCTCTGTGCTGGAGGTTAAGTTCAATGTAGCACTGATCAAACTCCAGATGTGGTGCTGCTCAATCAGTATTTTTTCAAGTCGTATCAGACTATTGGGAAACATGAAAATTAGAAGTTATTTCTCAATCTTAATTCAAGACCTACTAAAGGCACATAGTTTTTAAGGACACAGCGGGTATGGAATAATGGTACAGGGATCCACTTGGTAACGTGAATTGCTTTTTAAATGTATCTGGTCCTGCTGAGAAGCCATCTAGTTAGTATAGGGCCAAATTGTTCCTTGTCTGGCATTTAGGGAAGAGGGTGAAATTGATACTGCCCATGACTCCTTCATATTCCCTGAATGGGAGGTGCATTTTAAATTGAAATCCAACTCCAAGATGGCATTTGGTTCTGGTCCACAGTGTGATGCCATGTGTTTACAGACGTTACTTCACTGATTCCTCCCAACGTCCTGTGCAGTCCAGTGCCACCATGGCCAAGTTCCTAAGTGTTAGGCAAATGTTGTCAAAACTTTGGATTTTTACCTATTTCCTTCTCCCCCCCCTCCCTAAAATAATTTCACCCCCCCCCACAAAAAAAGAATGTATGGCTTCAGTTCACCTTAGCTGGCATTGCTGGGACGTAGCATCTGTGAATGTAATGGGTCCCTTTGGGAATGGACCAAGAAACGTAGATGACATGGGAGATTACACAATGCAGTTTGTACTCATTCTCCTCATCACTGGGTATTCACTTCTGTTTGCTCCTCTCTTGACTACATATACCTGAAACCGGCTAGTTTGGAGGTGGCATTTTAATGCAGCACAAATTCCTATTTATCTTTGGACATTTTTACAAGTGTTAAGTATATATTTTTTAATTAGTAAGTTATTTTCATTGGAGTCAGCAGACAGCTGGTATCCAGTTTAAAAGCTGCTGGTTATCCACTATGCTTGAGAGCATGATGGTTTTGTGCATGTCTCAGCTGGGTGGGTTCCACATAGTAGATGGTGGATGGGTACACCTTGGAGGTCTTGCTCCCCTACAGCCATAATTGTACACTCTGTAAGGATTTTTAAATTAAGATTTGTTCAGTTAGTCCCAAAATGGTTGCCCTCCTGTTGTTAAGGGGCAAAACTTTAACTTGTGGTCTGGAACTTGAATACTTGCACAAGTCTCCTTGCCATTTTGCAATGATTTTTTTTCCGGATTGGAAGGGAGGCTGGTTGAAATATATCAGGCAAGCAGAGACCTATGAACTAATATGCAAGCTGCTGTACCTGTGTGCATGTTTTAAATGGGTTGCTGTCACTGTATTGTGCTGTTGCTGCGCCAAGCTTTGCTTTTTTTCCGATTGAAGCCAAGGCTCTTTCAAGATTCAGATACATGTTTTTATGTACAATGGAATACTGTGGATCTAAGCCAGTGCAACCTCTTGCCACTCAACCTGCCGACTGGAATATTTTGATGGTCCAGTTTCAGGTGTGCATTTAATGCAGATAAAGCCAGTATAATATTCTCCCACTTGATTCACTGCAGCTTCCTTCTCTTTAATAAGTGGTACTTTCTCCACAAAACATTGATTTGACACCTTTTATGTATGTGCCCCGAGGATGCACTCGTTTATATTTGATGTTGGGTTTGATAACTTTATAATTTGATTTATTTAAAGAAAGTGGCAGGTAATAAGACTTGCATTGTACTTCCAATCTCTTCCTCTATGTAGAATCTAGCAATAATTTTCTTACTTTCCTTTGTAAACCAAATTGCATTATCAACATACCCAACTAGTTTGTATCTGGATCCCAAGAATAATCTAAACAGTACGACAGTGTAACCCAGGATGTGTCACTGCAACTATTTATTGGGGCTTGCTATCTGCTTTCTGGTCACTGAGCAGATTGCCCCAGCTTCCATACAGCTGCATGTGAATAGATGTGCAAAATAGACTTTGACACTTCCTGCTAATAAGCTCCTGCTTGGGATATTTCATACTAAATGCAACTGCTGTGGTTCATTAAGTTCTGACATTGACAAAGAAATACACAATCTTACGGTAATGTCTCTTTTGGATTTAACCTCAAAATTCTGAAATTAAATTTGGAGCGGTGTTTGATAAAACAGCTTCATTTAAATTATTCCAAGTCCACTTATTCCATTGAATCACACTCTGCTGTACAGATTATTGTAGATCGCTGATTCAGTGATACAACTGGCTCCATCAAATGCAAGTTATGCCCAGTACAGTCGGATGAGATGATGTTCAAATGCAGCCAGACCAATAAAGAACTCAGAAATGCGTTGATGCTGTTCCAATTCTAATTACTATGTTGTGTGGTCAACTGCAACAAATGCAGATCACTAGCCACTTCCGTGTTGATGTGCCCTCAGTTTGTTTCATGCACTGAATACAGTTCCTTGCCTGTATTTAAAATTGTTAAATAAAGCCGAATCAAATATTTTGACTCTGCAAACCAATCTTAATCATTTTATTTCTGCTTGTGGTCTTTCACCCCTGGCATTTGCATTCAAATCATATCCACAGAAATAGCTGAAAAATTACTGTTCATTTTTCAAGTATTGATTGATAGTATAACAGGTATAACAGAGCTTTATTTGTCGTTCGGTACCGAAGTACCGAACGAAACTACATAGCAGTCATAGAAAAAAAAAGAACACAAGACACATAACCCCAACACAAACGTCCATCACAGTGACTCCAAACACCCCCTCACTGTGATGGAGGCAACAAAACTTCCCCTCTCTTCCCCACGCCCACGGACAGACAGCTCGTCCCCGACCGACCCGCACAGTCCCCGCACCGGGCGCTGAAACGTCTCGCGGCCGAACCGGGCGATGAAAGGCCCGCGACCAAGCCTTGCGCAGCTAAGTCCCGCTGCCGAGCCGCACCAGCGGTGAAAAGTCCCGCAGCCGAGCCGCACCGGGCGGTGTTAAGTCCCGCAGCCGAGCCGCACCGGGCGGTGTTAAGTCCCGCAGCCGAGTTGCACTGGGCGGTGTTAAGCCCCGCAGCCGAGTTGCACCGGGCGGTGTTAAGTCCCGCAGCCGAGCTGCACCGGGCGGTGTTAAGTCCCGCAGCCGAGTTGCACCGGGCGGTGTTAAGCCCCGCAGCCGAGCCGCACCGGGCGGTGTTAAGTCCCGCAGCCGAGTTGCACCGGGCGGTGTTAAGCCCCGCAGCCGAGCCGCACCGGGCGGTGTTAAGCCCCGCAGCCGAGTTGCACCGGGCGGTGTCCTAAAATGGGCGTAAAATTGTCGTGCTATCGTGTACCGTTTTGGCTGTAGTATATAGATGCAATTGGACACAAATGTATTTAAGGGAATAAAGGTCCTAAGATACATGATTAAATTGAGGAAAGTGCAATGGAAAGAGAAAAATGGAGTAACTGTTGTCATCAGTGATACAGCATGAAAATTGGCCTTTCTCTGAAAACACACCATTTCCACTTCCACTTTCACATCCATTCCCTGCACACTAGGGGCAATTTACAGAGGGGCAATTAACTTACAAACCTGCACGTCTTTGGGATGTAGGAGGAAACTGGAGTGCCTGAGGGAAACCCATCTGGTCACAGGGAGAACTTGCAAACTTCACACTTGCAGCATTGGCAGGATTTTGGCGCTGTGAGGCAGCAGCTCGACCAGCTGCGCCACTGATGCCCTCTTTATCATAAATTGTCTTGTTAATGCTCCTGTGAAGCACATCAGGATATTTCTGTTCTGTAAAATTGCTTTTAAATTGAGTTATTTTGTTCTGAAAAGCACTCTTATTTTTTCCCTTAATGGACAGCAGTGAGTCCAGCAACAGAGGTTTTAAAAACCTCACTTAAAGCAAAATTTATGTATCTGAAAAACAGACAACTAATATTTAATTATGTTTCACTATTTACAAATGCCTCCGGGAATCTGTTGGATAGCTATATTGTCTGAATGAATTGTCTGAAACGTAACTCAGAAAAATGTTTTTGATTATTTTGTAAAAAGCTTTGAATGTGCAGATTATTTCTCCTGTCACAGGCACTATATGGGGATAGGTTCATGGAAATTACATTGACTTAAATGTTTTTCTCAATTTCGATATGTTTAATTAACAAAAGAGTGTAAAGAAAATATAAATGACATTGATTTTCTAGCAAGGCAATCCAGGATGTAAATCTTTAATTCCTAGAGATTCCAAGAGAATCTCAATGGAGTTACTAATTCTACTTAAATTGTGGTTTAGGTGCTGCATAGCAAGTACAAGAATCTAAATGGCATGACACCAGTTTCTTCACCAGTTCAGCTCTGGCTAATCCCAGAATCTCATTCCTTCACGTGATCCTCTCGTTGATAGTGCAGGTCCACCACTGTTTTACCGGCACCCTTGGCTGCAGAGCCTTGCCGTAAACTCCATGTTGTCGGAACTACAGAGGTTTCGGTCTTGCAGGAGGGGGCCGATATACTGGGACGCAGAGTCGGCTATGGGAACGGATCTGCTGGCTCCGGCCGGGCCAGAGCTCCAGCCTGCAGGCGGTGAATTTGACCTGCCGCTCGGCCGCGGAAGTCAACAATGGGAATGGATCTGCCGGTTCTGGTTGGGCCAGAGTTCCAGAGCCCCGGGGGCAGATTCGACCTGCCGATAGGCCATGGAAATCCCAATGAGGTAGAGATAGGCCGCCTCAACCGACCTCGGCACGGGGGGACTTCCATGGGGGATTTCAAGTGCGCTCTCGTAATTTTGCCAGGATTAAAGGAGGTGCCGGACCAGCAGTTGCTGGAAAATGGGTGGTGGACATGTACTTGCTTCAGCCTGGCCCTGCTATTGCCAGTCCTCCCCTCAGTCCCAACCCAGACTCAGCTATTGCTCTCCTCTACCTCAGATTTAGCCCTGACACCTCACCCTCTACAAGCTCCTACAGTTTGCACTCACCCAAGGACACTTCCAGTCTCTCACCTTGTAACAGTCCGATACCGAGTAATCTTTGATTACGATAAGGACACAACGTGCTGGGGTAACTCAGCGGGTCAGCAAGCATCCCTGGAGAACATGGAATAGGCGACTTTTAGGGTTGAGACTAGTTTTCAGACTGATAGTAGGGGGAATAAAGCATGGCACCTCAAAGAAAAGCCAGAGGGAGGAAATTAGCAGGGGGTGTGGGATGATTGGAGGGTAGAAATAGGTGGAAGTCCAGGTGGGGCACATGGGGGGGAGGTGTAAGAGGGGTGGGGGGGTTAAGAGAGGATATGTTTGGGGGAAAGGAAGGGTTTGGGGAAGAAAGGGTGGGGTCTGTTAGAAGTTACTGTGACTACTTGAATTTGAAAGCAGAGACCATGCACAGATCATTCAATCAATGCAGGCTTTATTAGTCACATTGTTTATACATTACACAACCAGGTGGACCATGTTCACGAGCAGGTAGCTCTGTCTACATTTTGGGCTTGGCGTTTCCCTGGCACCAGTCACAACCTGGTCCGAGGGTGAAGTCCCAACGGCAGAGAGTCCTCCAGGCTACTTTATAGGTCAGTGCGGCACATTCGTTCATCAATCTCCCCTGTTTGTTTCCAGGCTGGTTGATTCTTCATTAGTTTAGTTTATTGTCACGTGTACTGAGGCACAGTGAAAAGCTTTTGTTGTATGCCAACCAGTCAGCGGAAAGATTCTACGTGATTACGATCGAGCCATTCACACTGGCATTCTCAACGTCTATGGGAACGGATCTGCTGGCTCCGGTCGGGCCAGAGCTCCAGCCTGCAGGCGGCGAATTTGACCTGCCGCTCGGCTGCGGAAGTCAGCAATGGGAATGGATCTGCCGGTTCTGGTTGGGCCAGAGTTCCAGAGCCCCGGGGGCAGGGCAGATTCGACCCGCCGATAGGCCATGGAAATCCCAATGAGGTAGAGATAGGCCGCCTCAACCGGCCTCGGAACGGGGGGACTTCCAGGGGGGATTTCAAGTGCGCTCTCGTAATTTTGCCAGGATTAAAGGAGGTGCCGGACCAGCAGTTGCTGGAAAATGGGTGGTGGACATGTACTTGCTTCAGCCTGGCCCTGCTATTGCCAGTCCTCCCCTCAGTCCCAACCCAGACTCAGCTATTGCTCTCCTCTACCTCAGATTTAGCCCTGACACCTCACCCTCTACAAGCTCCTACAGTTTGCACTCACCCAAGGACACTTCCAGTCTCTCACCTTGTAACAGTCCGATACCGAGTAATCTTTGATTACGATAAGGACACACCGCTGCTGGGGTAACTCGGCGGGTCAGCAAGCATCCCTGGAGAACATGGAATAGGCGACTTTTAGGGTTGAGACTCTTGTTCAGACTATATTTTCATTAGTGTCATATTCAGTAGTGTTCGCAACTATCCATAAAACAAGAACTCTTGCCACGCTGGTGGACCCCTTGGGTGATTTCCCTTCCCTTGTTTGGGTGAGCGTGTTCCCTCCAGACTATCCCTCAATGTCCCACAGCAGAAGGACTCTCGACTTTGGTCTTCCCCCACTGAGTCTTGGCGGCACCAAGCGCCAACGAGACCCTCGACAGGTACTCCTGCAGTCTGTAATAGGGCCAGTTAGCAACATCCCTAACAGAAATCTTGCTGTGCTGGGAGACCAACAAGTTTTGTGCAGATGAAAGAGCGTCTTTCACCAAGTTTATGGTCTTCCAGCAGCACTTGGAAGTTTGTCTCCGTGTGTCCCTGTGAATAGCCCATAATTGAGAGTGTCCTCTGTCACAGAGGTGTTAGGGCTGATGCGTACATGGAACGAGCTGCCAGAGGAAATGATTAGTGCCGGGTACAATGATGACATTTAAAGGACACTCAGACAGGTGCATGGAGAACAAAGGTCGAGGGATCAGAGCCTGGTAGGACTAGCTCGGATGGCAACGTGTCCAA
Organism: Rhinoraja longicauda; assembly: GCF_053455715.1. Taxonomy (NCBI): domain Eukaryota; kingdom Metazoa; phylum Chordata; class Chondrichthyes; order Rajiformes; family Arhynchobatidae; genus Rhinoraja; species Rhinoraja longicauda. The sequence goes on along the minus strand of NC_135983.1, from coordinate 28,481,912 downwards.
CACGGATGACCCCAGGGCTTGTTTCTGTGTTGTGTAACTCTGACTTTTGCAGCCTCTTCTCCCACTCCTTTTACACTCTCCTGGCCTGTGCCGAGCTGCTTCATCTAAACTTCCACTAAGGATAGCGGAGTCAGGAGGTATGGGGAGAAGGCAGGAACGGGATACTGATTGAGAATGATCAGCCATGATCACATTGAATGGCGGTGCTGGCTCAAAGGGCCGAATGGCCTCCTCCTGCGTCTATTGTCTAACATCCCCATGTCTGAAGACGAGTCTCGACCCGAAATGTCACCCATTCCTTCTCTCCAGAGATGCTGCCTGACCCGCTGAGTTACTTCAGCTTTTTGTGTCTACCTCCCCATGTCAATGTTCATTCCAGTGCACTTCAGTCCACGTCCAGCCATATCTAGTCCAGATCCAGGTCCAACTCCAGTCCAGGTCCAACTCCAGTCCGGCTCCAAATCCAGTCCGGGTCCAACTCCAGTCCGGGTCCAACTCCAGTCCAGGTCCAACTCTAGATCCAGGTCCAACTCCAGTCCAGGTCTAATTCCAGTCCAAGTCCAACTCTAGTCCAGGTCCAATTCCAGATCCAACTCTAGTCCGGGTCTAATTCCAGTCCAGGTCCAACTCCAGTCCAGGTCCAACTCCAGTCCGGCTCCAAATCCAGTCCGGGTCCAAATCCAGTCTGGGTCCAACTTCAGTCCGGGTCCAAATCCAGTCCGGATCCAACTCCAGTCCGGGTCAAACTCCAGTCCGGGTCCAACTCCAGTCCGGGTCCAACTCCAGTCCAGGTCCAACTCTAGATCCAGGTCCAACTCCAGTCCAGGTCCAACTCCAGTCCAGGTCCAACTCCAGTCCAGGTCCAACTCCAGTACAGATCTAATTCCAGTCCAGGTCCAACTCCAGTCCAGGTCTAATTCCAGTCCAGGTCCAACTCCAGATCCAGCTCCATGTTCATCACCACGTACCCTCCATTTTCTCTTGTCCTCTGCCTCAGAAGGCAGTGGAGGCCAATTCTCTGGATGCTTTCAAGAGAGAGTTAGATAGAGCTCTTAAGGATAGCGGAGTCAGGGGGTATGGGGAGAAGGCAGGAACGGGGTACTGATTGAGAATGATCAGCTATGATCACAGCGAATGGCGGTGCTGGCTCAAAGGGCCGAAGGGCCTACTCCTGCACCTATTGTCTGCCCTGCCACAGACGTGTTCCCTTTTGCCCTCTCTTTTTCAGCACATATTGCCTGTTGCCCAGCTTCTCCCCATCCACTTGATCCGGACATTCCCTCCACAGATGCTGCCAGTTCTGCTGAGCCGAACCCCCCCCACCCCCCGGGTACATTCAGTTCGCATTCGAGAGCTGCAGCATTTGTTTTTTTTCTAACCTGGGCTTTAAACTCCGGGGGCCGCTGGACGCCGACAACCTCTCGCCGCCCGCCGCGCCAACGGCGAGGTCACGTGTGTGGGGGGGGGGAGGAGACGGAGAACCACGTGATCGCAAAAGGCCCGCACACCGGTGACGATGCGGCGTGCTTGCTTCTGTGATTGGTCGCCGCCGCCGTCGATCACGCAGAACCGCAGAAGAGGGCGACGGCTGGGATTGGTCGTCGCGGCTGCCACTCGCGCTATGGCTCGCCTCCGGTGGGCTGTGGAGGGGGGGGGGGAGCAACCCGCGAGCATGCGCGGAGTGAGGAAGAGAGGGGGAGCGGCTAGCGGGAACAGGGTGAGTGACCGTTGGGCGCGCGGGGACAACGGCCGCCCTCGGGGACGCGCGCGGCGCGGCGCAGCGCGGGATGGGGGTGAGGGACGCGCGCTCCCACCCGCCCGCCCGCCCGCCCTCGGGGCCGAATGGCGGGACAGCAGCCCCGGGGATGGGAAGGAGGAGCGGGTAATCATAGATCCGACGACGCAGGGCTGAGTATGTATTTCTGTTCCTGCCACCCACTGCACAACCCCGCCAACAGCTGGGCTCTCTCCTGCAGGGACGGTCCGCTCGCGTGGGCACCGCTTGTAAAACGGGTTATTTACATTTTTATGTGGGCACGTCTGGTGAGATGATCCATGTCCAAGTTGTCGAGCTGTGACTTGAAGAGTGACAAGGTTGGTGCACATCTGGTGGTGTGGGGAAGGATGTTCCACTCTGGGTTAGTCAGTTCATGGATGTAGTGACTAGGCAGCTATTTTTGTTTGCTCTAATTCTAGTATATATGAAGTGACCTGAGGACTGTCTGGTACATTTCTGGGTATTGGATTGAATGAAGTGAGATATCCTCAGAAGGCAGTGGAGGCCAATTCTCTGAATGCATTCATGAGAGAGCTAGATAGAGCTCTTAAGGATAGCGGAGTCAGGGGGTATGGGGAGAAGGCAGGAACGGGGTACTGATTGAGAATGATCAGCCATGATCACATTGAATGGCGGTGCTGGCTTGAATGGCCTACTCCTGTACCTATTGTCTATATGTTACTGGATTTATAAAAAGTTTTTTTTTAGAGATACAGCGCGGAAACAGGCCCACCGGGTCCGCGCCGCCCAGCGATCCCCGGACACTAACACTATCCTACACCCACTAGGGACAATTTTTACATTTACCCAGCCAATTAACCTACAAACCTGCACGTCTTCGGAGTGTGGGAGGAAACCGAAGATCTCGGAGAAAACCCACGCAGGTCACGGGGAGAACGGACAAACTCCGTACAGACAGCACCCGTAGTCGGGATCGAACCCGGGTCTCTGGCGCTGTGAGGCAGCAACTCTACCGCTGCGCCACCGTGCTGCCCGATTTCCGGGTATAATGAAGTGAGATATATAAGAAGGAACTTCAGATGCTGGTTTAAACCGAAGATAGACACATAAAGCTGGTGAGTCTGAAGAAGGGTCTTGTGGCCCGTTCCCTCTCTTCATAGATGCTGCCTGTCCCGTTGAGTTACTCCAGCTTTTTGTGTCTGTCTTCGACGGAGGTGTTTATTCGGAGGCAGGAAACCTTCGACCACCCTAGTGATAGAACACCCTAGTCGCTGTACCACTCAACGGCCCTCCTTTTGCTCTGGCATTTTATGCTATTAGGGGATTGCACGTAAGGTCAAAGTGTGTGACGCACGGAGTCGCTCAAGGCAACTGGAGGACATGGCAGCTTACAGCATACACTACCAATACATGCAACACGGACATTCTTACCTTTAGTAGATAGCCAGGGTCTTTTCCCTATGGAGGAAATGGCAAATACTGAAGTGACAGTCAGTAAGTTTAAAATGAACAAGGCTTTTTTACACACGGGAGGTGCCAGGAAGAGTGCTACTAAGAGTTGATGGTAGACACAAATACGATAGCAATGTATAAGAAAATAACTGCAGATGCTGGTACAAATCGATTTATTCACAAAATGCTGGAGTAACTCAGCAGGTCAGGCAGCATCTCGGGAGAGAAGGAATGGGTGACGTTTCGGGTCGAGACCCTTCTTCAGACAATAGACAATTCTTCAGACGATAGCAATGTATAATGGATATGTATCACGTGATGGCAGATGGGATTAGTTAAATTGGCATCTTGGTTGGCATGGGCATAGTGGGCTGATTGTCGTGTTCTTGAGTTTTCTTAAACGGAAATCCCCACACACACATTCTCCTCAACTTTTTTTTCTTTCCTCCCCCTACATCTTTTGGACAGATGTCCTTTTTTTCAGTTCTCACTAGGTTGTATTGACAAAAATCTTCTCTGGCATTGTGGCAATATTGTCAACATCTGGAAAGTGTTTGGAATAAAATTTTATAATCAAAAGGAACAGGGCAGATGGAATTGTTTATTTCTAGGAGGAAACATATCAACAAAGTTGAATGACTTGTTTGTTCAGATAGGAAGGCTTGCCATTTTCTGACTTTTTTTGTGCTTGGTTTGCAATGTAGATATGAACTGGTATAGTAAGGACTGAGCCTCTTGCATTTATTTTGCCATTCATTGCCTGAGTTGTATCCTGACTCTCTTTTCCCACTTTTAGCCCATTTCCTTTAAATGTTCCATACAATCATAATCTATCAGTCTAATTTGTTTTTAATTTCTATTGACACAGCACAGTCTACAGGTTACTGCGAAAAGGGTCTTGATACGAATTGTCACCCATCCATGTTCTCCAGAGATGCTGCCTGACCCGCTGAGTTACTCCTGCACTTTGTCTTCTCAGTAGTTTAGTGGATCAAAGTTCTATTCCTTTAGCATGCTTTGGTTTCTGACAGTGCCCTCAAATAACATTTAATGCCCATTCTTCATTGCCTTTGAGAAGTTGTTGGTGAGCCGTTGCCTTGAACTTCTGCAAAAAATAGGTGGAAAGTTGGAAATGTGAAACAGGAAGGAGTTGAGTGTACTTTCAACAGAAATATATTATTCACTCATGTCTAGTAAAGTAAACATCATTGGTGTAATTGTATAAACTGTAAATTGGTGCTTCATTACTCTGGAGGCTAGATACAATGTGTGGGAAAGCTATTGAATAATCAATCTGTGGTGATTCATTTGATTTGGGAATGCAATGAGACGTGAATGAAACCTTCCAGTGGGATTTGTATTTAAACTAATGTGAAAGGTGGGCAATTAATTGTACAGTATTTGTTCCTTTTCATTTTGTACTGGTTTGGCTAATATCAGGAGAAAATCATGCTGAAAATCAATTTAGTTCACTGGGAACTATAAGCCTAAGTGTTCCAGTGACCCACAAAACACTTCTAGTGCAAAACGCTGGTTTGGAGTTCAAATAACAATATTAGGTGGAATATCACTTGCTGTGTGAAGGGAGGGGGAGAAGCACATTGTCAGAACAGAATAGTTAGGAGCTCATGTTTTTGTTCAATAGCGCTTTGGTTATCTGACTGCGCTGCTGTAAAGCGAATGTTTCTTTTTCTCTTAACTTTAAGTAGAAAAGTGTCTGAAGATAAATTTATATTTACTGGGTATAGATTCAGTTTCTAGGTTAGTACAACTGGGAAAAAATACTTACTTAAATGTGTGTTAGTACCTATGTCAAGAGATTATAAACTTTTTGCCTTGTGCTACTTGGGTGTACAATGTGAAATTTTGGGGCCATCAGGAAGATTGAAACTTTCTGCATTTACATCAGCTTGTACAAAATTCTATCTTCCGGGATTAACATTTATTCACCAATAATACTAGAGTATATGGGGCTGCCATTTTCAGGTTGGACAGCCTGCAGTCGATGAGGCGAAGTTTGGAGACCACTTTGCTTTAACATTGAACTATCTTGTTTAACCCATGTATGAATGTTTGACTGGAAGAGAGGAGAAGAAAATAGGTTAGTATTATAGTTTTGCATAAAGGATGAGGCTTGCATGGATCCAGCGAGCTGAGCAGCCATGTTTTATGCTACAAATAATGCAATATGTCACAGCCCAAAGTGTGTGTTTTATCCAGGTTTTTGATGTCCCTTTTGGAGTACTTTTTATTCACAAATGGGAGTACTAGTAATTATGTATAACTTTTCTGTTTTTGTTGTGGACAGTTTTGATAGAAAAATAACTGCACCTTTTTTTCTTTTCAGATGCAACGTTTATTTTTAGACAATTAAATCAGGCCCTGCGATGAGTTATTGACATGGAGGCTCGATGTACAGCTCAAACCCTCCAGGTGGTGGATACAGAGTACAGTGCAGATGCTGTGGAGTGGTGCCCTATTGACCAGTGGCATCATGTACTAACCTGTGGTACTTATCAATTAAAGAATCCTGAAGAGAAGGTACAGTGCTGTTTACAGGAAGGGAAATTGTTTTTTGCAATTAAATCTCACTTTAGTTATTATTAGGAAGATTGTGGACTTTCTTAATTTGAAGACTGTAATGAAATTTTCAGATGAATCAAACAGGAGTAACATTGATAATAATATTTTTGGAATGTTAGTGATTCAATTTAAGCCTCTGCTAATATTGGCTGGAAAGGAGTGGGGTCACTGCAATTACCCTCAGAATTGGCCTGTGAGTACAGTAGAAAGGCACGGTTTCATTGCTTCCCATTGAACTTTGACACAATGAATCTATAGAAATGGAGAGCAGGGTCAGATATAACTGTGATTCATTTCATGATTCAAAGGATTCCCTCAAAACAGCCTTTCAAAGAGAGATCTCTTAAATTTAGATGTCTAGTAATGACTTAATAAAAAATTTAACTGACTATTTATAACTTTTTCCAGGGGTCAGGAGACTCGGAAATTAATAAGCCTCAACTACGGCAAGGGCGGCTTTACCTATACTGCTTTCAACAGAAACAGCTTTATTCTCCATTAACAGAGGTACAGAGGATTGAAATGCCTGCAATATTAGATCTCAAATGGTAAGCATTAATAGGGCTTTTATGAACACACAAAATAGGAGCAGGATTTGATCATACCTAAAGGCTAGTCCACCATTGAGTAAGATCATAGCTAATCTGATATTGGCCTTGATTCTAATCTCCCCGTCTGTTGCCCATAAATCGTGATCCCCCAGTAGTCCAATAATCAACTTTGGATATATACAGTAAATCAACTTTCAAAGTAGAGAATTGCAAATATTCATAACTCTCTGGGAGAAGAATCCCATCTATTTACTCCAAACTTCAATGTGTATCAGCCCATCCTGCTCAATCTTTCCCTTTATTCCAGGAATCAAGTGAACCATATGTGAACTACTTCAAATGTAAGTTAGTTCCTTAATAGGCGACCAACTGGTACACATATTATTTCACCAATGACTTGTAAGATGATTTCACTGCTTATAGATTCCCTTACCCTCGCAATAAAAGTCATCCATTTGCCTTGGTAATTAATTGTACTTTAGTTTCCTGCATTTTAATGTACAAGAAAACATAACTTCTTCCACGTTCAGTCATGAAAATCTACCCTTGTAGAAAAGACTGATGTATTCGATGTATTGTTTTAATGTACTGGCAACTAATTTGGATGTCCAATTCCTAATATTCAGAGCTTGACAAAGTTGACTATTTGATTCACCTGATGGGCTGCTTTGTGGAGGGATGTGATGCCGGGGGAGGGGGGAGCAGTTGGGCTAGTTTATGTCATGGTGTCATACAGCATGGAATCGGGGCCTTTGGACAAACTTGTCAATGCGTACCAAGGTGCCCCATCACCATAAGTCCCACCTGCTTTTGTTTGGCCCATACCCCTCTAAATCTTTCCTATCCATGTTACTGTCCAAATGAATTTTAAACATTTTTATAGTACCTGCCTCAACTACTACCTTTGGCAGCTCATTCCATACACCCACCACCCTCTGTGTGGAAAAAGTTGCCCCTTAGGTTCCTATTAAATCTTTCTGGTTCTGGATTACCATACTTCGGGTAAAAGACTCTGTGCATTCATTCTATCTATTCTCATCATGATTTTATACACCTCTATAAGATCATCCTTCAGCTTCCTGCACTCCAAGGAATAAAGTTCTAGCCTGTCCAGCTTTTTCCTACAGCTCAGGCGTACCTGGCAATATTCTCGTATATCTTCTCTGCAATCATTCCAGCTTTACAGCGCCCTTCCTATGGCAGTCTGATCAAAACTGAACAATATAGTGCCTTCAACCACTGAAGGTCACCTCACCTTCTGTCTCCTTTCTCTGTTCATTTATTTATTTATTTATTTATCTATTTATTCATTTCCCTATGTTCTAAAAATCTATGTAAAGCGTCTGAGTATATGAAAAGCGCTATATAAATAAAATGTATTATTATTATTATTATTATAGTCCAAATGCGACCTTACTAACATCATTTAAAACTGTAACATATCATCCCATTGTCCATACTCAATACCTTGAATAATTAAGGCCAATCTACCAAAAGCCTTCTTGACCACCAGATCTCTCTGCGAAACCACTTTCAGGGAATTGTGTACTTGCGCTCCTAGGTCCCTTTGCCCTATAATACTCCCCAGCACACTGCCATTCACTGTGAAGGCCCTGGCTTGGTTTTACTTCTCAAAATGCACACCTTACAACAATTAGTCTTTTGATGAATGTTTACATCGAGGCTGTAGTGAGGCCTGAAGGTATATGGTGTGGTGAAATCTAGACTGGTAATCAGTGAGCAGAGTTTTGGTGAGTAAGTGCTGCTTGACATCTTGTATCACTTTGCTGATGACTGATAGAAGACAAAATGTTAATTGGAAAGATTGTAGTTTCCCTGCTTCTTGTGAACACAACACCCCTGGGCAATTTTCCACATAGTTGGGCAGATGCCAGTGTTTTAATTGATCTGGAGCAGCTTGGCTGGAAGCATGGTCAGCTCTGGTGTGTGTTGAGATATTGCATGGCCCCTTTTTGCATTGCTACCTTTGTGTTCTGAGCCTTTTGCTTCACTTATTATTAAGAACAAACTTGGCTGGAAGTGGCTTCTGTGATGGTGGTTATTTTGGGAGGATGCAAACTTGGATAAATCATTTGGCATTTGGATGAAAGTGACCACAAGTGTTTCAGCCTTGTCCATAACCATAATTTACTGGGCCCTGCTCATTGATTTTTAGTCTGATTTCATTACACCATGAACCTTCAAGCCTCATTTTACAGGACAGTTATGTTTTTAGAACCACTTTTAGTTTCCTGCTTAATTGTCCACCATCATGTGACAGAACTGCATAGCTTTCTTATGACTACATTCAATGTGGCAGAACTACAGAGCTTTGATCTTTGCAGAGCGGGTATGGATTGATTGTTTCTCTGTTGGATGCTGCTTAATTTTTACTTGCATATTATTACAAGTTGAATCAGCTTTTTTGTCATTCTAATTATGTCATTCTAATTTAATGAAAATTTTGGAATTTGTTTTTGGAACATAAGAGCATTTAACTTGAGAAATATTGAGAATTCATTTAACGTGGATGCGTTATTTAATCTGTTATTGAATGACTAGGTTTTAGGAAGAAAGATATTCTCTTTATATAATAGTTACAATCTGCCTACAGGAGAGACTGGTGACATTAAACATGATGGATTATCTTGTGTAGATCTGAAATTTGTAAGTTTGTAGCTGTCAGAACAGGAACCCTGGACAAACTAATTAGAACATTTGACCCATTAATGGAAACTGTGGTTGCATTTCTATTTCCATCCTAAATGATAGTAATTCACTGCAGACTGGAGATCTAACCTAAAATTACCATAATCGACACATTAGACATGGGAGGTATCACAAAATGTTGGAGTAACTCAGCGGGTCAGGCAGCATCTCAGAAGAGATGGAATGGGTGATGTTTCGGGTTGAGACCCTTCTTCAGACTGATGTCAGGGGAGGGGGTGGGACAAAGATAGGATGTAGTTGGAGACAGGAAGACAGTGGGAGAACTGGGAAGGGGAGGAGAAAGAGAGGGACAGAGGAACTATTCCTTCTCACCCATTCCTTCTGCTGATGAGATGCTGCCTGACCCGCTGAGTTACTCCAGCATTTTGTGTAAGAAAATAACTGCAGATGCTGGTACAAATCGAAGGTATTTATTCACAAATTGCTGGAGTAACTCAGCAGGTCTGGCAGCATCTCAGGAGAGAAGGAATGGGTGACGTTTCGGGTCGAGACTCTTCTTCTTCTTCCTGAAGAAGGGTCTCGACCTGAAACGTCACCAATTCCTTCTCTCCTGAGATGCTACCTGACCTGCTGAGTTACTCCAGCATTTTGTGAATAAATACCAGCATTTTGTGATGCCTTCGATTTGTACCAACATCTGCAGTTATTTTCCTACATTAGACATGGGAAGTGTTCTCATGATTTGATACAGCTTGATTCTTGTCTGTATTTTTGGTTAAATGATGACTTCACTATGTAATGAGTTGTTTTCTTCTGAAAGTTGGAATAATAATCTAAAGCTATCTTGATTGCAGGTGTCATGTGCCCATGGCTGGGTATCCTGTACTTGGTGTAGCGAATGCTGAAGGAAGCCTGGAACTGTATAATCTAACACCAAATAAGGCATGTGTACTATTTTTAGTGGAGAAAATGCTGAAATCTTTTAAGGAAATGGTAATTGGGAACATGGTAAATAATAGTTAAAAGGGATTTACGAAAGGAAGTAGTGTTTGCCAAATTTCTTGCAAATTTTAATGGAAGTTGTAGCTAACTGGTTACGGGTGAACTAGTTAATGTGATAGTTTGGGATTTTCAAAAGATTTCCGACAAGTTGCCACATGAGGCTGTTAAACAAGGTTAGTATACCTGACTTTAGGGTTATTATGGCGTTGTGCTTTGATGATTAGTTAACAGACAGAAAATGGGGAAAAAAAGGCTATCTTGCGGTTGGAAAGCTGTAATAATTGGGATGTTATAAGAGTGCAGATATTCATAATCTATATTAACGGTATGGATTAGGAGATAGAGTCATGCAGTCATAGAGCTGTGCAGCACGGAATAGTCCTTTAGGCCCACCTTGTCTATGCTGACCAAGTTGACATACTGTACCAGTCCCATTTGCCTGCATTTGGCCTATTTCCCTCTAAACCTCCCCTAACCACTTGCATATTCATATATATTTTAAAAGCTGTCATTATATCCATTCATATGTCTGAGCTGCTGGCCCAATCTCTGCTACTGTGTGAGATGGATATTTCTTTGTGGAAATAATGTGGAGGAGAATTCTTGACTAGGTTAGAATATGAACTGGTTCCGATGGCTAACCACAAATAATGAAGTTTGCATTAATTAAGATTTATTAAGCATGAAGGTATGCTTTTGGTTTATGATTCATCATGGAGACATCTTTGTCTTTCAATGTAATTATTTGTATGGATATTTAGAAACAGTTTTCTTATATTTTGAATGTGTTTGAGTTTGAAGAATGTTTTTTGGGTTAATAAAAATAAAGCGCTACAAACTACACAGATCAGTCTTGGCTTTGTGTAGCTAGTCTTTCACAGGAGCAGTTAGTAATTTTATTACTTGCTTTAAGCTAATGATAAAATTATCTTGTTTTTGTAAAATGAAATCTAAAATGTCAAATATTGTCTTTCATGGGCTGCAGGAAAAAAAATCAATGCTACTTAAAGTTGTTGCTTCATCTTTTATTGGAAATTGCTTCCCTTACACCCACTCCTTCCAAAAGCTCTGCATCTAAATAATCTGTCCTGATGTCATTTACCCTCACTCCCATGGATTAGGGTGGGGTAATTGGTCCAGGATTTGTTTTTAGTCTCTATTTTATGCTCCTGCTGAAATGCATATATTAAATGTATGGTGAAAACAAGAATGGACCAGTCACTAAAGCTCCTTGCAAAAGTAAATCAGTTTCAAGCCTCCTTAAAATTAATATTCGTGAAACTCTGTACATATGGAAAGGTAAAAAATGGTGATAAAGACAAATGGAAATGTGGGCATTAAAATGGAGCTCAATGAGTCTGCGGCTCAATGAAATCTTTTCTTTCAGTAGAAAAACAGCTGCTCATTGGAGCCCATGTGCAGTGTTAAGTTAGGGACAGAAAGCCTGGCTCTGTCCCTGGACTGGTCAACAGGAAAATGGCAGTAAGTTTTTATTCCTGCTCATTCCCTTTTTAGTTTTTTTTTTCAAAGGGATTTTCAAACTATGTATTCTTGAGTAATTTATTGATTATTTCCTTCATTTTTAAATGTGTAAGCTCTCAGAGTAACTTAATCAATGTCCTCTTTGTAAAGCTTATGTTCTACTTTTAAAGCTGAATTGTTCCTGAAATGTAGAATGTTGTGTGGCTAATCTTACGACCTTTTTCATTTTTGTGTTCACAGTGAACCTGTCAAGATCATTAGCAGTGACTCAAAGGGATGTTTGAGCCTGATATCTGTGGACAGCAGTAGATCAGCAATGGCCGTAGTCTCCCAGTGGAAGGCACATGACTTTGAAGCTTGGATTGCAGCTTTCAATTACTGGAATACAGATGTTATTTATTCAGGTATTTATTCAGAGCAGTTGAGTGAAAGTCAGCCCCAAACATGCTTGTTTTTATCTGTGCATGAACTATTCCTTTACCTACACTAGTAAACTTTATAATTTAAATGTTCTCCCCTCTTGAAAACACGGTACATTAATGATGTGCCGTGTACGAGTTTATTGTGCTCTTTAGTGCATTCTCAAAGCATTCATTCCCCAAATATTAAACGAGACAATTCATGTCATCCGATTTCTGGATATAGGACATTTCCCCAACGAAGGGAAAAGGGAAGAACTTTGAATTCTATTACTGCCCTGCATCTCCACTTCCAGTTGATGCCATTCCAATATCTCAACTAAGGTTCAATCATTTGACACCGACCTGGTACTGAACTATTCATCTTCTCGAACCCTGTGTTATTCCCTAAACCATCAGGGGAGCATGCATGGTATTGTAATTGATGAGAAGAAAAAAATAATCTAGAAGTACGGTGAAATAGCTGTTTTCCAATATTAGATCATGTTTTGTTTAGAAAATAATTGAGGAAATTTGTCTTTATAGATCATCTTACTTCAGAATTCCGTCAATAATGCTAATATTCCTGCTCTGTCAGACTGGTAAATGCCCTCGTTCTCCAAATATACTGTTGCTGGTCGAATTGTAGAATTGATCCTAGGAAGTGCAGTTAATTTTTTCAAATGTTTTTTCCCCGACCACCCTTTCCCAATTTCCCCCCACCTCTACAATTTATCTATTTTCTACAAGGACTGATTCTTGCAGAAATATATTAACTGGCTAACAGAGGCTTCATGTGTAATCCAAGACAGAAATATTGGCAGTTTATGCACTTTATGAAAAGCATCATAACAGAGCACGATCCTGACCTCACCAGACATGTGTACCTGCATGTTCACAACAAGGTAGTTTGCCTTTTCCCTAGCTTAACATTTGGCTTCTTTGCCCAAAGATGGAGAGGCAAGTATATTTTGAGGGTATGGAGACAACTCCAGATACTGGTCTACAAAAAGTCTACAAAGAATGTATATTTCAATGAGAATGTATTTGTGAGCTGCTTAGAACATTGTGTGCTAGTTTAATTTAATTTCCCTTTCTGTCCTCCTCCAGGAGGTGATGACAGTAAGTTGAAATGTTGGGACATGCGGACAGGGACTAATAAGCCAATCTTCATCAGCACCAGGTATGTGCACAATTTTTGAAAGTGCCACTGCTCTAATACTACTCTACTCTAATGAATTGCTCAGCTATGAGGAGCTGAATGAGTGCTTGTGTTTTAACTTTGTATATCCTTAACTTTGCATATCCTGGTGAAGCTTTAAGCTTTTAGGTGAATTGTATTTTACCTGGGGAATTTGACACATCTAATTAGTATTAAATAATTCCAGGTTTCAGGTGTTGCTTGAATTTCAGATTCCTATGAAAGATCCTCATCCATTAGTCTGACCCTGTCCACAGCTCTGTACTGCACTAAAACACTTCACCCAAAGACAGGGACAGACTATCTCAAACTTGCTTTGCATAACAGCTTAATTAGAAAAGCTTTACCCCTTTGGTGGGGCAGGATGCCAGCAAAGAGCCCGCAGGTGAAAGGACAGTATCAAAGGTACTGTGGCACCAGTTTCATTGACGGATTGGAAGTTTGAGCAATAAAGTGGCTTCATTGCTGCCAATCCTCTTGCTTTTCCTGGTCAATCCAGAGCAATTTTAGCAAGTCAATTGTATATATCTTGTAAATTCTAATTTTTGCTTTTGTCCTGAGAAAGGATGAAAGTCCGTGTTGAAACATTTTGTAGAATAATGTGTAGAGGCTTGAGGAAAAAGCAATATATTTTTTTGGTTGCATGACAGCAGTGTTCTGATTTAATTCAGCATTATACATAACCTTGGTATGTGATCTGCCGCTGTGTGGAGCCTGATCATATCTGTAATCTACATAGAGACTTTGAACAGAGATTGATGGATACTTTATCTGTTTAGTCCTATGCCTTTTCACTTCAATAATACCACTTCTACCATAATGCCGGATGACATAACTAATGTGTTATGATTTAGCTACTGAACCTGGCAGATTTTGGTGTTCTTCACATTACTGAAGTTTTAAAGGGAAATTAAAATCTCAGTTTGCCCTTTAATTCTCAAACAAATATTTGTTTTTCAGGCACTCGATGGGAGTGTGCAGTATCCAAAGCAATCCGCATAAACAACACATACTGGCTACTGGAAGGTGCAATTTCTACTCACTAAAACGAGAGGAACTTTGCTTTTTGTTCTTCGAGGAATTTTGTTGAGCTGTGCATGATACTAAACTTAATGTTTTACTCAAATTTATCCTGATTGGCTTTGTCAGTTCTCCATCTTTACTGAAGTTATGTTTCCTGGTGATTTTTTGAGAAATCTAGTTCAATGGCTAATGGGGAAATTGAGAAGAAATATTGCATTCAATTTATTTTTAAAGTATTGTGTACTTTAACCATGAATGAAACTAATTCAATATGTGAACAGACTTGTTTCTATTTATAACGATCAATTTTATTCATTCAATTTTTCTTTTCAGTTATGACGAACATGTTGTTATCTGGGATTCGCGGCAGATGAAGCGGCCGTTGGCAGATACCCACGTGCAGGGAGGTGTGTGGAGGGTGAAGTGGCATCCAAGTCAGGAAGGTCTGCTGCTTGCAGCATGCATGCACAATGGATACCACATCCTGGACTGTGAGCGTGCACTCGGTGAGTCTTTAACACCTGTCAACCTAAAAAGCTGCATTATAAATGCTAATGTCTATTTGCTAAAATGGAAATGGATGTGTTCCATGTTATTTTGTGCAAGAGTCAGCCCAGACAGCTTATTTGTAGGAAATGAATTGTTTGGTGCTGTAATTAATCACTTACAGATCAGAAATATCATGAGTTTAATTATTGGTGAACTATCTGATCCCAACAGAGACAGAAATTGAAGTGATAAATTTAGCTTCAATGCCCCTGGACAAGAGAGCGAAAAATGTCAGTGTTTGATGATACTGTTCTCAAATGCTGATTTTCTTGACATCAGATGTGTGCAGGATCAATTTAGGGGTATGATTTTGGATTATGGTTTACTGGGCATTTAAGGAATTATTACTTTATTACAATAACAGAAAAATGTATTTATTAATTTTGTCAATCAGGATTTCTTATTGATCAGTAGTTTAAGTCTAATTGGAAATTATTTGTGAGATTTTCGATTATGTTCTCTGTTGCCCGCAGGCAAACATTAGCAGGGCAGTTTTCTGGAGGGCAGGTCCTGAAATGGATGACAAAAGAGCTGGAAAACATTTTCTTGTAATATGGAGATTTTTAACCTCTTTGTTTTTGTAGTTTGAATTTGTGAGGAAGTACTACCTTATATTTAAAGCGAAGACAGACAAAAAGCTGGAGTAACTCAGCGGGACAGGCAGCATCTCTGGAGAGAAGGAACGGGTGACGTTTTGGGTCGAGACCCTTCTTCAGACTCGAGCAGAAGCATTTAAAGCAATCTTCTGAAACTATGCTAAGCCGATCTTGAGATTTAAGTCAAGTTGCTGATTACAGACAGGCAATTGTTTTGGTACCATGAAAAACGAGTGCTGCGAAAATCTCAATTGAAAGGAAAGCATTGCAGATAATTGAGAAGAATGTTCTAAAAGATTGGCTGTGTTTAGAGTAAACATGTCAGCAGGTCCAAATAGGATGCACCATAGGTTATTTAAGGAGGTTGAGATAAGGTTTGAAGAAAGGTTTGGTTCTAATCTACCAATATTTGCTAGTTTCAACAAAGGACCGGAAATACCAATGTATTTACCCTTGTGTAGAAAGAGGTGCAAGCAGTCCAGACAACTGCAGGTCAGTTCGTTTAAGTTTGGTTGATGATAATCTTTTGGGACAGTTATTGGGAAAATTTAGGATAGACTTTCACAAGCTCAATAAAACTACTCCTCAACTCCCGCCCACCTGCCCTCTTTTAATGTTTTGCCTCCATCATTCTTCACCCTCCCTTGACCTAGGTAGGTATTGTGCTTCTGGACATCCATCAGTGCCGTTTTTGGATTTGACCTCTAACCAAACAAACGCTCTCCTTGGGGAAGTTCCACATAACTACTCGATGATTGTGATAAAAACACAAAAACACCATTGTTGAAATTCTGGAATAAAACAGGATATGTTCACAAGTCTTAAATGCCCAGTTGGGAAGAACCAAGGAAGCAATTTATCAGAACCATGATTGGGACCTTGACTCTGTGTTTTGGGTCCGAAGATGGACTTTGTGTGGAAGCTTAAACATTGACTGTATCTGTGCAAACTGGTGACATAGGTGCATGTAACAAAATATCTGATCCTACGTTTAGTTTAGTCTAGAAATACTGTGCGGAAGCAGGCCCTTCGGCCCACTGAGTCCGTGCCGACCTGCAATCTCCATACGCTAGCACTATCCTAAACACGGGACGATTTGCAATCTTTATCGAAGACAATTAACCTACAAACCTGTTTGTCTTTGGTGTGTGGAAGGAAATTGGAGCGCCCAGGGAAAACCCATGTGGTCACGGGGAAAATGTACAAATTCCGTACAGTCAGCACCTGTAGTCAGGATCGAACCTGGGTCTGTGGCGCTGTAAGGCAGCAACTCTACTGCTGCGCCACCGTGGTGCCATACTTGAATTGTAGGAATTCTCCTGGAATTTATGCCCCGAGGGGAGGAATAAATCAGCCTGACCGCATAACACTGTTTGCACTATTTGGCTGGTCATATATTTATTTATATGCCTGCAGTTTGCTCTCCGAAAGCATTATTGTTTGTCATGGTATGTTGATACCATGCTCCTGGGACTGCGTGTTCTCAAATCATAGAAGTAATTTTAACAAATCACCTGAGGAAAGTTTGTGGCTTTGTAAGGGTATTGAATACAAAACAAGAATGTATGCCAACCCTTGACAAATAGTGCTAAAGATCCTGCTGGAATATGGTGTACAATTCTGATCAGCAAATCGGAGGGTTCCATTCCTCACCTTCCTGGCATATCACATTCTTTTCTTCTCCATTTATCACGTTCAAGCGCCCACCAGATTGTTATCTGCCAATCTGTTCATCATCAGGATCCACCTAATGTGCCTCCATTAATACATGGAGGAAACTTCCCATTAGTAAGTAGATAGGTAATCAATGTTCCTAGTTTTAAAATAACAAAAGAGGAAATTTAAAATTCATAAGGGACTTAAGATCTGACAATAGACAATAGGTGCAGGAGGAGGCCATTCGGCCCTTCGAGCCAGCACCGCCATTCAATGTGATCATGGCTGATCATTCTCCATCAGTACCCCGTTCCTGCTTTCTCCCCATACCCCCTGACTCCGCTATCCTTAAGAGCTCTATCTAGCTCTCTCTTGAATGCATTCAGAGAATTGGCCTCCACTGCCTTCTGAGGCAGAGAATTCCATAGATTCACAACTCTCTGACTGAAAAAGTTTTTCCTCATCTCAGTTCTAAATGGCCTACCCCTTATTCTTAAACTGTGGCCCCTTGTTCTGGACTCCCCCAACATTGGGAACATGTTTCCTGCCTCTAACGTGTCCAACCCCTTAATAATCTTATACGTTTCGATAAGATCTCCTCTCCTTCTAAATTCCAGTGCATACAAGCCTAGTCTCTCCAGTCTTTCAACATATGATAGTCCCGCCATTCCGGGATTAACCTAGTAAACCTACGCTGCACGCCCTCAATAGCAAGAATATCCTTCCTCAAATTTGGAGACCAAAACTGCACACAATACTCCAGGTGCGGTCTCACGAGGGCCCTGTACAACTGCAGAAGGACCAATTTGCTCCTATACTCAACTCCTCTTGTTATGAAGGCCAATATTCCATTGGCTTTCTTCACTGCCTGCTGTACCTGCATGCTTCCTTTCAGTGACTGATGCACTAAGACACCCAGATCTCGTTGTACGTCCCCTGTTCCTAACTTGACACCGTTCAGATAATACTCTGCTTTCCTATTCTTACCACCAAAGTGGATAACCTCGCACTTATCCACATTAAACTGCATCTGCCATGCATCCGCCCACTCACAACCTGTCCAAGTCACCTTGCAACCTCATAGCATCTTCCTCACAGTTCACACTACCACCCAGCTTTGTATCATCTGCAAATTTGCTAATGGTACTTTTAATCCCTTCATCCAAGTCATTAATGTATATTGTAAATAGCTGCGGTCCCAGCACTGAGTCTTGCGGTACCCCACTAGTTACTGCCTGCCATTCTGAAAGGGACCCATTAATCTCCACTCTTTGCTTTCTGTCTGTCAACCAATTTTCGATCCATGTCAGTACCCTACCTCCAATACCATGTGCTCTAATTTTGCCCACTAATCTCCTATGTGGAACCTTGTCAAAGGCTTTCTGAAAGTCAAGGTACACCACATCCACCGGCTCTCCCCTGTTAATTTTCCTAGTTACATCCTCAAAGAATTCCAGAAGATTAGTCAAGCATGATTTCCCCTTCGTAAATCCATGCTGACTCGGAACAATCCTGTTACTACTATCCAAATGCTCCACAATTTCGTCTTTTATAATTGACTCCAGCATCCAGTCTGAATGGGTGACATTTCGGGTCGAGACCCTTCAATCTGAAGAAGGATCTCGACCCGAAACGTCACCCATCCCTTCTCTCCAGAGATGCTGCCTGTCCCGCTGAGTTACTGAAGAAGGGTCTCCACCCAAAACGTCACCCATCCCTTCTCCAGAGATGCTGCCTGTCCCGCTGAGTTACTCCAGCATTTGGTGCCTATCTTCATCTGAATCACTCGTTGGTCACATAACTAAGTCATTAATGAGTTGTAAGATTCTTAATGGATAAGGTATTACAACTGGTGAATATTGCGCCTGGAGACTGAATTTAAGAGTAATTGGTATCTGTTTACACAAAATGATAGCTTTTTCACAACTGAACTCAAAATAATGGAATGAAAGGCAGCATCGTATAAAATTAATATTAAGAAGTCTGGATATGATTGGGTTAAACTGCAAATAATTTGGTAACCGTGCGCTTGTTTGCCAAGACCCTTTGAACGGGATTGTACAGCCAAAAGCATAGTTGTGTATTAAATGTTTTTCAATGATATGTATTATTTCATAGTACGTGTCTGTTTTCTTCAGCTGCAGGTCAAGAAGGATGCCCGATTCTTTATTCATACATATTGCACAACTCACTGGCTTATGGGGCAGACTGGTCAAGGTTATCAATTGATGCTCAACCCACCTCAGAGCCTTGGTCTGCACCTTCATTGTTAGCTGAAACACAGAGGAAAAAGGATGGTGAGCAAGGAACAAAGGAAGCAGTAGGCAAGTTCCAGCATCTAAAGATTCAGTATGAATCTCCCACGGGTTTATTTGATATGGAGGTGGAAGATGATTATGGCTCTCGGTCTTCAGGCAGTTTGCAGGCCAGCGGTGCCTCTCAATGTCCAAGTACGGACCTGGCCATGAAAGAGCAACAGAACTTCAAGGCTGGGATTGATTGGACTAAAAAGAAAGGTGATTTATTGGCAACATGTTCCTTCTATGACCATGTCTTGCACGTTTGGAGGTGGGAAAGAAACAACATTGTATCTTCCACTTAATTTTTTCATAAAGTGTATACATCATAAAGTACTGGTGGAGCCATATTGCATACCTGGTGTTATGAGGGAGGGGCATAGTTTGATCATTTTAATTTTCAGTATCCTGTAGAAAGGTTGGGCATGAAATTTAGAACAAAGACAGTTCAATATTCTTAAAATAGAGTCAAGATTTTGGGGTGATTTTCTAAGTTCTCAGCTGCATAAATGCTTCAGGTAAAGTGGGAGAGAATTTGGTAGTTTTGTGATGTAATTGATCATGCTATTAAATAATAGTAAAATACTTAAATATGGTTGGAAAAAAAGATGCAATGAGAAACATAGTATTACTGGCACACGTCCTGCCTGGGTTACAACCACCTGACTGGATGCCCCATGCACACAGACATGCGTGTGGGAGACTAGTGGGGTGTGCAAGGAGGAATTTGCTGGCTGCTGCAGCATCTAGTGCCAGGTGGGAATGGGGTAATTCCGTTGTCTTGCCCCAGCCATCTCACCAGCTGCAACAATGGGGTGCTGGACTGAGGCGAGGTGAGCGCTGGACAGACTTGTTTATTCAGTGAGTCAGCTAGACTGACTGTCGCTCATCCAGATCTCTCCTCACAGATGTTTTTTGTCTCTGACTTACAAACAGTTCTCAGGAACAGAATCCTTTTGTAAACATTTAGTCTGAAACGCCTCTTCATTATTCCCAATACTAGACCTACAGATGACAAGGTTGGCAGAAGAATTGAGGAGGGATTTGTACATGGCATTTAAATCAGATTATGCCCACCCAGGATTTAAAAAAAAGATTCCAGGGGTCTGGTGTCAAGGGTTAGTTTAGATCTTCAGCCAATGATCTTTATAAACTGATGCTTTCTGCTTTTCGCTGACCATGTTCTGGGTCTGGTAAATTATTACACTTCACATTTCTGGTGACATGAGAAACTACAATCGAAGCTCCTCACAGCAAACTGTTTTGGTCCTGTGGACCTCCAATTAACTGGTGCTTTGGATCTCAGGTGTTTTTGCTAAGAGCTGCTTTTGGATTTCTAGGAAATCCATAGGAGTTGAGCAAGACTAATTTTAGTTTTGCCGATGTATGGATTGAAACAATTTTTATCAATCTTTTTGCAACTGTCTTCCACTGATGTGCAAGTCAAATTTTAAATACATCAACAGACATGTCTTATAGACACTCTAGAATGTAATTAAAGAGTTATTTGTTCGATCAATTCAGTATTTGATGTTTGTTCTTGAATATTCTTGCAGGAATTCTACACTGGGTATTTTATGGGGTACAGAAAGCTGTTTGTATTAATGCTATCTACATTTTTTAATGTTTCTATCTTTCTCTTTTCTCCTTGCACTGACATCTGAGATGAATGTTTCAGTAACATTCAATGGGGAGAAAAGAGTTTGAACACATCTATAGCTTTCTCCAATGGGACTGCCTTGAAAATGTATGCGCTTATAGTGGGGGTGGGGGAGGGTGGAGGGGAAATGAACATAAATATTTTAATTTCTCTGATTAAATGTTCCATTTATATTATGCTCTTTGTTTCATGGTAGAATTTTATGGCTGTTTAAATTATATTCTCTGAAGAGTCATTTTAAAAAACCGTATAGCTGATGGAAGTGATCTCAATATTTTGGTTGCATTCAAACAGGGTAATAGCAAATGCCATTTTGGCAACACAATATATATCTTTAATTAAAGCAGACAAAAAGAAACATTTTCCTCCTTTTGTATTTGAATTAAAAATATTCATGTCACTACCAATGGTAAATCAAGACTCATTTTTGACCTGACCATAAATATAAGATATAAGTTACACTTGCGTTGATAATCAAAACTTGAGTGGCTACAAAACTTTTTCAACCATGTATGAAGAAACCTCTAGGTTCAGACAACTTTCTGGTGTGTTCAGATAAAGGGACAGTTAAAACTACATAGTCCTGATACAGTTTGGAGGATTTAACCACCAGCTGCTTTCCAAGTATTATGAACAAAACAAATAAATTCAAATCATCCTGGGTTAAAGAAGTACATCTTGTCAAATGCTGTATGTTAATGTATGGTAGTCTACCAACGAGATGTACTGAGCACAGATGTGTTGGAAATCTTTGGGAATGGAGGTTATAAATTAGAGCAAATTGCTGCATTTTGAGATAGTGGTTACTTCAAAGAATACTTAAAAAAATATAGGACATTTCAGGTGTGTAACAATATAGCAGCAGTTGTGGAGAGTTAATTCCAAAGGGTCTCGATGTCAAACGTCCCTTTCCCTCCACAGATGCTACTATTATGACAGTTTGAAAGAACGCTGAGGGAAACTATTAGCATAATATATATGTTGTATAGAAGGTAGACACAAAATGCTGGAGTAACTCAGTGGGTCAGGTAGTATCTCTGGAGAAAAGGAATGTGAGATCCTTCATAAGACTTCTGGATGGGTAATGCTCGTAGCTACATAGAAAATAGGTGCAGGAGTAGGCCATTCGGCCCTTCGAGCCTGCACCGCCATTCAATATGATCATGGCTGATCATCCAACTCATTATCCCGTACCAGCCTTCTCTCCATACCCCCTGATCCCTTTAGCCACAAGGGCCACATCTAACTCCCTCTTAAATATAGCCAATGAACTGGCCTCAACTACCTTCTGTGGCAGAGAATTCCACAGATTCACCACTCTCTGTGTGAAAAAAAACTGTGTCTCGACCTGAAACATCAGCTATTCCTTATCTCCACAGGTGCTGCCTGACCCGCTGAGTTACTCCAGCTTTTTGTCCAGGGTGGTGCTACTTTTGTTTGGCAATCTGATCTCTATCCTGCTAAGTGTCAGCTTAGATATCGCTGCTCTGATTTCAAGTCTTTCCACACAGAAGTCTTCCTTTGGGTTTCCCTTCTACCATAGTTGAAAGCGTCCTCAACGATGTCTCATCTATTTCCTGCACCTCAGGTCTTGTGCTCTCTTTACCTCAGCTTTACCTCCCCCTGAAACCCAACAACCAGTCAAATTTAAACAGCCTCTTACACTGCCTTGAGGACATAAAATGTTGGATGTCACAGAACTTCCTCCAATTAAATGAGAGCAAGTCTGAGGTCATCCTATTCGCCCCCCCCCGACTCCATCAAATCGATAACAGGCAGTCTTGGAAGCCTATCCTGCCTAGTCAAACCGCATGTTAAAAACCTCGGCATGATATTTGACTGCATTAAAATTTGATAAGCAAGTCAACGCTGTGGTAAAAGCCAGCTTCTTCCAACTTCGTACCATAGCTAAAATCAAACCTTTCCTCCAATTCGACGACACAGAAAAAATCATTCACGCTTTCATTTCCTCCCGCCTAGACTACTGCAACTCCCTATACACTGGGATCAGCCAATCTTCCCTGTCCCGCCTGCTACTGGTCCAAAACGCCGCAGCGAGACTCCTGACGGGTACCCGTAAAAGGGACCACATCACCCCGATTCTGGCCTCTCTCCACTGGCTCCCTGTACGGTACAGAATCAACTTCAAGCTCCTCCTATTCACGTATAAAGCCCTAAATGGACATTCCCCCCCCCTACATCAAAAATCTTCTAACCCACCTCTCTAACTCCAGGTCCCTCAGGTCGGCCGACTTGGGGCTACTCACTATCCCGCGGTCTAGGCTTAAGCTCAGGGGTGACCGCGCTTTTGCGGTTGTAGCTCCTAGACTGTGGAACAGCATCCCTCTCCCCATCAGAACTGCCCCCTCCATCGACTCCTTTAAGTCCAGGCTCAAAACCCATTTCTACTCCCTAGCGTTTGAGGCTCATTGAGGAGGCGCTGTGAACTGTTTGCGTGCTACTGTATTTCATTTTTTTTCCTTAGTACCTAATCAGATGTACAGCACTTTGGTCAACGTGGGTTGTTTTTAAATGTGCTATACAAATAAAATTGACTTGACTTGACTCTTCTCCCACCAGCCTTCACATTCCTTTGCAATTTCTGCTCTCCTTAACAAGATTAGACTACCAGACGCTTTATTCTGAGGGAAAAAACAATATCACCGATTGTGTACACAGTGATTCAGAGCCAGATGAGTGAAATTAAGTGTGGGAAGGAACCTAAAATGCTGGTTTATTACACCGAAGATAGACACAAAATGCTGGAGTAACTCAGCGGGTCAGGCAGCAACTCTGTATACAAGGAATGGGTGATGTTTCGGGTCTGGTCTGAAGAAGTGTCTTGACCTGAAACAGTCACCCATCTCCAGAGATGCTGCCTGTCCCACCGAGGTACTCCAGCATTTTGTGTCTATCTTGAGTGAAATTAAGTAGTGTTCAAATATTTTAGTTAACCAAGTTGGATGAAAATAAAACAAAATGCCAGGGCCCAACAGTCTTAAAGAGAGCAGAGGAAGATGCTTGTTGTTGGCTCTGAATTTTATATTTCAGGATTCAGCCGAGTGTCTTCTTTCGTGTCCATCATCCATGTTTCAAATATTACATCACTGACATCGTCTGTCCTGAAAAGATGCAAGCTTCCGGCGACAATCAATGGGAGCCATCACTTGTACAATAGATGATGGTGGTAGCAGAATTAGCTCAGGACGCTTCCAGTTTCCAGCCCAGCGACGTGGACGCTTCTGCTATGGGGCCAGCCGAGTGTGGTAGCAAGCTAGAGGTTTGGAGAATGGCCAATGTATTATATTCTTTTAAACAGTAGACAGTTAATTTGGATAATTATAGTCTTACTACTTTATTAAAATACTAGCTTTCCCAAAATTTAATAAAGGAAAAAATTATCAGGCATCAAAAAGAGAGAATAGAAGGTAGTATCAATTTCAGTGAAGGCCAGTTGTGTTCAGCTAATTGCAAATCACTGTACAGACCTTGGAAGGGTTGTTCCTGATATGAGATAGGAGGCTGGAGAATTTGCTTTTAGGGTTACTGTTGAGACCGATAATACATCAACAATCAAAAAAATAGATAAGGTAGTGGATAACAGAAACAAATGAGAATGTGGCAGGGAGGTTCAATTAGATTAGTTCAGTTCAGTGTCACTTGTACTGAGAGACAGTGAAAAGATTTTTGCTCTCAGCGAGCAAACATTGTTTAGGGCAACTTATTTCCAATTTGTAATTCACGTATTCTTATTGAATTCCAATATACAAGTTATATGCAGCAAGTGACAGATTCTTTAAGCTGCTACACTACATGACATAACTTACAGATTTAAGGCAATGAACGTGATCCTGAAGAAATGCACATCAGCTGGAGAGAGAAAACCATTAAAATCCGGAAACTGAGCTCTAAGGTTTAAATTATCTTAATGATTATTGTTGAGTTTCATTTAAAATAAATCAAAAGACCTGCGGTAGAACAAAATCATTTAGTAACATTACAATAACTAGACACAATTTATTGCTTTGTATTTAGTAATTAATTTATATTTTAATGTCTGGATTTGAATATGGAACCAGAAGACATAGAACAAAGTCATCAGTCTATCCAACAAGCACCATATTTGAGAACTCTGACAATTGTTCATATTTAAGCCTGTCTCCCTCAGGTCAATACAGCGTGGAAACAGGCCCTTTGGTAGGTCGGGCAGCATGTCAGGAGGACATGGATGGTTGATGTTTCAGGTCAGGACCCTTCTTCAGACTCGGTATAAATTTATTTGTGAAATAATGAATTTACCATTTTTTAATATTATGCAAGATATTTTGTACAACAAATTTAGTTTATCAATTGCTCCAAATATCCTTATGCCACAAAGCAAGTTTGTAAGAATAAAATGTGACTGTTCTTCTGGGTTAAAAAAACCCCCCATACATACATTTATTGGTATTGAGTGCCTGACATTTGTTCAGACATTTCAGCACAACAAAACTATATTTATTCCTCATCCTGTGGCATGTACAAACCGTACAGAATGCACCCATGATAGCAGCAGCGTCTCATTTCTCATGCCAGTCCAGGAAAAAGGGCTAATCTGAGATAATACAGTACCTATTACCGCACATAATTTTTTGGAAACAGCTGGAAGACCTTGTCCTCTTGTGATGGTTCAAAGCCATATTTTTCCAGGCGATTTGAGTCAAAGGTACCTTCCCGAAAATCTTTCTCGATTTGCACAGCAGCAGTTTCCATGAAGAGCTTCTTGGCTGTTAGCGGCTGCTCTGTTCCACTCGGTGCTTTGTACGACACATATGCTTTCAGGGGGAAACCTTTTAAATTAGGAACCACCAGCTCGGGCACCATTTTTTTGATCTTGACAAACTTGCTGCTGGACGTTATATATCCCGTTGGCTTGGCTCCCCTGGATCGGTAGAAACTCTTGGGGCCACGTTTACTTGTGATTTCTGCGGTTCGATCAGCTCCTCGCACCAAACCTCGGGCCAGATTCGATAGTAATCCCATGGCTAATTACACCTAACAGAGATGGATAATATTGTTAAGGATGCTCCAGTCAAAGGTATAATTCTTCACTAACTTTCCAGTAGTTTGTTTTATTGCCAGTTTAGCGAGAGAAAAGCTTGTAATATTCCAAAAGAATTGTGCATGTTATAGTTGCAAGATCACTCAGAGGAAATGATGACAGTTAGAACAGTACAGGAAAAAGCCTTTCAGCCCACAATGTCCTTTGCCAAACATTATGCCAGGCTTCTGCCTTTCGACCCTTTCTATGCTTCTCATAATTTTATATCTGGCCCATTAGGTCTCCCCTCAACTTCTGACGTTCTGGAGAAAACAATCCAGGTTTGACCAACCTCTCTAAATAGATACCATCTAATCCAGTCCGCATGCTGGTCATCATCTTCCGTACCTCTCAAAAACCTCCACAAACTCCGGTAACAGGGCAACCACAACTGCACGTAATACTCCAAATGTGGCCTAACCAAAGTTCTATAAAGCTGCAACATATCTTGCTGACTCTCATCCTGAATGCCCTGACCGAAAATGGCAAGCATAGCATACTCCTTTGTGTGTGTTGCCACTTACAGGGTGCTGTGGACTGGGACCCCAAGTTCCCCCTGCACATCAATGCTGGGTCTTGCCATGAACTATACACATTTTCGCTACAGATAACCTCTCAAAGTGCAACATCTCAGGATTAAAGATCCCAACAACTTGCTTGGATTAAACAACTCTTTCCTGTAGCTGATCTGTACTCTGTGGTATACTTTGATAACAACAGAGGTCATAGCCACTGAAATTTTTTTTGTTGCTTACTTTTGTATTGCAGGCAAGTAGACCAATCACCTGTCTTAAGATTTTTAATCAATCCACTGAAAAACATGGAATATCTGCTCAACAAAACAGTACTACCTCTTAAGATAGACACAAAGTGCAAGCGTAACTCAATGTGTAAGGCAGCATCTCTGGAGAAAAAGGATGGATGATGTTTCAGGTCCTGACTCGAAATGTCACCTATCCTTTTTTTTCCAGCGATGCTGCCTGATCCACTGAGTTACTCCAGCATTTTGTGTCTGTCTTTAGTATAAACCAGCATCTGCAGTTCTTTGTTTCTACAGTTTAGCACGGCTTCTTACTGACTTGGCAGGGCAACATCGCCACCTGCAGTTCTCATTGAAATCTTACCACAGTTTCCAACAGTCAACGGCACATGTAACACCCAAAATAGTGGGACAGGAGCAGGTCAAGAATGTGAATTGGGCAAATAGGGACGGGCAATAAATGGTCACCACATTATGCAAACAATGTGATTATATTGTTTGAGAGGATAGGGGGAAGATTTCTTTGCCAGAAATGGAAAATTTAAGATAGAGGAAAGATTGGATAGACTGGGGTTACTTTCATTGGTTCAGTGGCACCCAAGCTGAGATTTCACTGAAATATATAAATTTATGATGGGCATAGAAAATGTAAATAGGAAAGACCCATGAGCACTAGATGAAAGTTTCAAAGATTGAAAGCAATTGCTTGAACATGAAGAGATACAAAATGCTGGAATAACTCAGCAGGTCAGGTAGCATCTCAGGGAGTCAGGCAGCATCAAAGGAATAGGTGTTGGGTTGAGACCCTTCTTCAGACTGAGCTGAACATGCTATTTGTGAAAGGAAGGAAAGAGAAAGAAAACAACAAACAATCAGCCTGTCAATCTGACAACAGACGAAGGGAAATTAAAGTGAAAGAACAGAATGAGGAAATGGGTGGAGTCATAGAGTGATACAGTGTGGAAACCTTTGGCCCACTAAGTCCACGCTGACCAGCGATCCCCGCACACTAACACTATCCTACACTAGGGACAATTTACAATTTTTACCAATCCAAATAACCTACAAACCTGTCCATCTTTGGAGTATTGGAGGTGACCGGAACACCCGGGGAAAACCCATGCAGTCACAGGGAGAACGTACAAACTCCGTACAGACAGGACCCATGGTCAGGATCGAACTCAGATATCTGGCGCTGCAAGGCAGCAACTCTACCGCTGCGCCACCATGCCGACCTTTTAAAAAGAAACTGATGTGGAAGATCAACATGATTTTAATGAATGGCAGAAAAAGCTTGAAGGGACAGATGGTCTACTCTTTCTCTAATCATAATTGAGAGGATTAAGGAAAACTATTTTCTCCAATAGGTGATAGGAGCCTGGACTCACTGTCTTTGGGGTAGAAATACGAATCACATTTAAAGAGTATTGAGATGCACATTGCAAGAGCAATGGCTACAAATTATGTGTGGAATATGAATTAGGCTGGGAAGCTCTGTTTTTGACAGCAGCGGCTAACTGGCCTTGCCCATTGCCTTAATTCTTTTGTGAATTCATCAAATGGATGACAACCATCGTGAACTGGCCAAGTAGAAACAAGCTGTGAAGACAATCCAGCATAAATCAAGACAACTAGGAGATAATTCCTGATGGTCACTAGGGCCCAGTGCCCAAGACAAATGGAAAGCCTGTGTAGGAAAGAACGGCTGGTTTAAACTGAAGAAAGACAAAAAAAGATAGAGTAACTCAGCGGGACAGATAGCACCACTGGAGAAAAAGAATAGGCGACGATTTGGATCGAGACCCTTCTTCAGACAAGTCTTACTTCTTACTCACAAGCCCTGGCCCTTTGTCCCATCCTCACACTGCTATCCCGGCTCTCTGCCTGTGCCAGGACCCTTCGGCCGGGGTACTGCTACCCCTCTCTGCCCCTCGCCCAGCGACCCTAGTCCTTGGACCGTTTGGCCCTTCTCCCTGTTCTTCACCCTCCTACCATAGCCCCGGTCCTTCGGCCCCTCATCCAGCGACTGTACCCCTCACCTTCCTGCTGTAGCCCCCTCACCCAACCCCGACTGTTCAGCCCCTCACCCTCCCATCCCAACCCCCTGCGTCCCTTCGTCCCCTCATCCTCTCACATTAGTTCCAGCCCTTCATCCGCCCTCTGTCCCCAGGGCCGCTCGGCCCCTCACCCTGCGACCTTCCCAGGCCGCTCGGCCCCTCGCCCTGTGACCCTCCCCGGCCGCTTGGTCCCTCACCCTGCGTCCCTCACCCTGCGACCCTCCCCCGGCCGCTCAGTCCCTCACCCTGAGACCTTCACCGACCGCTCGGCCCATCACCGTGCGACCCTGCCCCGGCCGCTTGGTCCCTCACCCTGCGACCTTCACCGGCCACTCGGCCCCTCACCCTGCGACCCTTCAGCCCCTCACAATCATAAATCAGCCCCCGACCGTGGCCTCAACTCTTCCACCCCCTCACCGCAGCTCCGGCCGTCCGCCCCCTCACCCTCCCGCTCCGACCCCCTGCCCTGCGACCCTTTGGCTTCGTCCCCTCATCGTCGGCCTTGGCTTCACCGTGGTGCGGCCGCTCGGCCCCTCACTCACCGTGGTGCGGCCGCTCGGCCCCATCACAGAACCACCCAGTCCCGGCCCCTCACACAGCGACCCAGACCCTCACTCACCCGCGGTGCGGCCGCTCGGCCCCTCACTCGGTCACTCACTCACCCGACCGCGGCGCCGCCACCGAGCAAAGCGCGCGGAGATTGGTTGTCCCGCGCGCGGCCAATGGGGGCGGCGGTTGGTGGCGCGGGGCGGGAGCACGCGGCGCGCGGGCCTATCAGAGCGGGGCGAGAGCGCGCGGGGCGGCCGGTTGGTGGAGGCGGGAGCGCGCGGGGCGCGGGCCTATCAGAGCGGGGGCGGGAGCGCGCGGGGCGGGCGGTTGGTGGAGTCGGGAGCGCGCGGGGCGGGCGGTTGGTGGCGCGTGGCGGGAGCGCGCGGGCCTATCAGGGCGCGGCGGGGGCGCGCGCCACAAGCCGCCCAGTGTTGGGTCAGCGGCGGGACGGACAGATAGGCCGAGGCAGAGGCCCAGCGCACACCACAAGCAAGCAAGCAGGCAGGCAGGCCCAGGGGACCGGGGGCAAAGGGGCGAGCCGAGGACCGACCGACACCCGGCCAGCAGCGCCCATGGACACCGTGCCGCCCGACCCCGACATGATGCTCGACCCCGGTGAGACTCACGACGATGTTGCCAGGACTAGAGCCTCGGGACTGAGCTATGTCTATGACAAGAGGTTGTGCAGGCTGGGTCTCTACTCCCTGCAGCGCAAGAGGATGAGGGGTGATCTTATAGAGGTGTAGAAATCATGAGAGGAATAGATGGGGTAGATGCACAGAGTCTCTTGCCCAGAGTAGAGGAATCGAGGAGCAGAGGACACAGGTTTAAGGTGAAGGGGAAAAGATTTAATAGGAAACTGAAGGGTAACTTTTCCACACAGAGGGTGGTGGGTGTATGGAACGAGCTGCCAGAGGAGGTAGTTGAGGCAGGGACTATCTCATCGTTTAAGGAACAGTTAGACAGGTACATGGATAGGACAGGTTTGGAGGGATATGGACCAAACGCAGGCAGGTGGGACTAGTGTAGATGGGACACGTTGGGCCGAAGGGCCTGTTTCCACTCTGTATCACTCTATGACTCTGGGTGAAGGTCCTGGGTTCGGAGCCACGTCCCACCTAGACGCTGGCTGAACTGTAACTGCCCTGGGCTCCTGAAGAAGGGTCTCGTCCCGAAACAACACCTCTCTCTCTCTCTCGATGCTGCATGTCCCGCTGAGTTACTGCAGCATTTTGTGTCCAGCTCCAGCTCTCTGCCTGGCTTCAGCCTCAGAATTAAAAGATATTCTTTTCGGACGAAGATGAGGAGAAATGTCTCTAGCCAGACGGTGATGAAGTTGTGGAATTCATTGCCACATTGCCTGTGGAGGCCAAGTTAATGGACATTTGTAAGGCACAGATAGATAGATTCTTGATCAGTAAGGGTGTCAGGGTTATGGGGAGAAGACAGGAGAAAGGGGTTGAGAGGGAAGGTAGATCAGTCATAATTTAATGGTGGAGTCGACTTGATGGGCCAAATGGCCTAATTCTGCTCCTTGAACTTATGAACTCCAGCCCTGCACACAGGCTCTCTCTGATAACTGGCAGGAAAGGACACAAAGGGCTAGAGTAACTCAGCAGGTCAGGCTGCGTTTCTGGAGAATATGGATATGTGACATTTCGGTTTGGGACCCTTCTTCAAACTCCTATGCACGTTGATCAATCTGAAGAAGGC
This sequence comes from Rhinoraja longicauda, assembly GCF_053455715.1. Taxonomy (NCBI): domain Eukaryota; kingdom Metazoa; phylum Chordata; class Chondrichthyes; order Rajiformes; family Arhynchobatidae; genus Rhinoraja; species Rhinoraja longicauda. The sequence continues at coordinate 28,450,895 of NC_135983.1, read as the reverse complement.
CCAAAACGTCAACTATCCATGTTCTCCAGAGATGCTGCCTGACCTGCTGAGTTACTCCAACACTGTTTGTGTCTTTTTGTGTATTAACCATCATCCGCAGTTCTTTGTTTCTAAGTACTGGCAGGAAAACTGATCTTTAAAAAAATAAACACATTTTCTAACTGGTGACAGTTTGCAGAACTCTGAAATATCAAAGGATGTCGGTTTCCAAGTATGAAAAATTACAACGTAGCTACAGACCTCATATATAGGAAGGAACTGCAGACACTGGTTTATACGAAGATAGACACAAAGTGCTGGAGTAACTCAGTGGTCAGGCAGCATCTCTGGAGAAAAAGGATGGGTGATGTTTTGGCTCAGGATCTTTGTTCAGACTGAAAGTAGAGGTGCTCTAGCTTGAGAAAGTAGAGTACCTCAGTAGGTCAGGCAGCATGTCTGGAGAACATGGTTAGGGCCAGTATCTCTGGAGATCCATGTTCTCCAGGGCTGCCACTGTCCTGCTGAGTTAGTTCAGGCACCTTGTGTCCAAAGTCATTGAATAATTGATTCCCTTCTTGGTAAGCAAGGGAATGAAAGGTTATTGTGGGTAACTGGGAATGTGGAGTTTAAGGTACATTGAGATGTTTTGTGATGTTTTGTTATCAAATGGGAGAGATGGCTTGAGGGACAAAGTAACCTACTGCTACTCATGTGTAACTCATTGGTATTTACATGTGGTGCGTCCATCCGTAAGAGTGCATTCGGGTATAAGAGGATGTGCTTGGTTATAGAGTAAACCCTCGTCGACCTCTTTATAATGGATTTCGGTTATAGTGGACTGTCTCTCAGTCTTTCCACTGACTGGAAAGCATAAAACAAAAAAACTTTTAACTGGGACTTGGTAACGTGTGAATAATAAACTACACCAAACTGAAGTTACCCTAAGGAAGGCCGTTGGACTGACAAGCCGTTGAGACTGACAATTAATTGAGCCTGACAAGCCGTTGCTTATCTCTATTAAACAATGTAACAAACAGTCTTTAATATTTTTAACCTGCAGTGAGAAAAATACATTTTGTACGCTCAGCAGATTAGGCAGTGTCTATGGAAGGAGAAATGGAGTTAACGTTTAAGCTCAATGTCCCTTTACCTTGAATTCTGGCAGATAGTCGTGGGAATCTCACTTAGAGCGAGACAGGGTTTCCTCACACCGCCACCCCTACACCACCACCCCTACGCCACCACACCACCACCCCTACGCCACCACCCCTACGCCACCACCCCTACGCCACCACACCGCCACCCCTACGCCACCCCGCCACCACACCGCCACCCCTACGCCACCACACCGCCACCCCACACCACCACCCCTACGCCACCACACCGCCACCCCTACGCCACCACACCGCCACTCCTACGCCACCACACTGCCACCCCTACGCCAAAGATCTCCCATTTTGCTCTTATTCACTGGCTGCAGGAATCAGGAGCAGTGGTTAAGGTCTTTTCCGAGCTGCACTGGACAAGGTGGTGCCAAGGCGGCCTTCTTGTGCCGCTGCGCTGAGTGGTGAGGCAGGTCCCACTGGGTTCACAGTGACCCGGCAACCAGGCTGTGATATCAATGGGGGGAACAAACCCGTACTCGGTTAAAGCAAACAATCAGCAATAATGGACACCATTCTCCCCCCCCCTCCCTCCCAATATGGTCTGTTATAACGAGGGTTTACTGTATGTGTTTTTGTTCATAAGTGCAATTGCCCTGAGGAAAATAAGGCTTGGATGTAAACTGGGTGCTGCAAATGGGAATGGGTGCACAGGTGCAAAAACTCAACAATTGCCATATAAACACGCAGCTGCTTTTGAGTCGTTTATATTTTTAGAGTCACTTGAACCGGGTTGACAGTCTGATTAGCAGCGTACAACTAATAAGGTCATAAAGAATAGGCGTAGAATTAGGCCATTCGACCCATCAAGTCTATTCTGCCATTCAATCATTGCTGATCTATCTCTCCCCCCTAACCCTGTTCTCCTGCCTTCTCCCTATAACCCCTGACACCTGTACCAATCAAGAATCTATCTATCTCTGCCTTAAAAATATCCACTGACTTGGCCTCCATAGCCTTCTGTGGCAAAGAATTCCACAAATTCACCACTGGCTAAAGAAATTTCTCCTGATCTTCTGAAAAGAACGCCCTTTAATTCTGACGCTATGACCTCTAGTCCTAGACTCTCCCACTAGTGTAAACATCCACTCCACATCCAAACTATCAAAGCCTTTCACTATTCTATTTGTTACAATGAGGTCTCCACTCATTCTTTTAAACTGACAAACGCTCATCAAAGGTTAACCTACTCATTCCTAGGATCATTCTTGTAAAACATTTATGGTGCAGAGATGATGATAGGAGCATTAATGTCATGGCGAATTCAACATGCTGAAGAACATTGTTGCTGGCTGACCTTTGCTACATTTACTCACATCTTGTAGTTGGGAGATGATAGTGTTTTATCAAAATTATGTCTTTGTACATGTACGCTGATAAGGTAGTGGGTGTGTTCGGATATAAAGTTCAAAGCGCACAAATTCACATCTCGTTTTGGAAATCACATGTTTTTGCTATTTAAACAAAAACAAAATGCCAGGAGTAGTTTCAAGTGATATTCATGAAGTCAATTGAAGAGTTGATCGGGGTCATTGTGTTGTTGCCTTGTTTTATAGTGCCTGCTGTATATGCTTGGTTATGAGGTCAACTTTCACCCGGCATTTTACTCTGTATGGTGAACAGAGATTTCATAAAACGTGGGCTGTTTGTTCAAACCAATGTAGCGATGAGACCACACCTTAATAAAGCTTGGATGGTTCAAAGTACCTAGCACTTTGGTGCTGGACTGGCAGAGTTTCTGAATAATTGATTATTACTCTTATTAATTGAATATTGCTGCTATTAATACAGCAACACAATTTAATCTTCATTTAGATATTAATATAAATTTTCCAGTGAACCTGGTGAGGTAGACACACTGGGAGATAAATGGAGATAAACAGACCAAAAAGTCACCCATTCCTTCTCTCCAGAGATGCTGCCTGTCCTGCTGAGTTACTCAAGCATTTTGTGTCTATCTTTGATTTAAACCAGCATCTGCAGTTCTTTTCTACAGAGTTTAAAGGGAGCGCAGAAAACAAAATGCAGTGGGTTTAAAAGGAATGCATAAAAGAGTGAGTTTATATGGAACACAAGAAGTGGGGTTGTAAGAAAGCGCGGGAAATAGGAGCCCCCAAAAGTGTTTTAAGGGAGTGCTGGGAATGTTGTCTCTGGTGGGTTAAAGAGGGCGTGGGAAATGGGGCCCTATGGAGCCAGACTTGAATAATATTGTATACCAGCTTCTCGTATACTCTACGTTGCATGTCTTTTACGGTGCAGAAATTATGATAGGAGTATTGATGCATTATGTGTCACCTGCTAAAATCTGTGGTGCATTTTGCATTCCAAATCTATGGAAAGTTGAACTACTAATTATTTTGAATGAACTAGTATTTCTTTGATTAGTACGGGTGTTGGGTTATGGGAAGAAGGCAGGATAATGAGGTTAGGACGGAGAGATAGATCAGCCATAATTGAATGGTGAAGTAGACATGATGGGCTGAATGGCTTAATTTTGCTCCTATCACATGATCTAATGATTATCATGACATTCATTCATTAAATCCAGTAGTGAGATGGCACAATCACCATGGACCATTGCTGTAGGCCACAGGAAGGCTCAGCTTTAAGAAATTATTCAAATGGTTTGACCGAAACGTCACCCACTCCTCTCCAGAGATGCTGCCTGACCCGCTGAGTTACTCCAGCATTTTGTGTCTACCTTCAATTTAAACCAGCATCTGCAGTTTTCTTTCCTACACAAATGGTTTGCGGGTATCTGGGATATAAAATTTTATAAAAACTCCCCTTCCACCCACATTCCTTTCTCTAGCTTCACAATTCGCTACACTTCAAACTTATTGACTCTTGCCTTCTGCCTTTCCATCTCTCGCCTTTGTCCCACCATCTGTCTATCTGAAAAACATTCCACACCCTTGTCCACCTATTACCTGCCAGGGTTTGTCCTGCCCTTCTTCTCTTAAAGCTTTCCTCCCCCACCCCCTCCACAATCAGTCTGAAGAAGGGTTCCGACCCAAAATATCGCCTATTCATTGATAGACGCAAAGTTCTGGAGGCAGCATCTTTGGAGAACATGGATCAATGACATTTTGGGTTGGGACCCTTCTTCAGACTCCAGAAATGCTGCCTGACCCACTGAGTTACTCCAGCACTTTGCGTCTATTTTAAACCATCATCTGCGACCATCACCGACCTCATCACCTCCGGCGATCTACCCCTCAGTGCCTCCAATCTCATAGTTCCCCAGCCCCGCACGGCCCGATTCTACCTCCTACCCAAAATCCACAAACACAACTGTCCCGGCAGACCCATTGTCTCTGCCTGCTCATGCCCTACCGAACTTATCTCTACCTACCTCGACTCCATCCTCTCCCCCCTGGTTAAATACCTCCCCACCTACGTCCAAGACACCTCACACGCTCTCCATCTCCTGGATAACTTCCGGTTCCCAGGCCCCCACTCCCTCATTTTCACCATGGATGTCCAGTCACTCTACACCTCCATCCCCCACAAGGATGGTCTCGAAGCCCTCCGTTTCTTCCTCGACCGTAGAACCAGCCAATCCCCATCGACCAACACTCTCCTCCGCCTAGCAGAGCTGGTTCTTACCCTCAACAACTTCTCCTTTGACTCCTCCCACTTCCTCCAAACCAGAGGCGTAGCTATGGGCACTCGCATGGGCCCTAGCTACGCTTGCCTCTTTGTTTGGTACGTCGAACAATCCCTGTTCCAGACGTACACTGGCCCCATCCCCGAACTCTACCTCCGCTACATCGACGACTGCATTGGTGCTACCTCTTGCACCCATGCAGAACTCACTGACTTCATACACTTCACCTCCAATTTCCATCCTGCCCTTAAATATACCTGGACTATCTCTGACATCTCCCTCCCGTTTCTGGACCTCACCATCTCCATCACAGGAGACAGACTAGTGACGGACATTTACTACAAGCCCACCGACTCGCACAGCTATCTGGACTACACTTCTTCCCACCTGGTCCCCTGCAAAAAGTCTATCCCCTACTCCCAATTCCTCCGTCTACGCCGCATCTGCGCCCGTGATGAGGTGTTTCAGACTAGGGCTTCCGAGATGTCCTCGTTCTTCAGAAAACGGGGCTTCCCCTCCTCCATTATAGATGAGGCTCTCACTAGGGTCTCTTCTACATCCCGCAGCTCCGCTCTTGCTCCCCCTCCCCCCACTCGCAACAAGGACAGGATCCCCCTCGTTCTCACCTTCCACCCCACCAGCCAGCGGATCCAACATATCATCCACCAACATTTCCGTCACCTACAACGGGACCCCACCACTGGCCATATCTTCCCATCCCCTCCCCTCTCTGCGTTCCGCAGAGACCGTTCCCTCCGTAACTCCCTGGTCCACTCGTCCCTTCCTACCCAAACCACCCCAACCCCGGGCACTTTCCCTTGCAACCGCACGAGATGCAACACCTGTCCCTTTACCTCCCCCCTCAACTCCATCAAAGTACCCAAACAGTCTTTCCAGGTGAGACAGAGGTTCACCTGCACCTCCTCCAACCTCATCTATTGCATCCGCTGCTCTAGATGTCAACTTATTTATATCGGCGAAACCAAGCGCAGGCTCAGCGATCGCTTCGCTGAACACCTGCGCTCGGTCCGCATTAACGCAACAGATCTCCCGGTGGCCCAGCACTTTAACTCCCCCTCCCATTCCCAGTCTGACCTCTCTGTCATGGGCCTCCTCCAGTGCCATAGTGAGGCCCGCCGGAAATTGGAGGAGCAGCACCTCATATTTCGCCTGGGCAGTTTGCAGCCCGGTGGTATGAACGTCGACTTCTCCAACTTCAGATAGATCCTCTGTCCCTCCCTTCCCCTCCTCCTTCCCAGATCTCCCTCTATCTTCCTGTCTCCACCTATATCCTTCCTTTGTCCCACCCCCGACATCAGTCTGAAGAAGGGTCTCGACCCGAAACGTCACCCATTCCTTCTCTCCCGAGATGCTGCCTGATCTGCTGAGTTACTCCAGCATTTTGTGAATAAATCAATCTGCAGTTCCTTGTTCTACATGTCATGTGACCTGTCCATGTGCTCCAGAACTGCTGCCTGATCCACTGACTTACTCCCACACTTTGTATCTCCGTCTGTAAACCAGCATCTGCCATTTCCTTGTTTCCTACATAAACATTTTTAACCTGTTTCAAGGCTCTCATTAAAGCTTCTGGAAATTCAGGGTTGGTCAGGCATTGACCCTGGAGAGAGAAGTTGAGTCATGTTTTGGAAGCTGTTCCTCAGAATGCTTGCTCAGTTTTTAGTTTAGTTCAGAGATACATCGCGGAAACAGGACCTTTGGCCCATTCTGTGCCGACCAGCGATCCCCACACACTTGCACTATCCTGCACACACTAGGGACAATTTACAATTTTATCAAGCCAATTAACCTACAAACCTGCACATCTATGGAGCATGGGAGGAAACTGGAGCACCCGGAGAATACCCACACAGGTCATGGGGAGAACGTACGAACTCCGTACAGATATCACCTAGTCAGGATTGAACCCAGGTCTCTGATGCTGTGAGGCAGCAACTCTACCGTGAGCCTTCATCAAAACTGCGTAACAGGGTGAGGGCAGAGAATTCGGAACAGGAGTGGGTGAGTTACATTGACTGTTGAGTTAAAGTTCTACAGAGTAGTCACCCAGTTATTGTTCCCTTTGCTCTGCCCTCTATAGGCAAAGCCTAGCTCCAATGTTATCTATAAATTTGCCGGTGACACAACTGTTGGCTGAATAGATAGCTGGTGTTAAAGAGGAGTGTTACCTGCACATGTTGATCTGGCGGGCAGTTGTACCCTCTGCACATGAGCCAAGGACAGAGATTTGGTCTATGAATGTGTGCGGAGAAATTATTATACAGGAGCAAGCAATCTGACCAGGTCACTACAAAAGCAAGTGGTGAGGGAGCAGTAATAAAGTGGAACCAAATCGTGTAATAGCTGGGAATGCTGTGTGCTGTGATAGATATCACACTCCATGCCCTCTTGCTGCTCTCACAGGCAGGAAGTACTGAAGCTCAAACATTCCCCACCACGGACAGGAACAGCTTCTTTCCTACAGCTAGCAGGTTCTTAAACCACCCTGCACAACCCTAACCCTAGCTTGGCAACAGAACCCTACAGACCATCTTGTTTTACAATTGTGGTTTGCATTGTAGGTAGTTCTGCTATAAGGCTTGTTTCCAGTCTGTGAATTGGATATAGTGTGATTGATGAATTAGGGAACACTGTTCCAGAAATATGCAACCTGAAATATCACCTATCCATATTCTCTAGAGATACTGCCTGACCCGCTGAGTTACTCCAGCATTTTGTGCCCTTGATGTAAACCAGCAACTGCAGTTGCTCGTTTTTACTATGGGGCATTACCGGGGCCAAATTGGCTATAACAGTTCTTGTCCCATGGATAGAACAGGTTTGGAGGGATATGGACCGAGCGCAGGCAGGTGGGACTAGTGCAGCTGGGACATTGTTGGCTGGTGTGGGCAAGTTGGGCCGAAGGGCCCGCTTCCTCACTGTATCACTCTATGACTCTATAACACAATTTAGATCAGGAACTAGAGAACAACATAAAAGTTACTTTGGAAATTGACAGGCAGGAAAAACAGTCTAAGGCACAAAACAGACTTCTACGTAATCTCACATTATTCCCTTAAGAACAGACTATCAGCTTCACGACAGCCGGCCATTAACATTGATAAGCAATCACTTCTATTGACACTTGTTGAATGATACTCTATTAAACAATGTAACATACGGACTGTAGTAATTTTAGTGTGCTGTAACAAAGATAAACTTAAAACTATTAAAATGACCGTTACTTTTTGCAAATACTACAGGGGAATTTTTGTTTTGTGAGTGAAAGTCTCTGAAATAACCCCCTTTTTGAAATTAACATAATTATTCAATGTTTCTTAGGAAGACAATTGCATTCTAGTAGAGTATAGCCACTGTCAGTCTGAAGAAGGGTCTCGACCCGAAACATCAGCTATTCCTTTTTCTCCAGAGATGCTGCCTGACCCGCTGAGTTACTCCAGCATTTTGTGTGTATCTTCAGTGTAAACCAGCATCTGCAGTTCCATCCTACACATTATAGCTGCTACGTCTTCTTTTGGGCACAGTCTTTTTGTTTTAATTGTTGCAATTAACCTGCCAGCACTCCTTTTATTCTGTTCACTATCCTGTCCCCAACCCAACTTACTGATTCGCAAGGGTGTTGGTCCCAGCCTTACTTCAGTTGAAATAGAATTGCTCCCTTATTTCCACATGGTGACTAAGTATCTCTTCAATAATTCAAGAGAGGCCGTCAGTAACTGGTTCATCCCCATGCCAGTTTCCATGTAGCTGACCCAACATGCCCAGAATTATTACCCTCAAGATCACAGTAATTTGTCTTTGTGTGGTGTCCATGTCCCTGTGATGCTCCTGGAATCCTGTAGATTTTCATTGCACCTGTAATCACGGCATTTGTGCATATCATAACCTTGACTGAAGTTGTCTCTAGCTGTGACTGGAATCCATAAGGCTATGTGCCTGTCAAGTGTCCAAGTTACAGACAGATTGTGACTGGAGAAGGAGCAGAGAGATGAAAGATCAAAATGTTAAACATCATGTGGATACTAGGTTCTGCTGGAAGAGTTTGAGGAGTCAAAGTTAAAATGCAGAATCTTGAGGGTAATAATTCTGGGCATGTTGGGTGAGCTACATGGGGCTGAACCTGTTGCTGACGAACTCTCTTGAATTATTGATGGGATACTTAGTCACCATGTGGAAATAAGAGCAATATTTCAACTGAAACCCGGATGGGACCAACCCCTTGTGAATCAGTAAATTGGGTTGGGGATAGGACATTGAACTTACAATAAAAGGAGTGTTAGCAGGTTAGTTGAAGCCAGTGGTTTTTTGTTCTCTTTGAATATAACTAAGTTTAAATAAAATCATTCTTGGAATCTAGACTGGCAAAGCAGCCACAGCAGCAGCTCTACTCAATAACCAAAAGTCTGTAGTCTCTTTTTGCTCTGGTTTATTTAATTCACATGTTTAAACCGTAATGTTGTATTCTTAATGTTTTAATGTTTTATGCTTTATTCTTAATTGTTTATTGTATGTTCGTGTTGTTACTTGCGAAAGGAGCAGGGCACATTCCTTGTATGTGTACGTACTTGGCCAATAAACTTATTCATTCATTTATTGTCCATCTCCTTGGGAAGTAGTCGTAAATGGCCTTCTCAACTCTGTGATCCTACTTGTGAAGGTATTCGCATGGTGCAATTGGGAAGGATGTCCTAAGATATATTTGACCACACCTTAATAAAGCTTGGATGGTTCAAAGTACCTAGCACTTTGGTGCTGGACTGGCAGAGTTTCTGAATAATTGATTATTACTCTTATTAATTGAATATTGCTGCTATTAATACAGCAACACAATTTAATCTTCATTTAGATATTAATATAAATTTTCCAGTGAACCTGGTGAGGTAGACACACTGGGAGATAAATGGAGATAAACAGACCGAAAAGTCACCCATTCCTTCTCTCCAGAGATGCTGCCTGTCCTGCTGAGTTACTCATGCATTTTGTGTCTATCTTTGATTTAAACCAGCATCTGCAGTTCTTTTCTACAGAGTTTAAAGGGAGCGCAGAAAACAAAATGCAGTGGGTTTAAAAGGAATGCATAAAAGAGTGAGTTTATATGGAACACAAGAAGTGGGGTTGTAAGAAAGCGCGGGAAATAGGAGCCCCCAAAAGTGTTTTAAGGGAGTGCTGGGAATGTTGTCTCTGGTGGGTTAAAGAGGGCGTGGGAAATGGGGCCCTATGGAGCCAGACTTGAATAATATTGTATACCAGCTTCTCGTATACTCTACGTTGCATGTCTTTTACGGTGCAGAAATTATGATAGGAGTATTGATGCATTATGTGTCACCTGCTAAAATCTGTGGTGCATTTTGCATTCCAAATCTATGGAAAGTTGAACTACTAATTATTTTGAATGAACTAGTATTTCTTTGATTAGTACGGGTGTTGGGTTATGGGAAGAAGGCAGGATAATGAGGTTAGGACGGAGAGATAGATCAGCCATAATTGAATGGTGAAGTAGACATGATGGGCTGAATGGCTTAATTTTGCTCCTATCACATGATCTAATGATTATCATGACATTCATTCATTAAATCCAGTAGTGAGATGGCACAATCACCATGGACCATTGCTGTAGGCCACAGGAAGGCTCAGCTTTAAGAAATTATTCAAATGGTTTGACCGAAACGTCACCCACTCCTCTCCAGAGATGCTGCCTGACCCGCTGAGTTACTCCAGCATTTTGTGTCTACCTTCAATTTAAACCAGCATCTGCAGTTTTCTTTCCTACACAAATGGTTTGCGGGTATCTGGGATATAAAATTTTATAAAAACTCCCCTTCCACCCACATTCCTTTCTCTAGCTTCACAATTCGCTACACTTCAAACTTATTGACTCTTGCCTTCTGCCTTTCCATCTCTCGCCTTTGTCCCACCATCTGTCTATCTGAAAAACATTCCACACCCTTGTCCACCTATTACCTGCCAGGGTTTGTCCTGCCCTTCTTCTCTTAAAGCTTTCCTCCCCCACCCCCTCCACAATCAGTCTGAAGAAGGGTTCCGACCCAAAATATCGCCTATTCATTGATAGACGCAAAGTTCTGGAGGCAGCATCTTTGGAGAACATGGATCAATGACATTTTGGGTTGGGACCCTTCTTCAGACTCCAGAAATGCTGCCTGACCCACTGAGTTACTCCAGCACTTTGCGTCTATTTTAAACCATCATCTGCGACCATCACCGACCTCATCACCTCCGGCGATCTACCCCTCAGTGCCTCCAATCTCATAGTTCCCCAGCCCCGCACGGCCCGATTCTACCTCCTACCCAAAATCCACAAACACAACTGTCCCGGCAGACCCATTGTCTCTGCCTGCTCATGCCCTACCGAACTTATCTCTACCTACCTCGACTCCATCCTCTCCCCCCTGGTTAAATACCTCCCCACCTACGTCCAAGACACCTCACACGCTCTCCATCTCCTGGATAACTTCCGGTTCCCAGGCCCCCACTCCCTCATTTTCACCATGGATGTCCAGTCACTCTACACCTCCATCCCCCACAAGGATGGTCTCGAAGCCCTCCGTTTCTTCCTCGACCGTAGAACCAGCCAATCCCCATCGACCAACACTCTCCTCCGCCTAGCAGAGCTGGTTCTTACCCTCAACAACTTCTCCTTTGACTCCTCCCACTTCCTCCAAACCAGAGGCGTAGCTATGGGCACTCGCATGGGCCCTAGCTACGCTTGCCTCTTTGTTTGGTACGTCGAACAATCCCTGTTCCAGACGTACACTGGCCCCATCCCCGAACTCTACCTCCGCTACATCGACGACTGCATTGGTGCTACCTCTTGCACCCATGCAGAACTCACTGACTTCATACACTTCACCTCCAATTTCCATCCTGCCCTTAAATATACCTGGACTATCTCTGACATCTCCCTCCCGTTTCTGGACCTCACCATCTCCATCACAGGAGACAGACTAGTGACGGACATTTACTACAAGCCCACCGACTCGCACAGCTATCTGGACTACACTTCTTCCCACCTGGTCCCCTGCAAAAAGTCTATCCCCTACTCCCAATTCCTCCGTCTACGCCGCATCTGCGCCCGTGATGAGGTGTTTCAGACTAGGGCTTCCGAGATGTCCTCGTTCTTCAGAAAACGGGGCTTCCCCTCCTCCATTATAGATGAGGCTCTCACTAGGGTCTCTTCTACATCCCGCAGCTCCGCTCTTGCTCCCCCTCCCCCCACTCGCAACAAGGACAGGATCCCCCTCGTTCTCACCTTCCACCCCACCAGCCAGCGGATCCAACATATCATCCACCAACATTTCCGTCACCTACAACGGGACCCCACCACTGGCCATATCTTCCCATCCCCTCCCCTCTCTGCGTTCCGCAGAGACCGTTCCCTCCGTAACTCCCTGGTCCACTCGTCCCTTCCTACCCAAACCACCCCAACCCCGGGCACTTTCCCTTGCAACCGCACGAGATGCAACACCTGTCCCTTTACCTCCCCCCTCAACTCCATCAAAGTACCCAAACAGTCTTTCCAGGTGAGACAGAGGTTCACCTGCACCTCCTCCAACCTCATCTATTGCATCCGCTGCTCTAGATGTCAACTTATTTATATCGGCGAAACCAAGCGCAGGCTCAGCGATCGCTTCGCTGAACACCTGCGCTCGGTCCGCATTAACGCAACAGATCTCCCGGTGGCCCAGCACTTTAACTCCCCCTCCCATTCCCAGTCTGACCTCTCTGTCATGGGCCTCCTCCAGTGCCATAGTGAGGCCCGCTGGAAATTGGAGGAGCAGCACCTCATATTTCGCCTGGGCAGTTTGCAGCCCGGTGGTATGAACGTCGACTTCTCCAACTTCAGATAGATCCTCTGTCCCTCCCTTCCCCTCCTCCTTCCCAGATCTCCCTCTATCTTCCTGTCTCCACCTATATCCTTCCTTTGTCCCACCCCCGACATCAGTCTGAAGAAGGGTCTCGACCCGAAACGTCACCCATTCCTTCTCTCCCGAGATGCTGCCTGACCTGCTGAGTTACTCCAGCATTTTGTGAATAAATCAATCTGCAGTTCCTTGTTCTACATGTCATGTGACCTGTCCATGTGCTCCAGAACTGCTGCCTGATCCACTGACTTACTCCCACACTTTGTATCTCCGTCTGTAAACCAGCATCTGCCATTTCCTTGTTTCCTACATAAACATTTTTAACCTGTTTCAAGGCTCTCATTAAAGCTTCTGGAAATTCAGGGTTGGTCAGGCATTGACCCTGGAGAGAGAAGTTGAGTCATGTTTTGGAAGCTGTTCCTCAGAATGCTTGCTCAGTTTTTAGTTTAGTTCAGAGATACATCGCGGAAACAGGCCCTTTGGCCCATTCTGTGCCGACCAGCGATCCCCACACACTTGCACTATCCTGCACACACTAGGGACAATTTACAATTTTATCAAGCCAATTAACCTACAAACCTGCACATCTATGGAGCATGGGAGGAAACTGGAGCACCCGGAGAATACCCACACAGGTCATGGGGAGAACGTACGAACTCCGTACAGATATCACCTAGTCAGGATTGAACCCAGGTCTCTGATGCTGTGAGGCAGCAACTCTACCGTGAGCCTTCATCAAAACTGCGTAACAGGGTGAGGGCAGAGAATTCGGAACAGGAGTGGGTGAGTTACATTGACTGTTGAGTTAAAGTTCTACAGAGTAGTCACCCAGTTATTGTTCCCTTTGCTCTGCCCTCTATAGGCAAAGCCTAGCTCCAATGTTATCTATAAATTTGCCGGTGACACAACTGTTGGCTGAATAGATAGCTGGTGTTAAAGAGGAGTGTTACCTGCACATGTTGATCTGGCGGGCAGTTGTACCCTCTGCACATGAGCCAAGGACAGAGATTTGGTCTATGAATGTGTGCGGAGAAATTATTATACAGGAGCAAGCAATCTGACCAGGTCACTACAAAAGCAAGTGGTGAGGGAGCAGTAATAAAGTGGAACCAAATCGTGTAATAGCTGGGAATGCTGTGTGCTGTGATAGATATCACACTCCATGCCCTCTTGCTGCTCTCACAGGCAGGAAGTACTGAAGCTCAAACATTCCCCACCACGGACAGGAACAGCTTCTTTCCTACAGCTAGCAGGTTCTTAAACCACCCTGCACAACCCTAACCCTAGCTTGGCAACAGAACCCTACAGACCATCTTGTTTTACAATTGTGGTTTGCATTGTAGGTAGTTCTGCTATAAGGCTTGTTTCCAGTCTGTGAATTGGATATAGTGTGATTGATGAATTAGGGAACACTGTTCCAGAAATATGCAACCTGAAATATCACCTATCCATATTCTCTAGAGATACTGCCTGACCCGCTGAGTTACTCCAGCATTTTGTGCCCTTGATGTAAACCAGCAACTGCAGTTGCTCGTTTTTACTATGGGGCATTACCGGGGCCAAATTGGCTATAACAGTTCTTGTCCCATGGATAGAACAGGTTTGGAGGGATATGGACCGAGCGCAGGCAGGTGGGACTAGTGCAGCTGGGACATTGTTGGCTGGTGTGGGCAAGTTGGGCCGAAGGGCCCGCTTCCTCACTGTATCACTCTATGACTCTATAACACAATTTAGATCAGGAACTAGAGAACAACATAAAAGTTACTTTGGAAATTGACAGGCAGGAAAAACAGTCTAAGGCACAAAACAGACTTCTACGTAATCTCACATTATTCCCTTAAGAACAGACTATCAGCTTCACGACAGCCGGCCATTAACATTGATAAGCAATCACTTCTATTGACACTTGTTGAATGATACTCTATTAAACAATGTAACATACGGACTGTAGTAATTTTAGTGTGCTGTAACAAAGATAAACTTAAAACTATTAAAATGACCGTTACTTTTTGCAAATACTACAGGGGAATTTTTGTTTTGTGAGTGAAAGTCTCTGAAATAACCCCCTTTTTGAAATTAACATAATTATTCAATGTTTCTTAGGAAGACAATTGCATTCTAGTAGAGTATAGCCACTGTCAGTCTGAAGAAGGGTCTCGACCCGAAACATCAGCTATTCCTTTTTCTCCAGAGATGCTGCCTGACCCGCTGAGTTACTCCAGCATTTTGTGTGTATCTTCAGTGTAAACCAGCATCTGCAGTTCCATCCTACACATTATAGCTGCTACGTCTTCTTTTGGGCACAGTCTTTTTGTTTTAATTGTTGCAATTAACCTGCCAGCACTCCTTTTATTCTGTTCACTATCCTGTCCCCAACCCAACTTACTGATTCGCAAGGGTGTTGGTCCCAGCCTTACTTCAGTTGAAATAGAATTGCTCCCTTATTTCCACATGGTGACTAAGTATCTCTTCAATAATTCAAGAGAGGCCGTCAGTAACTGGTTCATCCCCATGCCAGTTTCCATGTAGCTGACCCAACATGCCCAGAATTATTACCCTCAAGATCACAGTAATTTGTCTTTGTGTGGTGTCCATGTCCCTGTGATGCTCCTGGAATCCTGTAGATTTTCATTGCACCTGTAATCACGGCATTTGTGCATATCATAACCTTGACTGAAGTTGTCTCTAGCTGTGACTGGAATCCATAAGGCTATGTGCCTGTCAAGTGTCCAAGTTACAGACAGATTGTGACTGGAGAAGGAGCAGAGAGATGAAAGATCAAAATGTTAAACATCATGTGGATACTAGGTTCTGCTGGAAGAGTTTGAGGAGTCAAAGTTAAAATGCAGAATCTTGAGGGTAATAATTCTGGGCATGTTGGGTGAGCTACATGGGGCTGAACCTGTTGCTGACGAACTCTCTTGAATTATTGATGGGATACTTAGTCACCATGTGGAAATAAGAGCAATATTTCAACTGAAACCCAGATGGGACCAACCCCTTGTGAATCAGTAAATTGGGTTGGGGATAGGACATTGAACTTACAATAAAAGGAGTGTTAGCAGGTTAGTTGAAGCCAGTGGTTTTTTGTTCTCTTTGAATATAACTAAGTTTAAATAAAATCATTCTTGGAATCTAGACTGGCAAAGCAGCCACAGCAGTAGCTCTACTCAATAACCAAAAGTCTGTAGTCTCTTTTTGCTCTGGTTTATTTAATTCACATGTTTAAACCGTAATGTTGTATTCTTAATGTTTTAATGTTTTATGCTTTATTCTTAATTGTTTATTGTATGTTCGTGTTGTTACTTGCGAAAGGAGCAGGGCACATTCCTTGTATGTGTACGTACTTGGCCAATAAACTTATTCATTCATTTATTGTCCATCTCCTTGGGAAGTAGTCGTAAATGGCCTTCTCAACTCTGTGATCCTACTTGTGAAGGTATTCGCATGGTGCAATTGGGAAGGATGTCCTAAGATATATTTTAGATGGACATTTGATCTATTTCTAAGTCACTGTGGTCTGTAAATAGGGGGATCTTCAAGTGGTGGTATTCTCATGCCAGAGAATCAATTTAAAAGCAAAATATGCAGATGCTGGAAATCTGATATAAAACAGAAACTGTTGGAAATACTCAGCAGGTCCGGCAGCATCGATGAAGAGAAAAATGGTGTTAACTTCTCATTTGACAGGACATATGGATCCTGTGCTTTCCATATCAGTAACTAGGGTGTTTGCTAATGATTTTGTATGTTGGTCAGTAACTTGCTGCAAACACTACTGTGAGAGAAGATGCATAAACCGCTGGCTTAATTGCTCTCAAGGTGACAGAATAGTGAAATGCTTGGATAGAGTGGATATGGAGAGGATGTGTCCACTAGTGGGAGAGTCTAGGACTCGAGAGCACTGCCTCAGAATTAAAGGACGTTCTTTTAGGAAGGAGATGAGGAGGAATTTCTTTAGTCAGGGGATGGTGAATCTGTGGAATTCTTTGCCACAGAAGGCTGTGGAGGCAAAGTCAGTGGATATATTTAAGGCAGAGATCGATAGATTCTTGATTAGTACAGGTGTCAGAAGTTATGGGGAGAAGGCAGGAGAATGGGGTTAGGAGGGAGAGATAGATCAGCCATGATTGAATGGCGGAGTAGACTTGATGGGCCGAATGGCTTAATTCTACTACTATTACTTATGATCTTATGATGGGGCGTCATAGACAATAGACAATAGGTGCAGGAGTAGGCCATTCGGCCCTTCGAGCTAGCACCGCCATTCAATGTGATCATGGCTGATCATTCTCCATCAGTACCCCGTTCCTGCTTTCTCCCCATACCCCCTGACTCCGCTATCCTTAAGAGCTCTATCTAGCTCTCTCTTGAATGTATTCAGAGAATTGGCCTCCACTGCCCTCTGAGGCAGAGAATTCCACAGATTCACAACTCTCTGACTAAAATAGTTTTTCCTCATCTCTGTTCTAAATGGCCTACCCCTTATTCTTAAACTGTGGCCCCTGATTCTGGACTCCCCCAACATTGGGAACATGTTTCCTGCCTCTAACATGTCCAACCCCTTAATAATCTTATACGTTTCGTTAAGATCCCCTCTCATCCTTCTAAATTCCAGTGTATACAAACCTAGTCGCTCTAGTCTTTCAACATATGACAGTCCCGCCATTCCAGGAATTAACCTAGTAAACCTACGCTGCACGCCTTCAATAGCAAGAATATCCTTCCTCAAATTTGGAGACCAAAACTGCACACAGTACTCCAGGTGCGGTCTCACTAGGGCCCTGTACAACTGCAGAAGGACCTCTTTGCTCCTTTACTCAACTCCTCTTGTTACGAATGCCAACATTCCATTGGCTTTCTTCACTGCCTGCTGTACCTGCATGCTTCCTTTCAGTGACTGACGCACTAAGACACCCAGATCACGTTGTACGTCCCCTTTTCCTAACTTGACACCATTCAAATAATAATCTGCCTTCCTATTCTTACCACCAAAGTGGATAACCTCACACTTATCCACATTAAACTGCATCTGCCATGCATCCGCCCACTCCAACAACCTGTCCAAGTCACCCTGCAACCTCATAGCATCTTCCTCACAGTTCACACTGCCACCTAGCTTTGTATCATCGTCATAGAGTTGTACAGCGTGGAAACAGGTCCCTTGCCCACACCGACCAACATGCCCCACCTACACTATTCCCACCTGCCTGCGTTTGGCCCATATCTGTCTAAATCTATCCTGTGGAGAATGCTAGAAGCATTGGGTGTGCTGGTTTCCATTAATGGTGCTGTGGTTGAATATGCTGATGACGATCACCGTATTCCCACCTGGAATGATGCAGCAGAGTGCTTCTGGTCTCATCGGTGGTTGTTGTTAACATGGAACATTGTCCAGCTAAATGATGGGGGGGGGGGGGGGGGGGAGATAGTGAAGAAGCTGTACAATGACATAAATAAACTACCATTGTGTAATGTTTTGTTTTTGACTTGAGTATGGAAATGATCACTGATGAAGGTTCGTGGTGGATTATACGATTTTGTGCAAATTGCCTGATTTGTCTTTCATAATTGGATAAATAATTAATCTTACACCATGTTGCTATCAGTTGTGTTGCTAAATTTTGTACAGAAACATGGTTGCATCAAATGTTAAGAGGTCAGACGCAATTGTGTAAATACTAGATTGTAAGAAACTCAATTTTATTATTCAGATCTCATTTAATTTAGTTTATTGTCATGTGTACAGTGTAAAGCTTCAGTTGCTTATCAGTCAATGGAAAGACTACATGATTACAATCGAGTCATCCACAATGTACAGATACATGATAAAGGGAATAGTGTTTAGTGCAAGATAAAGTCCAGTAAAGTCTGAGTAAAGATAGTCCGAGAGTCTACAATAAAGACTTGAGTGCCACCTACTGCCCCTACTCATAGGTTCATAGGTTATAGGAGCTGAATTAGACCATTCGGGCCATCAAGTCTACTCCACCATGGCTGATCTATCTTTCCCTCACAACCCCATTGTCTTACTTTCTTCCCATAACCCTGACACCCTTGGTTAATGACTCAATACTAGTCGATGTAGAACGTTGCTTTGAGGAAGCGCTGAGAATTGCAAAGACTCGGAACGTTCTCGGCTAAGGCTATGGGAACGGATCTGCTGGCTCCGGCTGGGCTGGAGTTCCACAGCCCAGGCCGCTGACACCAAATTTGACCTGCCAAGCAACCGCGGAAGTCGGCTATGGGAATGGATCTGCCGGCTCGGGACAGGCTGGAGTTCCAGAGCCCTGGCAAATTCAACCCACCGATTGGCGCGGAAGTCCTGATGAGGTTGAGATCAACCGCCTCACCCAGTCTTGGCGCCACATTGTCGTGGGGACTTCCGGAGGGTTGGGGGGGGGAAGGGGATTTGTCCGGACGGGGGGGGGGGGGGCACCAGTTGCCGGAAAATCGGTGGTGGAATCGGTATTAGTATAGATGGGGGCTTGATGGCCAGAGTGGATATACTGCCTGTTTCCATGCTGCACAAAGCAAAAACATTAATAAACTGGCATAGATTCATAAATGTTGGAAAAAAACATGAACTCATCTGTATCTTTCTACACTTGGTTACTTGCCGTTTGGCAATGATTATTATCCACTTTTAAAATAATCCAAGAAAATTAATAAGCATGAGTACCTAAAGCAAATAATTGTAATCAATAATTTGATTAAGATATCAATGAAGAATTACTAGAGGGGAGCCCAAGCATGTGAAAACTACTTCTGAGATTACAGCAATGTGCTTTTCATCTTTTTTAAAGAGTTCATGACCAAAATATAACTGATTAGGTTAATTGTATGGCATTAGTTATTAAATTTACTTTGAGTAATGATTTAAAAAAGGAATCTAATTAAACTAAATTATGAGGGAGATTTAACTGCTTTCTTAATTTAATCTTTAAGTGTGTTTCTTATCATGCTAGCTGAAGCAATATGCCCCTAATGGATTTGAACATTAGTGGAATTTGTTGTGTGAATATTAAGCCCTGAAGGAAGTGAAGCAGTACATACACACCCTGGTATATATTGATGGCGCCCAAATAGAGATGGTTGCAAGCTTCACGTTCCGAGGAATAAATTGACTCCATCTACAAGTTACGCTGCCTCAGCAAGGCCAGCAGCGTAATCAAGGACCCTTGACTCCTCATGGACACTCCTTCTCCTCTCTCCCATCAGGCTGACAGTTTCTTCCAAGCTGTTATCAGGCAGCTGAACCACCCGATCAACAACTAGAGAGTGGTCCTGACCTACCATCTAGCACATTGGAGAGCCTTGCACTATCTTTAATTGGACTTTACTGGACGTTATCTTGCAACTAAGCAGTACACATCCTTTATCCTATATCTGTATATTGTGGATGGCTTGATTGTAATAATGTATAGTCTTTTCCGGCAACTGGTGGTCCCCCCCCCCTTTAGTCTGGACAAATCCCCCCCACCCCCAGAAGTCCCTCCGGCAATGTGGCGCCAAGACTGGGTGAGGCGGTTGATCTCAACCTCATCAGGACTTCCGTGCCACTCGGTGTTTTGAATTTGCCAGGGCTCTGGGACTCCGGCCTGTTACTTGGAATATGGAAGAAGAAATATTTAGGGGTAACTCTTAAAAGAGCACCCAATAAAGACCAGCTGCAATTCTTTTTCCTGAAGAAATGCTGATTATTTTGCATTTGTGCGATATCATGCCTGTTATTGTCCGTGCCTTCTAAAGTATTTTGTTCTGAGTGAAAGACAGACACAAAATGATGGAGTAATTCAGCTGGTCGGGAATAGGTGACGTTTCGGGTCGAGACTCTTCTTCAGACTCTGATGAAGTGTCTCGACCCGAAACGTCACCTATTTCTTTTCTCCAGCAATGCCGCCTGACCCACACAGTAACTCTAGCATTTTGTGTCGATCTTTGGTGTTAACCAGCATCTGCAATTCCATCCTACACATTTAGTCCTGAGCCAAGTTTAACTCTCTGTTTCTCTGTTCCAGATGCATTGAAGGAACCGGACGGCTGCGTGAGCTCTGAGGTACGTCAAACGTCATTAGAAACAGGGATGGTGCCGGAAGATTGGCGCATTGCGCATGTTGTGCCGTTGTTTAAAAAAGGTTCTAAAAGTAAACCTAGCAATTATAGACCTATTAGTTTGACGTCTGTGGTGGGAAAATTAATGGAAAAGATACTTAGGGACAATATATATAATTATTTGGATAATCAAGGCCTGATTAGAAACAGTCAACATGGATTTGTGCCTGGAAGGTCATGTTTGACTAATCTTCTTGAATTTTTTGAAGAGGTTACCAGGGAAATTGATAAGGGCAAGGCTGTGGATGTTGTCTATATGGACTTCAGTAAGGCATTTGACAAGGTTCCACATGGAAGGTTGATTAAGAAGGTTAAATCGTTGGGTATTAATAGTGAGGTTGCAAGATGGATTCAACAATGGCTGAATGGGAGATACCAGAGGGTAACGGTTGACAATTGTATGTCAGGTTGGAGGCCAGTGTCTAGTGGAGTGCCCCAAGGATCTGTGTTGGGTCCACTGTTGTTTGTCATTTACATTAATGATCTGGATGATGGTGTGGCAAATTGCATTAGTAAATATGCAGATGATACTAAGATAGGTGGAGTAGTTGATAGTGAGGTAGATTTTCAAAGTCTACAGAGAGACTTGGGCCTTTTGGAAGGGTGGGCTGAAAGATGGCAGATGGAGTTTAATGCTGATAAGTGTGAGGTGCTGCATTTTGGTAGGACAAATCAAAATAGGACGTACAGGGTAAATGGTAGGGAATTGAGGAATGCAGTGGAACAGAGGGATCTGGGAATAACTGTGCATTGTTCCCTGAAGGTGGAATCTCATGTGGATAGGGTGGTGAAGAAGGCGTTTGGTATGCTTGCCTTTATAAATCAGAGCATCGAGTATAGAAGTTGGGATGTAATGTTGAAATTGTACAGGGCATTGGTGAGGCCGAATCTGGAGTATGGTGTGCAGTTCTGGTCGCCAAATTATAGGAAGGATGTCGACAAAATGGAGAGGGTACAGAGGAGATTTACTAGAATGTTGCCTGGGTTTCAGCACTTAGGCTACAGAGAGAGGTTGAACAGGTTGGGTCTTTATTCTTTGGAGCGTAGAAGGTTGAGGGGGGACTTGATAGAGGTTTTTAAAATTTTGAGAGGGACGGACAGAGTTGACGTGGGTAGGCTTTTCCCTTTGAGAGTGGGGAAGATTCCAACAAGGGGACATAGCTTCAGAATTGAGGGACAAAGGTTTAGGGGTAATATGAGGGGGAATTTCTTTACTCAGAGGGTTGTGGCTGTATGGAATGGACTTCCGGTGGAAGTGGTGGAGGCTGGCTCGATTTTATTATTTAAGAGTAAATTGGATAGGTATATGGATAGGAGGGGATTGGAGGGTTATGGTCTGAGTGCAGGTAGATGAGACTAGGTCAGGGAGAATGGTCGGCGTGGACTGGTAGGGCCGGACAGGCCTGTTTCCATGCTGTAGTTGTTATATGTTATTGTTATATGTACTTTGGCCGTTTCTCTATACATCATCCATGGACATCACTACTGCCAAGTCTAGGGTATTGGTCAAGCTCTTGGTGCACACATGGTGATGGAAGTGGTGTGAGATGTAAAATTGTATCACTGTGGCAGACCTGTGCACGGTGTAGTAGGTTTGCAAAAGTTTGCCTTTCTTGTACTGGAGACCAAATAAACCATTGGAATAGAAAATAGAACATGGTCTATTTTGACTCTCAGAATTTTATTAGTTCCATCAGATTGTAGGAAATGCATTTTTTGTTGGCTGTTGTACGGGCCTTTCTCAGTACGATTAATCCGCCTTGAAAGCTTGAAACATTAATCAGATTTCAGTCTCTGTCCTCTTGAATACTTCCATTCTTCTCCGTTTTAGTTTGATTTCCAACGTTACGGTTTTTATTGGGTAGGCAAGTGTTTTTATGAGAGTAGGGGAGATTGAGAGGAGGCTTAATTGAGAGATTTTTATAGAGGAAGGAATCATTTCCTTTAGTGAAAAACTAGGGACTATAGGTATAAATAGTTGGTAGAAAGATTAGAGAGAGATGAAGGTAGAAAATTCATTCAGTTGACAGAAGTTATGTGGATCTTACTGTTTGAAAGGGTGGGCTATGCATAAAGCTATGAATTTGGAGAGTGGCATGGGTCATTTGGAGGGGCGGCACGGTGGCACAGCGGTAGAGTGGCTGCCTTACAGCGCCAGGGATCCATGTTCAATTCCGACTATGGGTGCATGTCTGTATGGAGTTTGTACGTTCTCCCCATGACCTGCCTGGGATTGCTCCGGTTTCCTCCCACATTCCAAACAATGTACAGGTTTGTAGGTTAATTGGCTTGGTACTCGGTGGGCCAAAGGGCTTGTTTCCACATTGTATCTCTAAACAAAACTAAACTCGTGTACAACAGGGCTATGGGTCCAATGCTGGAAGGTGGGATTAGATTGCTTAACTGTTTTCCAGCTGGCACAGGCAGCCTATGATTTTGTTTCTCTTAATTTGTTTTTCACATTCAGAATTGACACAAATTTGCTTTTCTTCACATTCAGAATTGTCACAAATGCTTCAGAAGTGAATCTACATGTTGCCAAGGGGTAGAGTTTGGGATAGGAGAAATTGTTGGCCCAACTTGTAGTCCTGAGTTTTGAGAAAAGTTTTCAGTTTCTGCAATTGGTCATTGAGTAATGAATGCCCTGTTTTCATTCAGTGGTTTGGCAGTTCATCCACTGGGGTGATATAAAGGTTTTATGGTATTACTTCATGTAAATGGTTTGTAAATGCATGCTTTTGATGTTAGTCCGAATGCATCCCAAATTAATGATAACAGGACCAACGTAAAGAATCGGCAACCAAAAAAAAGGACAAAATAATTTTGAGCGTTTAGTGGGATATGGGCCAAATGCAGTCAAATGGAACCGGATTAGTTGAGGCATTTTAATCAGCATGGACAAGTTGGGCTGAAGGGCCTATTACAATACAATACAATACAATATATCTTTATTGTCATTGTACAGGGGTACAACGAGATTGGGAATGCGCCTCCCATACGATGCAATAAATTAAATAGTTAGTCAGTATTAATTTAAACAACCCAATGAAACAAATTGGAACAGTTCTGTATGACTCTAATTCTACTGCAGAACTCTACGGAACAGAATTTATAGATTACACCATGCTTTCCTGCTCAATTATTGTAAAACTTTGAAGTTACTGAGACACTTTTTTGAAGTAAGTATTTTCACTTCATTGCCACAGGTTGGGATGCCCGTTAGTGGGGACCTTCCTGCATTAGTCCAGCAGTTTGTGGAAGACAAACTGCAGACCACCATGGTACGTATGAACTTTGGTTACTGTTTTTGCGTTTGTTGGGGTCTTGCTGCACAAAAGGAGGCCGTTTGACCTGCCACTTGGTGTGATACAGCATGGAAACGGGCCCTTCAGCCCAACTTGCCCACGCCGACCAACTTACCCAATCTACATTGGTCTCACTTGCCTGTGTTTGGCCTACATCCATCTAAACCTGTTCTATCCATGTACCTGTCTAAATGTACCTGCCTCAACTTCCTCCTCCGGCAACTCGTTCCATACACCCGCCATCCTTTGTAAAAAAAAAGTTGTCCCTCAGGTTCCTATTAAATCTCCCCTCGCCTTAAACCTATGTCCTCTAGTTCTAGATTCCCTTACAATGGGTAAAAGATTCTGTGCATTTAACCGATCTATTCCTCTCATGTTTACACAATAGAATGTTCATCCATTCTGCTGTTCCATGATGTTCTCATGACTGGGTAGAATGCCAATACCCATTATTTAAAGCTGACGTGTACATTTTCAATGATACTGGGTACAGTGAAATGCTTCGTTTTGCGTACAACCCAGTAACTCTCAACCATGCAGCACACAAGTGTCGCCACGTTTTGGCGCCGACGATGTTACAAAAGCTCACCTAACAGTCCTATCTATAGGTAGACACAAAATGCTGGCGTAACTCAGCGGGACAGGCGGCATCTCTGGAGAGAAGGAATGGGTGATGTTTTGGGTCGAGACCCTTCTTCAGACTTCAGTCCTATCTATAGCCCTTGCCTTCATGTTCATGCACTGCAGCCATCTACACTAATACCATCTACCTGAATTACTTCCTTAATAATATTTTCCTTTATTCATCCCGCACCGGGGAAATTTACAGTGTTACAGCAGCAAAGTGGATAGCAAGAGAGCAAGAGATCATTCATTATAAATAAAAGATACATAAATTGTCATTTGTTTCCGTGTGTTCTTAGCTGTTATTGTTGACTCGTCTGCTCTGAGCAGTGCTGGTTGTGCAGTCTCACAGCAGCGGGAAGGAAGAAAGGACCTATATCTCTCCTTCACGCACTTGGGGTGAAGGAGTCTGTCACTGAAGGAGTTACTCAGTGCAGTGACAGTGTCCTGCTTGGGGTGGGAGTCGTTGTCCAGCAGCGATGTTAGCTTTGCCATCATCCTCCTCTCTCCCACCGCCTGCACTGAGTCGAGGGGGCAACCTAGGCAATGAGTGCCAATTGTCCCTTGTCAATTGAGTGGAGTTCCAGACACTCCAACTGTGCCCATTGACCCGCAGGCATGCTTTACATTAGTGTGCACCTCCACAAAGTTCAAAGTTGGCATGGATCAGACAAAAGTCGCAATGATAGTAATAACAATTTTTGAATTCATCCTCTGACATTAAGAAAAGAATTGCAAAGTCACTCAGGCTGCTTACAACCCAACGGTATGAATATTGATTTCTCTAACTTCAAGTAACCCTTGCATTTCACCTCTCCCCGTCCCTCCCCCACCCTAGTCCTCCTACTGGTTTCACTGTCATCCTGTTGAGTTTTACTGTTTGTATCCACTCTTTATCACCTCCGCAGCCACCATTGTGGGCTCTACCTTTCCTTGATCATCGTTGCTGGCTTTGATTTGTTCTTTTCATACCTTTCATTCATTTGTTCTATGCACCTCTTCATATCTCTAGTTTCCCTCTCCGCTGACTCTCAGTCTGAAGAAGGTTCTCGACCCAAAACGTCACCTATTCTTTTCCTCCAGAGATTTTGCTTGACCTGCTGAGTTACTCCAGCATTTTGTGTCTAGCTTCAAGTGCGAAGTACTACTTGACTGGTGTTGAAGTGGTCAGCCTTCAAATGTTGATTTGAGGGAATGGGGAGAAATTGGTCAGGGAGGAGGGAGAAGATGTTCGAAGAACAAAGTAAAGTCACAGTACAGTGTGTAAATAACTCTGTGATCCAAGTATATTCATATTATTCTTTGAATATTTCTTTCAGCTAACAGGAATGATGATTGGAGCACTTGTTGCCATTCTTATCGTTGTAATCATCGTATTATTCATCTTTAGAAGAATGAAGCAGTCAAGTAAGTACATCAGAATGGTGAGCTAATTGACTCATTTGATGTACTAACTCGTACCACCCACCTCATCTCAGCTCCCTTCAAATTTCTAATCATGGTCACGGTGGCGCAGCGGTAAAGTTGCTGCCTTACAGCGAATGCAGCGCCGGAGACCCGGGTTCCATCCCCACTATGGGTGCTGTCTATATGGAGTTTGTACGTTCTCCCCGAGATCTTCGGTTTCCTCTCACACTCCAAAGGCGTACAGGTTTGTAGGTTAATTGGCTTAGTAAATGTAAAAATTGTCCCTAGTGGGTGTAGGATAGTGTTAATGTGCGGGGATCGCTGGTCGGCAAGGATTCGGTGGGCCGAAGGGCCTGTTTCCACGCTGTATCTCTAAACTAAACTAAAACTAATCGTGTTTTACGAGGATGTTGCGAGGACTCGAGGGTGTGGGCCATGGCGAGAGGTTGGGCAGGCTGGGACTATTCCTCGGAACCAGGACGATGAGGGCTGATCTTATAGAGGTGTATAAAAGCATGAGAGGAATAGATCCGCTAGATGCACATAGTCTCTTGACAAGAGTTGGGGAATCGAGGACCAGAGGGCATAGGTTTACGGTGAGGGGGAAAGATTTAATAGGAACTTGAGGGGTAACCTTTTCACACAAAGTGTAGTGGGTGTATAGAACAAGCTGCTGGAGGAGGTAGTTGAGGCAGGTACTATCGCAACGTTTGAGAAACAATTTGACAGGACCATTTAGAGGGAATGTGTAGGAAGGAACTGCAGGTCTGAAGAAGGGTCTCAACCTGAAACGTCACCCATTCCTTGTATCCAGAAATGCTACCTGTCCCGCTGAGTTACTTCAGCATTTTGTGTCTATCTTCAGGTTTAGAGGGATATGGTCAAAGCCAACAGTGTAGACTGGACATGTTGGTCGGTGTGGGCAGGTTGTGCCAAAGTGCCTGTTTCAATGCTGTATGACTGAGTAAAATTCCCTGAAATCAAACAAAAGATTTCCGTTAATCCAGTAAACTTTTATTAATTTTCTTCCTTGCAGGAGACGGTTGTGATTCAATTCACTGTGTTTGCAGGCAGACCTACCACATACCATCATGTGATAGAGCATCAGTAGTTAGACGATACAATTGCCTCGCCCCAACATGCTAGGGACTAGGAGTGTGCACTGAGCCACGAACACCAAGCCCTCTATTGCGAAGACCAATAAAGACCAGTGAGAAAGCCCTCCTCCAATGTCTAGATGTTGTTTCTTTATTGCAGTGTACAATAAAAGCTCAGGTTTGCTTGGAAATCAATACTATTTAAAACCAGTGTAGGAAAGAACTGCAGGTGCTGGTTTGTGCCCGAGATACAGACAAAATGGAGTAGCTCAGCAGGTCAGCCAGCATCTCTGGGGAAAATAGGGTGGCATGGTAGCACAGAGGCAGAGACTGGGTTTGATCCCGACTACGGGTACTGTCTGTACGGAGTTTGTACGTTCTCCCCGTGACCGCGTGGGTTTTCTCTGGGTGCTCCGGTTTCCTCCCACACTCCAAAGACATACAGGTTTGTAGGTTAATTGGCTTTGGTAAAATTGTAAATTCTATGTATGTAGGATAGCGTTAGTGTCCGGGGATCGCTGGTTGGTGCGGTATCTCTAAACTAAACTGAAAAAAAAGAATAGGTGACGTTTCGGGTTGGAACCCTTCATCCTGAAAGTAGAGTTTCTCCAGAGATGCTGCCTGACCCACTGAGTTACCCTAGCATTCTGTGTCTCTCTTTAAAGGTAGTCTGGTTAAAGAAAGAAATATCTATTTGTGAAGAGCCAGCTCTTTTCCTTTCAACCTTGAACTCGCTGCCTTATGTGGTTGGGGCATCTAGTTTTGAATCTTGGTTAGAGTATTGTAGACTGAGAATATCTTTAATTATTGGGACCATATATCAACAGAGTGAGAAGGTAACTCCAAACTAATCACCCACCTCCTGGCACAACATTGTTCATAACTTGTGATGGGAATAGAATTTGGTCATTCGACCCATCAAGTCTCCTCCACCATTCAATCATGGCTGATTTATCTTTCCCTCTCAACCCCATTCTCCTGCCTTCTCCCCATGACCCCTGACACCCGCACTAATCAAGAATCTATCTATCTGCCTTAAAAATATTCATTGACGGCCTCCACAACTGTCTGCGGCAATGAATTCCACAGATTCACCAACCTTTAAGTAAAAATAAATTCCTCCTCATCTCCTTCATAAAGTTAGGATAGTCCAGAGCTGCTGATAATCATTGTTGGAGTTTCATCCAGGAAATGTGACGACTAGCGCAGGTGGAATAACTATTATGGGCAAGCAATAGAATCTCTTAAGATGGCACCTGGGTTGTGAAGCAAATACACACCTCCTCCCTTCAAATATAAAGCAGTGGTGTTGCACCCATGAGTAAACTGATGAGATCACAAAGGCTAAAGAGAAAGCAAAGTAATGGGCAAAATTAAAATGGAAGAAAATGGGGAACAACATGTAACTACAATGTGATTAGAGATTAGCATTCATACAGTGGGTGGCACGGTGGCGCAGCAGTAGAGTTGCTGCCTTACAGCGAATGGAGTGCCGGAGACCCGGGTTCGATCCCGACTAAGGGTGCTGTCTGTACAGAGTTTGTACGTTCTCCCCGTGACCTGCAAGGGTTTCCTCCGAGATCTTCGGTTTCCTCCCACATTCCAAAGATGAACAGGTTAATTGGCTTGGTAAATGTAAAAATTGTCCCTAGTGGGTATAGGATAGTGTTAGTGTGCGGGGATCGCTGGTCGGCGCGGACCGTGTGGGCCGAAAGGGCCTGTTTCTGTGCTGTATCTCTAAACTAAACTAAAATAGTGAAGGTCTTTACAAGTGGCATTGGGTGACACAGCTGGTATAGTTGTAGTCTCACAGCATCGGACACCTGGGTTCGATCCTGACCTCGGGTGCTGTCTCTGTGGAGTTTGCATGTTCTCCCTGTGACCGCATGAGTTTCCTCCCCCCCCCATCCCAAAGGCATGTGGGTTTGTAGGTTAATTGACCTCTATAATGCTTGGATAGGACCGGTTTGGAAGGGTTATGGATCAAACACAGGCAGGTGGGACTAGTATAGCTGGGACATGATGGCCGATGTGGGCAAGTTGGACCGAAGCGCCTGTTTCCACACTGTATGACTCTAAGAGGGATAAAATAGAACAAGTGTGAACGAGTGACCGATGGTCAGTGTGGACTCGGTGGGCCGAAGGATCTGTTTCCATGCTGCATCTTTCAATCAATCAATCAATCACAGCTAATCAATCCTATGGTGTTTAGTGTGCAGATTCATGCAGCCAGTTGTACTCTTGTTCAAGAAGAGTGGCGTTGCTGCTGGGTAGTGACCTTCTATCCTCCTGTGTCCTGTTTGCCTCGGGCCTCCAGCTTTATATGGGACATTTGACACCAATTTGTGTATTAAAAAAATATGGGCACAGCAAAATTGTTGAATTTTTCACTTTGCTTTATACCATTGGAGAAGGCTGGTAAGATATTGTAAATGTGGAGGGCAGTGGGAGCTTGCAGGTGCTGTATCAGCATATGGTGGAAGAGTAAATTATAAAATGACCAGAATTAACAAGTTTCTGATCTGGAGAGATTCTGGTCAAACAACAGGTAAGTACACTAAGGGAATTATTGGTTGTGTTGTAAGGTCTTTGAATTTGGTGCTGTGATCATTGTACAGGAGGTCACGTTAAAACCTCAGCCGCCATAAAAGGGAAAGGGAGAAACCAAGACAAATGAGTTTAAATAACAATTTGGTTCTAATTAGATGTGTAGGAGAAAAACTGCAGATGTTGGTTTAAATCGAAGGTAGACACAAAATGCTGGAGTATCTCAGCGGGGCAGGCAGCATCTCGGGAGAGAAGGAATGCATGACGTTTCGGGTCGAGACCCTTCTTCAGACTGAAGAAGGGTCTCGACTCGAAACGTCACTCATCCCTTTTCTCCCAAGATGCTGCCTGACCCACTAAGTTACTCCAGCATTTCGTGTCTATCTAGTTCTAATTAGAGTTTAGTTTAGCGATACAGCGTGGAAACATGCCCTTTGGCCCAGCGAGTTGTTGCTGACCAGCGATCACCTGTACACCAGTTCTACCCTACACACTAGGGACTATTTACTGAAGCCAATTAACCCTGCATGTTTTTGGGAAGTGGGAGGAGACCGGAGCACCCGGAGAAAACCCACAGGATTGGGGTTCATGTACGTGCTTATGTACGGGGATAGTCTTGCGGATCTGTAAGCAGAAATATATATTTCACTGTACCTGGTACACCTGACAATAAAGAAACCATTGATCACCATTGACCATTGGTCGTGTGTAAATGGTTCCGTTGGCCCACAAGTCTCTCCCAACCATCAATCACCTTTTGGTACCCGTCCCTTTTTATTCCTCTCAGCACTCGCTCTCCCCAAGCCTCTGCCAGCCCAGATTCCACCACTCAGCCTCACACAAAGGACAAATGATAGCTGCCAATTAACTTGCCAGCCCACATATCTTTGGGATGTGGGAGGAAACTCCCAGCCTGGTGTGCTTCGTAGAGTTTGTACGCAGGGCAAGTGTGGACAGTCCCAGCCTGGTGTGCTTCGTAGAGTTTGTACACAGGGCAAGTGTGGACAGTCCCAGCCTGGTGTGCTTCGTGGAGTTTGTACGCAGGGAATGTGTGGACACTCCAGTCAGCATCAGGGGCCAGGATTGAACCTGGAACTGCAAGGGAGCTGCTAGGCAGCAGCTTTACCAGCTGCACCACAATGCCACTGCGTGCGCATCAGTGCATTCCAGGGGATGTACAGCATCCCTAGTCCTCATCACCATTCACAGACTGCTTGCCTTTGAAGGAGGATGCTTGACACACAGGGTCAGCCCAGCTTGTCCATTGCATCGGGTTTGGGCAGTGGACTGGCTCTGTGTGAGCGGCAGGCTTTTATGGGAGCAAGCACATGCACAAATGGTAAAAGGAAAGTGGATAAATAATGCAACCGCCCAGGCCTTTAAAGATCTTGACCTAAATTTGACCTTCCTACTTGGCCTGCTGGAACAAGGGCGGCATGGTGGCGCAGCGGTATAGCTGCTGCCTCACAGCGCCAGGGACCCGGGTTCCATCCTGACTATGGGTGCTGTCTGTACGGAGTTTGTACGTTCCTCCTGTGACTGTGTGGGTTTTCTCCAGGTGCTCCTGTTTCCTCCCACCATTTGATTGCATAATCTTAGCTGATGAGTTAGGGCATTCCTGAGGGATTAGGACCTTCTATTCAACAGAGGTCCTACGTGCTCCTCTCTGATGCACGTGACACACTAATGATCGATGAAGTTTGGCCAGCCAGACTGGACAGGCCAGGAGGTATAAGACCAAATATTTTTTTAGTGGGGTAGATGGGAAGATAAATGAGATACCAGGAAATTGCAGTGGCTCTTTCTTGGTTTTCCAAAGAGCAATCCCCTATTTGTAGTGCCAGCGAGATGTGTGATTATCAAAGCTGTTAAAGAACTCCTTGGTGTCAGCGTGGAGAACGATCCCAGTGTGGACAAGGACAGGACTCCTGAGATTTTCATTCTCTCTCGGGAGGGCTAATGCAGTTTAACAGCAGGGACATTTTAACGATTAAGAAAGTTGTCCTTTAGATTTTTAGTTTAGTTTTAGTTTAGAGATACAGCGCGGAAACGGGCACTTCGGCTCACCGAGTCCGTGCCGACCAGCGATCACCCGCATTAAAGGGGGACCATTGAGAGCTAAACGGAATATTTGTAGCTTTGGCGGCACCCAATATTTGGTGACCTTGGGTATGGAAAACAGAGAATCTTACTGTGACATGTCACGTGATAACAAAATAACATTCATTCATTCACGGTGACATTATCCTACACACACTGGGGAAAATGTACATTTATACCAAGCCAGTTAACCTGCAAACCTGTACATCCTTGGAGTGTGGGTGGAAACCAGAGCACCCGGAGAAAACCCACGCAGGTCACGGGGAGAACGTACAAACTCCATACAGACAGCACCCATAGTCAGAATTGAACCCTAGTCTCTGACACTCTGAGGCAGCAACTCTACCGCTGCGCCACCGTGCCGCCCATTTACGTTGTAGTTAACTTGCTCGCCTTCATGGTTTTGATTTCTCTTGCAGGGCAACAGCAGCAGGATGTTCCCAGATACAGGTTCCGAAAGAGAGACAAAGTCATGTTCTACGGACGCAAGATCATGAGAAAGGTAATGAGATTTAGACTTCAAACAACGTTGGGTTGAAACATGCACACTGATCAACCTGTGTACTTATTTGATTTCCCATCACTCTGGGCGGCGCAGCGGTAGATGAGTCTGAAGAAGAGTCTCGATCCGAAACGTCACCCATTCCTTCTCTCCAGAGATGCTGCCTGTCCCGCTGAATTACTCCAGCATTTTGCGTCTAGCAACGGTAGATTTGCTGCCTCACAGCGACAGAGACTCTGGTTCAATCCTGACTGCGGGGGCTGTCTGTGCGGAGTTTGTTCGTTTTCCCTGTGACTGCGTGGGTTTTTACCCGGGTGCTCTGGTTTCCTCCCACACTCCAAGACTTATGGGTTTGTAGGTTAATTGGCTTCACTAAAATTGTAAGTTGTCCCTAGTGTGTAGGACGGTGTTAGTGTACGGGGATCGGCGAGGACTAGGTAGGCCGACTGGGCTGTTTCCGTGCTGTATCTCTAAACTAAACGAAACTAAACGTGAAGGTTAATATTTCTCTTTTTCATGCCTCTACGAGGTCTATTCCTTCACTGTTCCCACACCTACTCTGATGTTGCTGTGCACTGGGTCGGGACAGATATCTTTTGTTTATGTGTAGGAAGGATCTGCTGGTTTACACTGAAGACAGACACAAAATGCTGGAGTAACTCAGTGGGACGGGCAGCATCTCTGGAGAGAAGGAATGGGTGATGTTTTGGGTCTGAAGAAGAGTTTTGACCCGAAACGTCTATTTTTTGTCTATGTTCTGTTTATGCATTCTGTGTGTGGTGTTTCAGTTTCTGTTTAGTTTATTCAGTTTAGTTTATTGTCACGTGTACCGAGGTCCAGCGAAAAGCTTTTGTTGCGTGCCAACCAGTCAACGGAAGGAAACGTGATTATAATCGAGCCATTTATAGTGATCAGTCTGAAGAAGGGTCTCGACCCAAAACGTCACACAGATGCTGCCTGTCCCACTTAGTTACTCCAGCATTTTGTGTCTATCTTCTGTGTATCCCAGTATCTGCAGTTCCTTCCGACTCCACATTATTCACAGCATCTGCGCACCAGGTCATTAGTACCTGAAGGTGGCGCTGGATCCTCACCAATGAGCGCTGAAGTTCAGTGTAATGTGATGGAACTGAAACTGTGGGGGAATGGCAGACCCTCAGTGAAGGCGCTGGTCAGGCCCCATTTGGAGTATTGTGAGCAGTTTTGGGCCTCTTGTCTGAGGAAGGATGGGGGAGGGTCCAGAGGAGGTTTATGAGAATGATCCCGAGAACGAGTGGGTTAACATATGATGAGCGTTTGACGGCACTGGGCCTGTACTCGCTGGTTTAGAAGGATGAGGGGGGGACCTCATTGAAACATACCGAATCGTGAAACGCCTGGCCGCTGGAGGGCCACTGGGTTCCACCAGCCCACCCCCCCATTCAATCATGGCTGATCTATCTCTCCTTCTCCTGCCTTCTCCCCATAGCCCCGACACCCGTACTAATCAGTCTCTGTCATAAAAATATCCATTGACCTGGCCTCCACAGCCTTCTGTGGCAATGCATTCCACAGATTCACCACCCCCTGGCTAAAGAAATTCCTACTCGTCCTTTCTAAAGGTACGTCCTTTTATTCTGAGGCTGTGCTCTCTGGTCCTTGACTCTCTGACTAGTGGAAACATCCTCTGCACATCCACTCTATCCAGGCCAAGGATGTAATCAAGGGCCAGACTCGGCCCGGTCACTCCTTTCCATTAGGCAGAAGGTACAGAAGTGTGGAAACACACAACGCCAGATTCAGGGACAGCTTCTTCCCATTCTTCCTATGAGGAGAAGGCAGGCGAATGGGGTTGAGAGGGAAAGATAGATCAGCCACGATTGAGTGGTGGAGCAGACTTGAAGGGCCGAATGGCCTAATTCTGCTCCTAGAATTTATGACCTTATGAACAATTATCAGCCCAGATCCTAACAGACCATCCCGGCCACTTCTCCCCTCTCCCATCGGGCAAAAGGAATAGAAGTGTGTAAACCCACACCTCCAGATTCAGGGACAGTTTCTTCCCAGCTGTTATCAGGCAATTGAACCATCCTACCACAACTAGAGAGCAGTGCTGAACTACTG
The DNA here is from genome assembly GCF_053455715.1 of Rhinoraja longicauda. Lineage (NCBI taxonomy): Eukaryota > Metazoa > Chordata > Chondrichthyes > Rajiformes > Arhynchobatidae > Rhinoraja > Rhinoraja longicauda. The sequence continues at coordinate 28,416,442 of NC_135983.1, read as the reverse complement.
TCTACCTCATTGATATGTGTAGGAAAATAACTGCAGATGCTTGTATAAATCGAAGGTATCAAAAGATGCTGGAGTAACTCAGCAGGTCAGGCAGCATCTAGGAGAGAAGGAATGGGTGATGTTTTGGGTCCAGACCCTTCTTCAACCCGAAACGTCACCCATTCCTTCTCTGCTAGATGCTGCCTGACCTGCTGAGTTACTCCAGCATTTTGTGATACCATCGTCCTCCTCATTGATGACCCTTGAAATCTCTACTCAGACTTTATCTTGCACTAATAGTTATTCTCTATCGTGTATCTGTACACAGTGGACGGCTCGATTGTAATCATGTGTAGTCCTTCAACTGACTGGTTAGCACGCCACAAAAAAAGCTTTTCACTGTACCTCGGTACACGTGACACTAAACTAAACTACAAATTCCTGATCAGGCTGCCTGGCCTGGCCGAGGTGCCACATTTTCGGAGGGGTGGGGGGGGGGTCGGGGGATTTCAAGTGCGCTCTGGTAACTTTGTCCGGATTAAAGGTGTCAGACCAGTTGCTGGACAGTCGGTGGTGGGTTGGATGTTTTGAGCTGTGGTGAGTGAAGAATGTTGCACTTGGTGCAGTGTGCTCTAGCCGTGCTCAACATGGTGCCTCCCTTTACATTGCAGGTGAAGTTGTCCACCTCGTCCCTGGTTGGGAACAACGTGCCTCGGCAGAGGTTCAGGAAGAGGCAGAAGGTACTGAACCTGGCTAGAAGGTACACAGTGTCAATTGTTTTAGTATTAATAGATGTCATGGGTATGTGTAGGAAAGAACTGCAGGTGCTGGTTTAAACCGAAGACAGACACGAAAAGCTGGAGTAACTCAGCAGGTCAGGCAGCATCTCTGGAGAGAAGGAATGGGTAACGTTTCGGGTCTCGGCCCTTCAGACTGATATCTTCCATGACTTTGTCCTAAGCACCATCTACATCGCTTGTTCCTCTCTCCCCTGACTCTCAGTCCAAAACGTCACCTATTCCTTCTCTCCAGAGATGCTGCCTGTCCTGCTGAGTTACTCCAGCTTTTTGTGTCTATCTTCGATGTCATGGGTAAAATGGGTGTCGGGTTACTTGGAGAAGGCAGGAGAATGGGGTTAGTGAGGGAGAGATAGATCGGCCACAATTGAGTGGCGGAGCAGACGTGATGGCTGAATGGCCTTATTCTCCTCCTAGAACTTATGAACTTAAGAACAGTTATCAGGTAACTGAACCATCCTGTTATCAGCTAGCGAGCAGCCCAGAGGTACTATCTACTTGATTGGAGACCCTCGGACTATCTTTAATCGGGCTTGTTCCTATAACTTTGGAACATCTCACTCTGTTTAAATGGAAGGACAGAAATAGTGTATTCCTTTAGTGTATTTGTGCAGATGATATCTTGTCTCCTGCTCTGCCACCTGTGCTCCTCCTGCAGCTGGTCAATAGATAAAGTAGCTCCTTCTCCATTATTATTATTTTGTGTCATCACACAACTGTTTGCCAATAGCGAGCAAATTCTAGTGCCACGTGGTTGGCCTCTGCAAGATCCTTCACAGTGCGTGTGTCGTGCAGCATCACAGCTCAGGAGATGTTCCATAGTCTGGAGGCCCCGTCCACACTGGCAGTCTGCCGCATCTTCAGTATATCCCCACTTCAGCATGTTGGATTTACTCCTCCCCATGCCTGCCCGCGGTCTGTTGAGACTGCGCCAGGTTATCCACGGTTGGTCGCAACCTGGTGGGAGTTTCTCAGAGGGATCGATGGCCATGTGAGTGTCTTCCACAGCAGGAGCGTTCTGGTCGCGGTCCCTGTCAGATTCTACAAGTATCTGCGAATCCTGCGACCACACTGCATGCTGTATCCTTCTCGATTTAAAACACCAGTTTTCACACTGTCTCCCATTCCTTCTCTCCAGAGATGCTGCCTGTCAGCTGAGTTACTCCACCATTTTGTGTCTACCTTTTAAAAATTGACAATTGCCAGAGTAGGGGAATCAAGAACCAGAGGACATAGGTTTAAGGTGAAGGGGAAAATAGGAGTCTGAGGGATAACCTTTACACACAAAGGGTGGTGGGTGTATGGATCAAGCTGCCAGAGGAGGTAGTTGAGGCAGGGACTAAGAACCGTTTAAGAAACAGTTAGACAGGTATATGGATAGGACAGTTGTAGAGGGATATGGGCCATTTGCAGGCAGGTGGGACTAGTGTGGATGGGACATGTTGGTTGGTGTGGGCAAGTTGGGCCAAATGACCTGTTTCCACACTGTATCACTCTGTGGCTCTAAATGAAAACTGGAAATGCTGGAACTACTCAGTGGGTCAGACTCCAGCTGTGGAGAGAGAAATTATTCTGATGAACGGTCATTGACTTGAAACATTGCCTTTATTTTGCTCTCTGCTGATGCTACCTGATTTAAGTATTTGCAGCACTTTCCCTACCTGAGTTTACCCTCTGCCAGATTTGGTTTCTGGACCAGAGGAAGCCATTTCAAGGCCTTGATGTACTTCAAGTGTGTGCTGCTATTCTAGTATAGATGGGACATGTGGGCAAGAAGGGCCGAAGGGCCACTTTCCACGCTGAATGGCTCTGATTGACAGCCAAGAGTTGTAATAAGCTATTTGGCAGCTGGTGTCTAATGAGTACCTGTGTGTGTGTGTGTGTGTGTGTGTGTGTCCCAGCTACATCTAAAATAACGATTTGACTGAGGGATCAATTGTCATGTTTCCACGTTTTATTTGATGTTCCAAAATTAGTTGTGATTCTGAATACTGAGGAGGATGTAAAGGGGCTTTAAGAGGATGCGTGCGGGTGAACGAGTGGGCGAGAATGTGACAGCTAGAAAATGAGGTGGGTAAGAGTGAGGCCACCAACGTTTCACAAACAGAAAAGCAGGGTGGGGGTGTTGAGGATCAAAGGGGCTTGCAATCCCCCTGTATGCAAGTGACTGAAAGCCAGGCAAATGTTGTGGTGCAATCTCGATTCACGGACTCCAGGAATGAGTGGGTGAGCAAATGATGAGCGTTTGACGGCACTGGGCCTGTACTCGCTGGAGTTTAGAAGGATGAGGGGGACCTCAATGAAACGTACAGAATAATGAATGGCATAGATAGAGTGGATGTGGAGAGGATGTTTCCACTGGTGGGAGAGTCTAGGACCAGAGGTCACAGCCTCAGAATTAAAGGCCACTCTTTTAGAAAGGAGGTGAGGAAGAACTTCTTTAGTCAACCCGTGGAACCCGTGGCCACAGTGGGCTGTGGAGGCCAAGTCAGTGGTATTTTTAGGGCAGAGATAGACAAATTCTTGATTAGAACAGGTGTCAAGGGTTATGGGGAGAAGGCAGGAAAATGGGATTAGGAGGCAGAGATCAGCCATGATTGAATGGCGGAGTGGACTCGATGGGCTGAATGGCCTAATTCTACCCCTATAACTTGTGAACTTGTGACTCAAGTTGCGATGTTGACTATCTCTTTCCCTCCATAAATGTTGCCTAATCAAGTGCGTCCCTCCAGCAGTTTGTTTATTGGGTAGGAAGGAACTGCAGATGCTGATTTAATAGACAATAGACAATAGGTGCAGGAGTAGGCCATTCAGCCCTTCGAGCCAGCACCGCCATTCAATGCGATCATGGCTGATCACTCTCAATCAGTACCCCGTTCCTGCCTTCTCCCCATACCCCCTCACTCCGCTATCCTTAAGAGCTCTATCCAGCTCTCTCTTGAAAGCATCCAACGAACTGGCCTCCACTGCCTTCTGAGGCAAAGAATTCCACACCTTCACCACTCTCTGACTGAAAAAGTTCTTCCTCATCTCCGTTCTAAATGGCCTACCCCTTATTCTTAAACTGTGGCCCCTTGTTCTGGACTCCCCCAACATTGGGAACATGTTTCCTGCCTCTAATGTGTCCAATCCCCTAATTATCTTATATGTTTCAATAAGATCCCCCCTCATCCTTCTAAATTCCAGTGTATACAAGCCTAATTGCTCCAGCCTTTCAACATACGACAGTCCCGCCATTCCGGGAATTAACCTAGTGAACCTATGCTGCACGCCCTCAATAGCAAGAATATCCTTCCTCAAATTTGGAGACCAAAACTGCACACAGTACTCCAGGTGCGGTCTCACCAGGGCCCGGTACAACTGTAGAAGGACCTCTTTGCTCCTATACTCAACTCCTCTTGTCCCTCCTCTTGTTATGAAGGCCAACATTCCATTGGCTTTCTTCACTGCCTGCTGTACCTGCATGCTTCCTTTCAGTGACTGATGCACTAGGACACCCAGATCTCGTTGAACATCCCCTCTTCCTAACTTGACACCATTCAGATAATAATCTGCCTTTCTATTCTTACTTCCAAAGTGAATAACCTCACACTTATCTACATTAAACTGCATCTGCCATGTATCCGCCCACTCACACAACCTGTCCAAGTCACCCTGCAGCCTTATTGCATCTTCCTCACAATTCACACTACCCCTCAGCTTAGTATCATCTGCAAATTTGCTAATGGTACTTTTAATCCCTTCATCTAAGTCATTAATGTATATCGTAAATAGCTGGGGCCCCAGCACCGAACCTTGTGGTACCCTATTGGTCACTGCCTGCCATTCCGAAAGGGACCCATTTATCCCCACTCTTTGCTTTCTGTCTGTCAACCAATTTTCTATCCATGTCAGTACCATACCCCCAATACCATGTGCTCTAATTTTGCCCACTAATCTCCTATGTGGGACTTTGTCGAAGGCTTTCTGAAAGTCCTGAAGATACTCATAAAGTGCTGGAGTAACTCAGCGGGTCAGGCAGCATCTCTGGAGAGAAGGAACGGGTGACGAAGAAGGGTCTCGACCCCGTTCCTTCTCTCCAGAGATGCTGCCTGAACCGCTGAGTTACTCCATTCTTTTTGGTCTGTCTTCAGTTTATTTATTGCTCCAGATTCCAGTATTTCTGGTCTTGTTTCTATTATTGAGATATTATTTTATTCCTCTGGTGAGGCAAATGCCCGTTGCCTCAAAATTAGCCACGGACCCTTTTTTTATCAAATAGCCTCAAATGCACTCATTTAGGTCAGAATTCTGAACAGCGTGTTGGAACAGAGTGCAATGGTTGTGAGCGAGTGTAAATCCAAGGGGCCTTACTGTGCCAAGAGTTTCTGTACTGAATGCAGGAACACATTAAGAGTTAATGATGTTAACTATTGTATTGATGTTCAGTTTACTCAACCCATAATCATGTTGCCGGAACGGTACCCCATCAAACTGGAAGCAAAATGAGTAAGGAGGTGTGCGTTTACTCGGAGTGTTTACACGGTTGACTTGTGCTCTCTGCAGGATACTGCGGCTGAAGAAGGATCCTCCCATACTGCAGCCAAAGGAGCCGCCCTCTTCCCTTCTTGAGGCTGATCTGACGGAGTTTGATGTGAAAAACTCCCACTTGCCCTCAGAGGTTCTTTACATGCTGAAGAACGTGAGGTAATGGACAAGGAGCGGGGGAACCTTGAGTCCACGAGGTGTCGGGATTCATGTTTGTGATGATTCTCAGCTGTTTTCATTCAACCAATGCTGTACCGTCCCAATTTGTGTCTGACTCCCCCAATGCAACGCCTTGTCTCCTTCATTACTAACGTTGGTGATAACAAGGTGGCGCAGCGGCAGAGTTGCTGCCTTACAGTGCTTGCAGCGCCAGGGGCCCAGGGTTCGATCCCGACCACCGTGCTGTCTGTAGGGAGTTTGTACGTTCTCCCCGTGACCGCGTGGGTTTCATCTGAGATCTTCGCTTTCCTCCCTCACTCCCAAGACGTACAGATTTGTAGGTTAATTGGCTTGGTATAAATGCCTAGTGTGTGTTGGATAGTGTTAGTGTACGGGGATTGCTGGCCGGCACGGATTCTGTTGGCTGAAGGGCCTGTTTCCGCGCTGTATCTCTAAACTAAACTAGTCTTTCATCAGATGGGAGCAAAGCACAAAATGAAACGAGTGTTGGCCTTTGTTACTGTCAGCCGAGCTTCAAGCATAGATGTCTTACTTCCAAACACTAGCCAATCTCCCATCAACAACATCCATGTCCACAAGGGCCAAGGAAGAGCTTCCTCCTGTGGGCTGCATCAAGCTGGGCTGAATGGAGATGCCTCAACAGACTGAGAGCTGGTACTGGTCGTTGTAAAGCCACTCTCACCAATGGGGTTATATAGACACTGAAGACATCATCTGCATAGCTGGCACTGAACCACAAACTATGGAGCATCTATTGAGACGTCCTCTATTGGAGCACAAATGCAAAGCTGAGCACCTCGCAGAGAACAATGATATTGCTAAGAGTTTTGACTGAAACACAATATCTAGCATGTTGTGGACACGAGGAGAAGAAGAAGACTTCCAGATACAGTCTGTCCTCATTATTACAGACGCCGTTATGACAGATTAACGGACGGAGGGTCTACACAGTAATCAGACACCACTGTCTCTCTGAGAACACAGGCCGCTGGACACAGTGCGGGAGGCCATAGAAACTGACAAGCAATTGCCTCGCTCAACACTGGTGCAACGTGACTCTTCAGTTTAGTTCAGAGATACAGCACAGAACGGGCCCTTCAGCCCGCCGAGTCCACGCCAACCAGTGATCACCCCGTATACGAGCAACGTCCTACACACTAAGGACCATTTACAATAGTTTTTTTACCAAAGCCAATTAACTTGCAAACCTGCACGACTTTGGATGTGAGAGGAATGTGGAGCACCCGGAGAAACCCCACGCGGTCACAGGGAGAACGTACATGCTCTGTACAGACAGCACCCGTAATCTGGATGGAACTCGGGTCTCTGGCGCTGTGAGGCAGCAACTCTACCGTTGCGCCACCGTGCCGCACTGTGTGATCTGACTCTTGGAATATTCAACACTGTGCTCATGTTGTAAACCTTATTCACGATTCATGGAGCCATAACTGGGAAATTGCCGGACTCTGATGTATAGTTGACATTAACTATGGCAATAGAGACCCCTGGCGATAGAAATAATCCAGCTATACGTCATCCAAGGCCAGCTTGTCACAGAAAGACAACTCACAGAAGTCAAGTTTAGAATACTCACATTTGGCACTGCAATATCAACAAGCCATTGAGCTGACAGTATTTGTTCCAGTGCGTGCTGCGTTTATTGTTCTGTGCACAGCCAGTTGTCAGCACAACAGCTGGTCACAGGGCTACCCAGCCCATGAGACTAGTGCCCCTTCTCAATGCGTCCACCACTGGGACATATAGACACAAAACGCTGCAGTAACTCCCCTGACATCAGTCTGAAGAAGGGTCTCAACCTGAAACGTCACCCATTCCTTCTCTCCCGAGATGCTGCCTGATCCGCTGAGTTACTCCAGCATTTTATGTCTACCTTCCATTTAAACCAGCATTTGCAGATTTCTTTTCCTACACCACTGGGATATCATGCCTATATCGTGCCAAACCCAGGTTCTAGGTTATCCCACTTTTGAATCCAACACACTAGGGGCAGTTTACAGAACCCAATTATCCTATACCCTGTGGGGCCTGTTTCTGTGCTGTATCTCTAAAACTAAGTTTAAATGCAAATCTGCCTTTCTATATGATTTTGCACAGATATCATCAGAGCTGATATTCATTGATAGTATAGATAGAGACAGTGCTGGAGTAACTCAGCGATTTAGACAGCATCTCTGGAGAAAGAGGAAGGGTCCCGACCCGAAACATCATCCATCCTTTTTTCTGCCTGAGCGGCTGGGTTATTCCAACACTCTGTGTCTATCTGTGGTATAAACCAGCATTCTGCAGTTCTTTGAATATAGACACAAAATGCTGGAATAACAGCAAGACAGACGGCATCTCTGGAGAGAAGGGATGGCTGACATTCCGGGCCGAGACCCTTCTTCTGAAGCAATGTGTCGACCCAAAACGTCACCCATTCCTTCTCTCCAGAGATGCTGCCCGACCCGCTGAGTTACTCCAGCGTTTTGTGTCGATATTGGATGTAGCCAGCATCTGCAGTTCCTTCCTACACATTTCGTTTGCAGTTCTTTGTTTCTGCATTGATAGTATCTGCTGCTGTGCTAAATGTGTTGTCCTTTGTGCTTTCAGGGTGTTGGGACACTTTGAGAAGCCCCTGTTCCTGGAGCTGTGTAAACACATGTTCTTCGTCCAGGTTCACGAAGGGGAGTACATTTTCCGACCGGGTGAACTGGATGACAGCATCTACGTGGTCCAGGAGGGGAGGCTGGAGCTCTGCATCAGTGAGAATGTAAGGGCACCTCTCCCTCACACACTACTCCTCCCACCAGTCACAAGGTAGCAGGCGGTGTGTCGGCACTGGGCCTGTGCTCGCTGGAGTTTAGAAGGATGAGGGGGGACCTCATTGAAACATACCGAATAGTGAAAGACTTGGATAGAGTGGATGTGGAGAGGATGTTTCCACTAGTGCGAGAGTCTAGGACTAGAGGCCACAGCCTCAGAATTAAAGGACGTACCTTTAGGAAGCAGATGAGGAGGAATTTCTTTAGCCAAAGGGTGGTGAATCTGTGGAATTCATTGCCACAGAAGACTGTGGAGGCCAAGTCAATGGATATTTTTAAGGTGGAGATGGATAGGTTCTTGATTGAACCAGGAGAATGAGGTAGAGAGGGAAAGATAGATCAGCCATGATTGAATGGCGAAGAAAAAGGATGGGAGACATTTCGGGTCGAGACCCTTCAGACCGTTTCAACAGATCTGACACGGCACCCATCCTTTTTGTCCAGAGATGCTGTCTGACCCGCTGAGTTACTCCAGCGTTTCATGTGGAGTACCGGAATGGTCAAATGAGTCAATAAACAAAACATAATTTAAAAAATCTTGTTGATCCTTTTTTATGGACAAATTACATCCCTCCGAACATTGCACAGATCATCTCCTATAGAAAGGGGGCAAACACTCAGCCAGAAACCTGGCACAGCTGGGAGGGGTATTTGAGGATGTCTTCAATCGGACTTTTAACAAGTCAGTGGATATTTCTAAGGCAGAGATAGACAAATGTTTGATTAGAACGGGTGTCAAGGGTGATGGGAAGAAGGCAGGAAAATGGGATTAGGAGGCAGAGATCAGCCATGATTGAATGGCGGAGTGGACTCAATGGGGGGGGGGAGGGAGTGGAGCGGTGTGAGGGAGAGGAGTGGGTGTGGGGGGGTGAGGGAGGGAGAGGAGGGGGAGGGGGAGGGAGAGGAGTGGGGGTTGAGGGGGGGGGAGGGAGGGAGGGAGGGAGAAAAAGTGCAGGTGAGAATAGTAGGTTGAAATGTTGATGTTAAATGTGCTCATTGTGTTGCTCAGGATGGCACGGAGGTGGTGGTGAAGGAGGTGTTACCGGGGGACAGTGTGCACAGCCTCCTCAGTATCCTTGATGTCATTACGGTGAGTGAACCTAGCACCACAGCAAAGGCCGTGTTATTTAGGTCTGAACTAAATCCCTGCAGGGCGGTTTTGATTTGTATTTTGTTCCGACAGTGGTGCTCCAGCATGCGTTAATTGTTGTACAATATTTAATACCGCTCTGAAGGTTTCTATGAAACAAAGTGACTCATTGCTGTTTTATTTTGCATAATACACCATAATTTTCCTCCTACGATCCAAGGATTAATTACTACCATGTGTAGGAAGGAACTGCAGGTGCTGGTTTACACCGAAGATATACACACAATGCTGGAGTAACTCAGCGGGTCAGGCAGCATCTGTAGAGAACATGGATAGGTGACGTTTCACAGAGTGCTGGAGTAACTCAGCGGGTCAGGCAACATCTCTGGAGAACATGGATAGGTGACGTTTCACAGAGTGCTGGAGTAACTCAGCGGTCAGGCAGCATCTCTGGAGAACATGGATAGGTGTCTGAAGAAGGTGCCTCAACCCCAAAACATCGCCTATCCACATTCTCCACAGATGATGTTTAGACCTGCTGAGTTGCTCCAGCACTTTGTGTCCTTTTGTGTATTAACCAACATCTGCAGCTCCTCGAATCTGCAGAAGGTAGACACAAAATGCTGGAGCAACTCAGAGGGACACGCAGTATCTCTGGAGAGAAGGAATGGGTGATGTTTCAGGTCAAGACCCTTCTTTAGACACTTCTCAAACCGAAATGCCAGCCGTTGCTGGTTAGAGAGGAGATTAAAGCAGTGGAAAGGAAGGACATTAGCTTGGAGGATGTGGAATCGATATGGGTAGAGCTGCGAAACACTAAGGGGAAGAAAACGCTAGTGGGAGTTGTGTACAGGCCACCTAACAGCAGTAGTGAGGTTGGGGATGGCATCAAACAGGAAATTAGAAATGCGTGCACTAAAGGTGCAGCAGTTATAATGGGTGACTTCAATCTACATATAGATTGGGTGAACCAAATTGGCAGGGGTGCTGAGGAAGAGGATTTCTTGGAATGTTTGCGAGATGGTTTTCTAAACCAACATGTCGAGGATCCAACGAGAAAGCAGGCCATTCTAGACTGGGTATTGAGTAATGAGGAAGGGTTAGTTAGCAGTCTTGTTGTGCGAGGCCCCTTGGGCAAAAGTGACCATAATATGGTGGAGTTCTTCATTAGGATGGAGAGTGACAAAGTCAATTCAGAAACAAGTGTTCTGAACTTAAAGAAAGGTAACTTTGAAGGTATGAGACGTGAATTGTCCAAGATAGACTGGCAATTTATACTTAAAGGGTTGACGGTGGACATGCAATGGAAGGCATTTAAAGATTGCATGGATGAACTATAACAATTGTTCATCCCAATTTGGCAAAAGAACAAACCACGAAAGGTAGTGCATCCGTGGCTAACAAGGGAAATCAAGGATAGTATTAAAACAAAAGATGAAGCATATAAATTAGCCAGAAAAAGTATCATACCAGAGGACTGGGAGAAATTCAGAGTCCAGCAGAGGAGGACAAATGGCTTAATTAGGAAAGGGAAAATAGATTATGAGAGAAAACTGGCAGGGAACATAAAAACTGACTGCAAAAGCTTTTATAGATATGTGAAGAGAAAAAGACTAGTTAAGACAAATGTAGGTTCCTTGCAGTCGGAAACAGGTGATTTGATCATAGGGAACAAGGAGATGGCAGACCAATTGAACAACTACTTTGGTTCTGTCTTCACTAGGGAAGACATAAACAATCTGCCGGAAATAGCAGGGGACCGGGGGTCTAACGAGATGGAGGAACTGAGGGTAATCCAGGTTAGTCGGGAAGTGGTGTTAGGTAAATTAAATGGATTAAAGGGCGATAAATCCCCAGGGCCAGATAGGCTGCATCCCAGAGTGCTTAAGGAAGTAGCCTCAGAAATAGTGGATGCATTAGTGATAATTTTTCAAAACTCTTTAGATTCTGGAGTAGTTCCTGAGGATTGGAGGGTAGCTAATGTAACCCCACTTTTTAAAAAGGGAGGGAGAGAGAAAACGGGGAATTATAGACCAGTTAGCCTAACATCGGTAGTGTGGGAAATGCTAGAGTCAGTTATTAAAGATGTGATAGCATCACATTTGGAAAGTGGTGAAATCATCGGACAAAGTCAGCATGGATTTATGAAAGGCAAATCATGCTTGACGAATCTTATAGAATTTTTCGAGGATGTAACTAGTAGAGTGGATAAGGGAGAACCAGTCGATGTGTTATATCTGGACTTTCAGAAGGCCTTCGACAAGGTCCCACATAGGAGATTGGGGTACAAACTTAAAGCACACGGTATTGGGGGTTCAGTGTTGAGGTGGATAGAGAATTGGTTGGCGGACAGGAAGCAAAGAGTAGGAATAAACGGGTCCTTTTCGGAATGGCAGGCAGTGACTAGTGGGGTACCGCAAGGCTCAGTTCTGGGACCCCAGTTATTTATAATATATATTAATGATTTGGACGAGGGAATTGAATGCAATATCTCTAAGTTTGTGGATGACACGAAGCTGGGTGGCAGTGTTAGCTGCGAGGAGGATGCTAGGAGGCTGCAGAGTGACTTGGATAGATTAGGAGAGTGGGCAAATGCATGGCAGATGCAATATAATGTCGATAAATGTGAGGTTATCCACTTTGGCGGCAAGAACAGGAAAGCAGAGTATTACCTGCATGGTGGCCAATTAGGAAAAGGGGAGAAGCAACGTGACCTGGGTGTCATGGTGCACCAGTCATTGAAAGCAAGCGTGCAGGTGCTGCAGGCAGTGAAGAAAGCGAATGGTATGTTAGCATTCATAGCAAGAGGATTTGAGTATAGGAGCAGGGAGGTTCTGCTGCAGTTGTACAGAGCCTTGGTGAGACCGCACCTGGAGTATTGTGTACAGTTTTGGTCTCCTAATCTGAGGAAAGACATTCTAGCCTTAGAGGGAGTACAGAGAAGGTTCACCAGATTGATCCCTGGGATGGCAGGACTTTCATATGAAGAAAGACTGGATAGACTAGGCTTATACTCGCTGGAATTTAGAAGACTGAGGGGGGATCTTATTGAAACATATAAAATTCTTAAGGGGTTGGAGAGGCTAGATGCGGGAAGATTGTTCCCGATGTTGGGGACGTCCAGAACCAGGGGTCACAGCTTAAGGATAAGGGGGAAGTCTTTTAGGACCGAGATGAGAAAACATATCTTCACACAGAGAGTGGTGAGTCTGTGGAATTCTCTGCCACAGAAGGTAGTTGAGGCCAGTTCATTGGCTATATTTAAGAGGGAGTTAGATGTGGCCCTTGTGGCTAAAGGGATCGGGGGTATGGAGAGAAGGCAGGTACAGGTTACTGAGCTGGATGATCAGCCATGATCATATTGAATGGTGGTGCAGGCTCGAAGGGCCGAATGGCCTACTCCTGCACATATTTTCTATGTTTCGATTCCTTCTCTCCAGTAATTGCTACCATGTTTGGTCATGTTTTCTGAGATGATTCTCCGGTTTTGGTGCTCAGAGTTAACAATGTTTTGCTCTCACCCACCGGCCAAACTGACATTTTCACCATGAGCCTTTTAAGACCCAGAATGATCCAGTCTGAAGAAGGGTCTCAACCCAAAATGTCACCTATTCCTTTTCCCCAGAGATGCTGCTTGACCCGTGAGTTACTCCAGCACTTTGTGTCTATCTCCAGCATGAAACGTTGTGCTGGGTTAACCTACACCATTGCAGAATAAAGCACCATTGAACCATGAACCACTGAGACTGAAGAAGGCTCTCCACCCGAAACATCACCCATTCCTTCTCTCCCGATATGCTACCTGACCCGCTGAGTTACTCCAGCATTTTATGTCTACCTCAAATTTGATTGACCTGGCTTTGGTCTTTAGGTCTAGCTACTTCTGCCTCCTTCTGTCCAGTCGGACAGCCAACCCAAAACATCAGCCCTACAACAATATTTCTGTTCATATGTCCTAATTAGTTTATGATCATCAATACTTTAGACGTTAGGGATACAGCACAGAAACAGGCCCTTCGGCTCACCGAGTCCGTGCTGAACAGTGATCACCCCAAACACTAGTGCCTTCCTACACAATTTACAGTTTTACCGAAACCAATTAACCTAAAAACCGGTAGGAGAAAAACTGCAGATGCTGGTTTAAATCGAAGATAGACACAAAATGCTGGAGTAACTCAGCGGGTCAGGCAGCATCTCGGGAGAGAAGGAACGCATGACGTTTCGGGTCGAGACCCTTCTTCAGACAGGAGCGCATTCCTTCTCTCCCGAGATGCTGCCTGACCCGCTGAGTTACTCCAGCATTTTCTGTCAACCTAAAAACCTGTACGTCTTTGCAGTGTGGGAGGCACCTGGAGGAAATCCACGCAGTCCCAGGGAGAATGTACAGACTCCATACAGACAGCACCTGTAGTCAGGATGGAACCCTGGCGCTGTAAGGCAGCAACTCTACCGCTGAGCCACAGATGTTTTATGTGCTACATTGCTGCAATACCTCCGTCCCTGGACTTCTATACACTGCGCTTCCGTCTCTTGTAAAGTTTGTGGCTTTATATAAAATAAGAAAAGAAGTCAATTTTACACAGTTGAAATTAGAATGCTGGAACTTGCAGAGGTTTTAGTGTGCTTGTTTTAACCAATTTCAAAATATCAATTTGCTCTAAATGTGAAGTGAAATGTCAGAAACAATGTTAAACTTTAAAGATGCCTGAAGCAGAGTTGTAACAGTTTGCAAGTAATAACAATGATTAGTTTTCACTTCTTTTGAATATTGTTTAATTTTATCCCCATCTTTAATACTGTATCCCTGTGCTGTTTTAGACACGAAATGCTGGAGTAACTCAGCGGGTCAGGCAGCATCTCTGGAGAGAAGGAATGGGTGACGTTTTGGGTCAAGACCCTTCAGTCTGAAGAATGGTCATGATCCGAATTGTCACCCATTCACAGTTTAGTTTAGAGATACAGGGCAGAAACAGGCCCTTCCGCCTACCGAATCCACGCCGACCAGCGATCCCCGCACACTAACACTATCCTGCACACACCAGGGATAATTTACATTTATACCAAGCCAACGTTGGCACAGCGGGTAGAGCTGCTGCCTCACAGCCCCAGATATCTGGGTTCGATCCCGACTACGGGTGCTGTCTGTACGAAGTTTGTACGTTCTCCCCGTGACCTGTGTGGGTTTTCTCTGGCAAGGTCCAGTTTCCTTCCGCACTCCAAAGATGTACAGATTTATAGGCTAATTGGCTTGGTATAATTGTAAAAAAGAAACACTCTGACAGCAGCTTCTAAATCACAACTTGTCACCTGCTTTGATTTTGTAACCAGATGAAATCAAGCACTCTTACCCAGAGTAGGGGAATCAAAAACCAGAGGACATAAGTTTAAAGTGAGGGGGGAAAGATTTGATATGAACCTGAGGGACAATGTTTTCACATAAACGGTGGTGGGTGTATGGAATGAGCTGCTGGACGAGGTAGTTGAGGCATGTGCGATCACAACATTTAAAAAACACTTGGACAGGTGCATGGATAGGACAGATTTAGAGGAATATGGGCCAAACGCGGGCAAGTGGGACTAGTAATAGACATGTTGGTCGGTGTGGGCAAGTGGGACTAGTTATAGACATGTTGGTCGGTGTGGGCAAGTTGGGCTGAAGAACCTGTTTCCACACTGTATGACTTTAAGACTGTGACACAGTTGAGCAATATCGGTGCGTATGTATGTTCAACTATTGTTTTCTTGCATTTCTAGGGTTATCCTTCTCCCTATAAAACCGTTTCTGCCAGGGCCATGCAAACGTCCACTGTTCTGCGTTTGCCTGCCAGCGCTTTTCTGTCGGTCTTCCAAAAGTACCCGGAAACCCTAGTGCGAGTGATTCAGGTAAGGACCCATCAGTGCAGTAGACCCATCAGTGCAGTAGACCCATCAGTGCAGTAGTTCCATCAGTGCAGTAGTTCCATCAGTGCAGTAGTTCCATCAGTGCAGTATACGCATCAGTGCAGTAGACCCATCAGTGCAGTAGACCCATCCGTGCAGTAGACCCATCAGTGCAGTAGACCCATCAGTGCAGTAGACCCATCAGTGCAGTAGACCCATCAGTGCAGTAGACCCATCAGTGCAGTAGACCCATCAGTGCAGTAGACCCATCAGTGCAGTAGACCCATCAGTGCAGTAGACCCATCGGTAGGTTAGACCCATCAGTGCAGTAGACCCATCAGTGCAGTAGACCCATCAGTGCAGTAGGCCCATCGGTAGGTTAGACCCATCAGTGCAGTAGACCCATCAGTGCAGTAGACCCATCAGTGCAGTAGACCCATCAGTGCAGTAGACCCATCAGTGCAGTAGGCCCATCGGTAGGTTAGACCCATCAGTGCAGTAGACCCATCAGAGGATTAGGATCTATTAGTGCTTTAGATCCATTAGTACATTAGGATCTATTAGTGCTTTAGATCCATTAGTGTATAAAATCATGAGGAATAGATCGGGTAGACGCACAGAGTCTCTTGCCCAGACTAGGTGAATCGAGAACCAGAGGACATAGGTTTAAGGTGGAGGGGAAAAGATTTAACAGTGACAGCATTAAACCGTGCTCCCGTGAAACTCAGCTGTTATTGATGTTTGATGAAGGATCACAGGGCAGGTTTTGTTTCCACAGATAATCATGGTACGTTTGCAGAGAGTGACCTTCCTTGCGTTGCACAACTACCTGGGCCTGACCAAAGAACTCTTCAACTCGGTACGTTGCCTACACTGACCACTAGAAAACCACTTTAGGTTAGAGCTACAATGCGAAAACAGGCCCTTCGGCCCACCGGGTCCGCGCCGACCAATGATCCCCGCACACTAACACTATCCTACACACACTAGGGACAATTTTTACATTTATACCAAGCCAATTAACCTACAAACCTGTACGTCTTAGGACTGTGGGAGGAAACCCAAGATCTTGGAGAAAAGCCCACGCAGGTCACGGGGAGAACGTACAAACTCCGTACAGACGGTGCCCGTAGTCAGGATCGAACCCGAGTCTCCGGCGCTGCATTCGCTGTAAGGCAGCAACTCTACTGTGACTGCCCTAACCACTTGCCATCATGGTTTCAAAATGCCAATTAATTCTTCCAACATTTCGTCAGATTGTGGTCATCACGGGCAGCACGGTGATACATCGGTAGAGTTGCTGCCTCAGCATAAAATTCCAACTACGGGCGCTGTCTGTACAGATCAAGACTCTGTCAATCTCCACCTTCAAAATATCCACTGACTTGGCCTCCACAGCCGTCTGTGGCAATGAATTCCACAAATTCACCACCCTCTGATTAAAGAAATTAATTCCCATCTCCTTTCTAAAAGAACGTCCTTTAATTCTGAGGCTGTGGCCATTGTCATAGACTCTCCCACATGTGGAAACATCCTCTCCACATCCACTCTATCCAGGCCTTTCACTGTTCTATAAGTTTCAATGAGGTCCCCCCCTCATCCTTCTAAACTCCAGCGAGTACAGGCCCAGTGCCGTTAAACGCCTATCAGAGGTTAATACAGTTCAAGAAGGTGGAAGGAGTCAAGGAAGAAATCTGTTAAATGTGATGGAAGACATTAGACACATAGGAATGTGGGGCAAAGGACTTTAAGCAATTAATTCAGATGAACCGGAACCAAAACTTCATTAATTCTTAAACTGCTTGATATGTTGATTCGTCTATGTAATTTTTTCTCCCTTTGATACGAATGATCTGATTAACAGTGCTTGTGCAGTATTAGCAGCTGCTGCCCTCAGCATCTAACGGTTCTGAAACCTTCTCTCAGCAAGAAGGTTTATGGCCACTTGCATGCCCACATATATTTGCAAACATTTCAACACCTACGGTGCCTCACATCCTCACCGAGGGCAGTGATAGTTTGGTGAGAAAACCCTTTGGCTTCAGTGTGGACTCGGCGGACTGAAGGACCTGTTTCCATGCTGTATCTCCAAAAAAAATTAGATTCTAATAATACCACTAGCTGGAAATTAAAAATTCAGATTTGATAGCGATGTGTCATCTTAAAGAGGTTTGATGGTGTCTGAATGGGCAGGTAAGGGTCAGGCAGCACCTCTGGAGAAAATGGATAGGTGATGTTTTGGGTCGGGACCCTTCCTCACACAGCCTTCTACCTGCTCTAGATCTCTACTTTCAGTCTGAAGAAGGGTCCCGACCCAATATGTCACAAATCCTTTTTCGCCAGAGATGCTGTCTGACCTGTTGAGTTACTCCAGCACCTTGTGTCTATCTGTGGTATTAGTTTCAGTTTAGTTTATTGTCACGTGTACCGAGGTACAGTCTTCTTTCGTGTCCATCGTCCATGTTTCAAATGTTACATCACTGACATGGTCCGTCCTGAAAGGGACGCAAGCTTCCGGCGACAATCAGTGGGAGCCGTCACTAGTGCAGTAGATGATGGTGGTAGCAGAATGAGCTCAGGACACGTCCAGTGTCCAGCCCCGCCATGTAGACACTTCTGCTATAGGGAACAGTGAAAAGATGTGTAAACCGGCATCTGCAGTTCTTTGTTCCTCCTTGAATTGTAAAGATGTGTAATTTGCTGCAGGAAAGCCAAGCCATTCCCCTGCTATCCTTGTCCAACATCTCCGTGCCCAGTCCCAGCAAGGCGACCAAGCGACAACTCAGTACCCCAGTGGTGGAGGACGACAGCTGGGAGAAAGCAAACCGCGGTGGCGACGGCCCAGGCCACGGTGTGGAAACAGGTAAAAACCCGCCGACTTACTCCAACTCACGGGCAGAGAATAACTCCTGCTGCTGCCTGATCCCCCAAGTGGTTGCCAAACACTTTAACTCCCATTCCCATTCCCACACTGACCGTTCAGTCCTGGGCCTCCTCCACCGTTTGTATCAGAGAGAGGCCAAACACAAATTGGATGAGCAGCATCTCATATTATGCTCAAGCAGCTTACAGCTCAGTGGTATGAACATTGAAGGCAGACACAGTTACTCAGCAGGTCAGGCAGTATCTCTGGAGAGAAGGAATGGGTGACATTTTGGGTCGAGATCCTTCCTCAGACTGAAGAAGGGTCTTGACCCGAAACGTCACCCATTCCTTCTCTCCAGAGATGCTGCCTGTCCCGCTGAGTTACTCCAGCACTTTGTGTCTATCTTTGGTTTAAACCAGCGCCTGCAGTTCCTTCCTACACATTGCAGCAGTTTTGCGTCCATTATGTCAAACGTTGCCTTTATGGGCTTCATCCCGTGCTTAAGTTACTGTTTGGTGCATTGCTTTAATAATTTAGCTTACTATTGTCACGTTCATTGAGAAAACATTACAGTGGTTTGAAGTAGCAGTAATATATATGTGAAAACACTGTGGATTTAGTGGTGCTTCTTAAGACAGCAATAACAAAGACAATACCATTGAAAATTTTCCATCAGACATTACAAGTGGCAATGCTGTTTTGTTGACGGCAGATTTACGATCACTGAAACATTAATGATTCATTTTTCTTGATATATAACACAGATAGTGACAAAGGAAATATCTCATGTTTCTTTTGACCTATTTATTAAAGGCAATATCCTTGGAAACACACGATTTATCCTTGACCCAAAAGGAAAGTTCAGTGGTGAATAACAGGAAAGAAATGAGTGCATGGTGGCCTGATGTGGGCGTTTAGGTCATTTACAGAGGGTGCTCAAGGACAAAAACAAATAGAAACGGGGCGGCATAGTGGTGCAGCGGTTGAGCTACTGCCTCACGGCGCCAGAGGCCCAGGTATCTGTGGAGTTTGTACCATCTCCCTGTGACCTGCATGGGTTTTCTCCGGGATCTTTGGTTTCTTCCCACACTCCAAAGACGTACATGATTGTTGGTTAATTGGCTTGGTATAAATGTAAAATTGACCCGAGTGTGTGTAGGGTAGTGTTAGCGTGCGGGGATCGTTGGTCTGTGAGGGCTCAGTGCACTGTACCTCTAAACTAAAACTGAAATCTAATCGCGGCTTGCACACTAGAATGAGTTGTCGGATGGAATCTAATCATGGAACTGAGATGGTTCATTAATAGACCAAATGAATTCAGGAAGAGTGCGTTGATTATGAATCAAAAGGATTGCAATAGTTTATTCAGCTGCAAGTCCTTCAAGGGTGACTTACTGATGAGTGCCACGGGTTTAGTTTAGAGATTCAGCGCGGAAACAGGCCCTTCGGCCCACCAAGTCCTCACTGACCAGTGATCCCCACACACTAACACTATCCTACACACGCTAGGAACAATTTACAATTTTATCAAAGCCAATTAACCGACAAACTTGTACGTCTTTGGAGTGTGGGAAGAAACCGGAACGCCCGGAGAAACCCACACAAGTCATGGGGAGAACGTACAAACTCCGTACAGACAGCACCCGTAGTCAGGATTGAACCTGGGTCTCTGGCACTGTGAGGCAGCAACTCTACCGCTGCGCCACCGTGCCGCTCCAAAGATAGTATGTGAGCCTGTGGAAGATTTCCAGATGCTGCTTCAGGAGGTAGATGGTGCCTGACGAGACTGTGAGTGGGTGGTTTGAGCCATTGTGCAGGGCTTGGCATTACCTTCAGTGTGCTGTTGTTGAAACGCCTTGAAACGGGGGGTATTTTTCCAAACACTCCTCTAACTTGGAGCCGCTTTAGGCTCATCCCCTACATGACACAAAGCTGGGTGGCAGTGTGAGCTGCGAGGAGGGTGCTATGAGGCTGCAGGGTGACTTGGACAGGACAGGTTGGGTGAGTGGACAGAAGCATGGCAGATGCAGTATAATGTGGATAAATGTGAGGTTATCCACTTTGGTGGCAAGAACAGGAAGGCAGATTATTATGAGAATGGTGTCAGATTAAGAAAAAGAGAGGCAACGAGACCTGGGTGTACGTGTACATCAGTCACTGAAAGTAAGCATGCAGGTACAGCAGGCAGTGAAGGAAGCTAGTGGCATGTTGGCCTTCATTGCGAGAGGGTTTGAGTTTAGGAGCAAGGAGGTCCTACTGTAGTTGTACAGGGTCCTGGTGAGACCGCACCTGGTGTATTGTGTGCAAGTTTGGTCTCCTAATTTGAGGAAGGACATTATTGCTATTGAGGGAGTACAGCGTAGGTTCATTTGATTAATTCCCGGGATGGCGGGACTGACATATGATGAAAGAATGAGTTGACTGGGCTTGTATTCTCTGGAATTTAGAAGGATGAGAGGAGATCCCATAGAAACATATAAAATTCTTAAAGGATTGGACAGGCTCGATGCAGGAAAAGTGTTCCCGATTTTGAGGGAGTCCAAAACCAGGGGACACAGTTTAAGAATAAGGGGCAGGTCTTGTATACACTGGAATTTAGAAGGATGAGGGGGGATCTTATTGAAACATATAAGATAATTAGGGGATTGGACACATTAGAGGCAGGAAACATGTTCCCAATGTTGGGGGAGTCCAGACGTTTAAGAATAAGGGGTAGGCCATTTAGAACGGAGATGAGGAAGAACCTTTTCAGTCAGAGAGTGGTGAAGGTGTGGAATTCTCTGCCTCAGAAGGCAGTGGAGGCCAGTTCGTTGGATGCTTTCAAGAGAGAGCTGGATAGAGCTCTTAAGGGTAGCGGAGTGCGGGGGTATGGGGAGAAGGCAGGAACGGGGTACTGATTGAGAGTGATCAGCCATGATCGCATTGAATGGCGGTGCTGGCTCGAAGGGCTGAATGGCCTACTCCTGCACCTATTGTCTATTGTCATTTATTACTGAGATGAGGAAAAGCTTTTTCAACCAGAGAGTCGTGAATCTGTGGAATTCTCTGCCACAGAAGGCAGTGGAGGCCGATTTACTGGAAGTTTTCAAGAGGGAGTTAGATTTAGCTCTTGGGGCTAAAGAAATCAAGGCATATGGGGAAAAAGCAGGAACGGGGTACAGATTTTAGATGATCAGCCTTGATCATATTGAATTGCGGTGCTGGCACGATGGGCCTAATGGCCTATCCTGCACCTATTTTTCTATGTTTCCATGTATAGACAAGGTGACTTCCCCAGCAATGGTAATTGAACTAGAGGTGAAAATGAGAGAGAAGGAACTAGACGTGCTAAAATATTGAGATATTGTTTTGGTGTGTCATTTTTTTAAATAATAGATTCCGAAAATATCACAGGAGATTGTTCTAACAAGTGATGTCTCTTTCTCTCCCTTTTCTCTTTACACATTAAACTTTAGAGATACAGCGCGGAAACAGGCCCTCTGGCTGGCCAAGTCTGCACCGATCAGCAATCACCCCGTACACTAGCGCTATCCTACACACACTGGGGACAATTTACTATTGTTTTCCAAGCCAATTAACCTACAAACCTGTACGTCTTTGGAAAATGGGAGGAAAGCAGAAGGGCCCGTGTCCGCACAATGTGACTCTGTGACTCTCTATCCCCACCTCCCTCCAAATCCAGCGCATTAATTGCATTTTAAAACTAACCTTTAACGCTCAGTATGGTGATGCAGGTCATTGGGAACTTGTGTGTCGTGTGTTGTTGGATTAATGAACAGCTCTTTTGCTGGGACGTAATTGCCTTTTGTCATTGCAGGAGGATTGGCGGGTGGTAAATCTGACATGAACACAGCGTATGAGAGAGCGAGGGTCAGTCTGTTGGCAGAAGAGCACGGCTCCAGTCCTGCCATGTCTGGTATTAAGGTAAACATCACTTTGAACAACAGTAGTTTAGACCGTAATGTTGTATCCTTATTGTTTTGATGTGTTTATGCTTTATTCTTAATTGTTAACTGTATGTTTGTGTTGTCATTTGTGAGCGGAGCACCAAGGCACATTCCTTGTACATGCACATACTTGGCCAATCAACTTATTCATTCATTCATTCATTCAGTGGGCCCTTAGTTAATGAAACTGAGTTATGGGCAACTGAAGATAGACACAAATTGCTGGAGTAACTCAGCGGGACAGGCAGCATCTCTGGAGAGAAGGAATGGGTGACGTTTCGGGTCGAGACCCTTCTTCAGGTAGTTGGTGGAGGTTGCAGCAATACAATACAGTACAATACAGAACTTTATTGTCATTCGGTACCGAGATACCGAACGAAATTACATTTCCAGCAGTCACAGAACACAACAAAAAAGAAAAGAACACAGGACACACGACCCCAACACAAACATCCATCACAGTGACTCCAAACACCCCCTCACTGTGATGGAAGGCAACAAAACTTCCACTCTCTTCCCCCCACGCCCACGGACAGGCAGCTCGACCCCTAACGAGGCGACCGACCCGCACAGCCCCCGCAAGGGGATGGGAGTCACCGCGGCCGAGCCACACCGGGCACTGAAACGTCCCGCGGCCGAGCCATACCGACCGGGCAGAGGCAGACCAAGTTGGACATCATCAACAAAGGGAAAAAATAATATCTTGTTCCACATCGTAAAGGATCCTGTAGTTATCTTCAATTTGCCATAGTGATACTTTGCACCCGTTATAAATAATTTGATTGCTTCAGCACGATAGAGAATCGTAATGTTAATATAATAAACGTTGCAGCTGCTAGGAAATAAAATTTAAAAAAATACTGGGAATGCTCAGCTGGTTTGGCAGATAGAGAATCGTAATGTTAATATAATAAAAGTTATATAATGCATTGGGTTTGTCTCTCTGTGCCATTATAGTGCTGCTGCAAGTAAGAATTTCATTGTTCTGTCTGGGATATATAACAATAAAACACTCTTGAGTTACTGCAGCACTTTATGTCTTTTTGCCTTTTTGCCTATATATATATATATATATATATATATATATATATATGTTGAATTTGCTGGAGTAACTCAGCGGGACAGGCAGCATCTCTGGAGGGAAGGAATGTGTGCCTTTCCATACAATTGAACTATCCCATCACCAACTAGAGTGGACGTGACCAACTATCTACCTCATTGGATACCCTTAAAGTTTACTCAGACTTTACTGGACTTTATCTTGTACTAAACGCTACTCCCTTTATCCTGTATCTGTACACTGTGGACGGCTTGATTGTAATCATGTATCGTCTTTCCATTGATTGGATACCATGCGAGAAAAAGGCTTTGCACTGTACCTTGGCACACGTGACACTAAACTAAACATTTCTATAAAACATTCAAGGCATGTGATGTTCATATTTTTGTAAAAAAAATGGAGAAACAAGGCAAAACAAAAAAAAACCCTGCAGATGCTGGAAACATGAAATAAATACAGGTGCTCCTCAGCTTACGATGGCGTTACGCTCTGATAAACCCATCGCAAACTGAAAATATCGTACGTCGAAATGCATTGAATACACGCGATCACGTGGCCGTAAGCGAGCTGTGGCTCGCCACGGGTCACTGCCGTTTGCACCATCGCAAAGTTGAAATATTGTAAGTCGAACCGTTGCACCTGTTTGTCTAAGTAGATTTATCTACCTGTCCCTAACTTGACTTCCTCTGTTCCAATAGACCAGTGTGAGGAAGAGTGTGACCATGGTGGAGCAGCCCAGCGTTCACCACTACACTGAGGGTGAGGACCACACTGGCATGGTCACCAACCACAAGCAACAGATCCTGGAGGCTGCCAAGAAGGATCTCCTGACTTTGATGAAACTAGATGTAAGTTGGAAAAATACTTGCCTCAACCCAGCTTTTTATCAAAGCAGATGTGCAGGTCCACCGCTGACCTGGCGACTGCTGGTCCGGCACTGCTTAATCCAGACACAATTACGAGAGCACACTTCAAATCCCCCCTGGAAGTCCCCCTGAAAATGTGTCCACTAGGCCGGGTGAGGGGACCGATCTCGACCTCATCGGGACTTCTGCGGCCGACCGGCGGGTGGAATCTGCCCCCTGCTGCCGGGGCTCTGGAACTCCGGCCCAGCCGGAGCCGGCAGATCCGTTCCCATAGCCGACTTCTGCGGCCGACTTTGCGGGCCGGTATCCACCCCCCCCCCCCCCCCCCCCCGGCGGCCTAGGCGGAACGTTCCGGTACCGTTGGACGCCTCTTGGCGACTTCTGTTGGTCCGGCATAATGGATAATCCAGAAAGGCCCTGGAACCAAGGGTGCCGGAAAATCAGCCGTTGACCTGTATATTGTTGATTACATTCAGAAGATACAATACATTTGCTCAACTGGGTTTGGTAGCATCTTAAGAGCCTCAACTGAGCATTATACGCATGTTTTTCAGTGAAGCTGCATGGAAATGGAATTTCCTCTCATTTTACCAGTTGATGAAGGTGGCACTTAACATTGACTGTGATAGTAAGGAGCTGCAGATGCTGGAGTAACTCAGTGGGTCAGGCAGCATCTCTGGAGAGAAGGAATGACGTTTCGGGTCGAGACCCTTCTTTAGACTGAAGGGTCTCGAACCAAAACATCATCCATTCCTTCTCTCCAGAGATGCTGCCTGTCCCGCTGAGTTACTCCAGCATTTTGTGTCCACCTTTGATTTAAACCAGTATCTGCAGTTCTTTCCTACACGGAGAAAGAAACATGTTAGTCAGAGATGTAGAGGTATTATGGGGAGAGATACGAAGACTTAAAAGATAAGAGTAACAAAAACTAACTTCCTTACACTTTTCAAGTACCTAGATTCCTCAAAAGTCTGAAAAATCTTCAGGGAAAATTGTATTCTGTTTTGCTGGCCAATGTTTGCAGGTGAACTGTTTCAATCTCTCACTCCCTTTCTTTCCAAAATAATAGACAATAGGTACAGGAGTAGGCCATTCGGCCCTTCGAGCCAGCACCACCATTCAATGTGATCATTCTCAATCAGTACCCCGTTCCTGCCTTCTCCCCATACCCCCTGACTCCGCTATCCTTAAGAGCTCTATCTAGCTCTCTCTTGAATGCATTCATAGAATTGGCCTCCACTTCCTTCTGAGGCAGAGATTTCCACAGATTTACAACTCTCTGACTGAAAATGTTTTTCCTCATCTCTGTTCTAAATGGCCTACCCTTTATTCTTAAACTGTGGCCCATGGTTCTGGACTCCCTCAACATTGGGGACATGTATCCTGCCTCTAACGTGATCAACCCCTTAATAATCTTATATGTTTCGATAAGATCCCCTCTCATCCTTCTAAATTCCAGTGTACACAAGCCTAGTCGCTCCAGTCTTTCAACATATGACAGTCCCGCCATTCCGGGAATTAACCTAGTAAACCTACGCTGCATGCCCTCAATAGCAAGAATATCCTTCCTCTAATTTGGAGACCAAAACTGCACACAGTACTCCAGGAGCGGTCTCACCAAGGCCCTGTACAACTGCAGAAGGACCTCTTTGCTCCTATACTCAACTCCTCTTGTTATGAAGGCCAACATTCCATTGGCTTTCTTCACTGCCTGCTGTACCTGCATGCTTCCTTTCAGTGACTGATGCACTAGGACGCCCAGATCTCGTTGTATGTCCCCTTTTCAACAGTTCAACAGTTCAACAGAGCTTTATTTGTCATTCGGTACCAAGGTACCGAACGAAATTACATAGCAGTCATACACAAGACACATGACCCCAACACAAACGTCCATCACAGTGACTCCAAACATCCCGTCACTGTGATGGAGGCAACAAAACTTCCACTCTCTTCCCCACGCCCACGGACAGACAGCTCGTTCCCGACCGTCCCGCACAGTCCCCGCAAGGGGATGGAAGTCCCCGCGGCCGAGTCGCACCGGGCGCTGAAACATCCCGCGGCCGAGCCGGGCGACGGAAGGCCCCGCGGCCGAGCCGTGCGCAGCTAAGTCCCTCGGCCGAGCCGCGCCGTGCGATGCTAGGCCCCGCGGCCGAGCCGCACCGGGCACCGCTAAGTCCAGCGGCCGAGCCGCACCAGCGATGTTAGGCCCCGCGGCCAAGCCGCGCCGTGCGATGTTAGGCCCCGCAGATAATAATCTGCCTTTCTATTCTTACCACCAACGTGGATAACCTAACACTTATCCACATTAAACTGCATCTGCCATGCATCCGCCCACTCACACAACCTGTCCAAGTCACCCTGCAACCTCATAGCATCTTCCTCACAGTTCACACTGCCACCCAGCTTTGTATCATCTGCAAATTTGCTAATATTACTTTTAATCCCTTCATCCAAGTTATTAATGTATATTGCTGAGGCTTTTAAGCTTACAGATTCCGATCCAAGCCCCGATCAAGGATTGATTGATTACAGACTTGGCTCTGAGAAGCTTTTTACACTAATGAAAATATATTTAATTTATGAACTTTTAATTCGATTACTCTTAAGCTGCTGTATGATTGATTTTCTATAGCATCAGATACGAAACTAGACGTCAAGTGAACATTATTGAATGCACATCATAACTTGAGGTGAAACTCTGGTATATTGTAGCTTAATATGTAAGAGCTGCTCGGTTTTGACAGCTAGTTAGTAAAATGAAAACAAATATT
Organism: Rhinoraja longicauda; assembly: GCF_053455715.1. Lineage (NCBI taxonomy): Eukaryota > Metazoa > Chordata > Chondrichthyes > Rajiformes > Arhynchobatidae > Rhinoraja > Rhinoraja longicauda. The sequence continues at coordinate 28,389,657 of NC_135983.1, read as the reverse complement.
ATTCAAAGAGCGTAACTGTATCACTGTGCAATAACACTAATGGATGCTGACTATAAACTATGCTGATGACCAGATTCTGAAGTTATAGATTGGGATTATTTTCAGAAGAACTCCTGAAGTTATGGGCGGCACGGTGGCGCAGCGGTAGAGTTGCTGCCTCACAGCGCCAGAGACCCGAGTTCGACCCTGACCACGGGTGCTGTCTGTACGGAGTTTGTACGTTCTCCCCGTGACCGCGGGGTTTTTCCGGGATCTCCGGTTTCCTCCCACACTCCAAAGACGTGCAGGCTTGTAGGTTAATTGGCTTCTGTAAAAAAATTGTAACTTGACCCTAGTGAGTAGGATAGTGCTAGTTTATGGAGTGTTCACTGGTCGGCACAGACTTTGGCGTGCAGCGTAGGTTCACTAGGTTAATTCCCGGAATGGCGGGACTGTCGTATGTTGAAAGGCTGGAGCAATTAGGCTTGTATACACTGGAATTTAGAAGGATGAGGGGGGATCTTATTGAAACGTATAAGATAATTAGGGGATTGGACACATTAGAGGCAGGAAACATGTTCCCAATGTTGGGGGAGTCCAGAACAAGGAGCCACAGTTTAAGAATAAGGGGTACGCCATTTAGAACGGAGATGAGGAAGAACTTTTTCAGTCAGAGAGTGGTGAAGGTGTGGAATTCTCTGCCTCAGAAGGCAGTGGAGGCCAGTTTGTTGGATGCTTTCAAGAGAGAGCTGGATAGAGCTCTTAAGGATAGCGGAGTGAGAGGGTATGGGGAGAAGGCAGGAACGGGGTACTGATTGAGAGTGATCAGCCATGATCGCATTGAATGGCGGTGCTGGCTCGAAGGGCTGAATGGCCTACTCCTGCACCTATTGTCTATTGTCTATTGTCTATTGACTCGGAGCGCCGAAGGGCCTGCTTCCACGTCGTATGTCTGAAGTCAAAAGTTAAGTCTAAAATTATCAACAATTAGTTTACTATCTCTCTCTCTCTCTCTATATATATATATATATAATATATATTATATATATATATCGTGCTAGCCTTCATGTTTGACAAATAATGTTCAGCTTATACAAAGCCTGATCCCATGAGATACTATGTACAGTACGTTTTCTTCGTTCATAAGTGAAAGAAGCAGAATTAGGCCATTCGGCCCATCACGTCTACTTCCCCAATCAATCTTGGCTGATCTGTCTCTCCCTCTCAACCCCATCCCCCTGCCTTCTCCCCATAACCCCCAACACCCGCACTAATCAAATATAGACAATAGACAATAGACAATAGGTGCAGGAGTAGGCCATTCAGCCCTTCGAGCCAGCACCGCCATTCAATGCGATCATGGCTGATCACTCTCAATCAGTACCCCGTTCCTGCCTTCTCCCCATACCCCCTCACTCCGCTATCCTTAAGAGCTCTATCCAGCTCTCTCTTGAAAGCATCCAACGAACTGGCCTCCACTGCCTTCTGAGGCAGAGAATTCCACACCTTCACCACCCTCTGACTGAAAAAGTTCTTCCTCATCTCCGTCCGAAATGGCCTACCCCTTATTCTCAAACTGTGGCCCCTTGTTCTGGACTCCCCCAACATTGGGAACATGTTATCTGCCTCTAATGTGTCCAATCCCCTAATTATCTTATATGTTTCAATAAGATCCCCCCTCATCCTTCTAAATTCCAGTGTATACAAGCCCAATCGCTCCAGCCTTTCAACATACGACAGTCCTGCCATTCCGGGAATTAACCTAGTGAACCTACGCTGCACGCCCTCCATAGCAAGAATATCCTTCCTCAAATTTGGAGACCAAAACTGCACACAGTACTCCAGGTGCGGTCTCACCAGGGCCCGGTACAACTGTAGAAGGACCTCTTTGCTCCTATACTCAACTCCTCTTGTTACGAAGGCCAACATTCCATTGGCTTTCTTCACTGCCTGCTGAACCTGCATGCTTCCTTTCATTGACTGATGCACTAGGACACCCAGATCTCGTTGAACTCCCCCTCCTCCTAACTTGACACCATTCAGATAATAATCTGCCTTTCTATTCTTACTTCCAAAGTGAATAACCTCACACTTATCTACATTAAACTGCATCTGCCATGTATCCGCCCACTCACACAACCTGTCCAAGTCACCCTGCAGCCTTATTGCATCTTCCTCACAATTCACACTACCCCCCAACTTAGTATCATCTGCAAATTTGCTAATGGTACTTTTAATCCCTTCTGTCGCCTTAACAATACCCACTGACGTGGCCTCCGCAGCCGCCTGTGGCAATGAATCCCACAGATTCACCACCCTCTGACTGAAGACATTCCTCCTCACCTCCTTGTCTGTCCAGCCAAGTTCAGAATCTTGGACTCAGTCCCATTCTCCTGATCAATATCCAATACCCTTAATTCCCTAATAACTCGTGTCAGATTTGAATATAGTAAGTCTCAGTATTGGCACTTTGTTGAGCAGAGAATAACAAATCTGTGCACAAGGCAAGAAATGGCTCCTGATGTCAGCCTCTTGCTCGAAGACATTGTCTCGTTCTCCACGCAGAGAAATCCCTTCACGGTGCCTCCTCTGTCAAGTTCCTTTAGATCCCTGTGTTTCAATACTATTGTTACACAATAACTCCCCTCTTGTTCTTCTAAACTCCAGACAGAGAAACCAGTCATTTATCCCGTGAATCAATCGAGTGAAGTTCATCAGTCTGAAGAAGGGTCTCGACCCGAATCGTCACCCATTCCCTCTCTCCTAGATGCTGCCTGACCTGCTGAGTTACTCCAACATTCTGTGATACGAATGAAGTTGCAATGTTCTGTCTCCAAAGAAAATGGGTCTTAAATGGTCCGCCAAGCCATACTGGGTCACCCAGTTACAAACCATTTTTAACTCCCCTTCCCACTTCTTTTCCCCACACACCCCCACTTTTTTCCTTCCCTTGTGTCCCACCTATTTGTATCATTTTTGCAACTTACTTTCCTATCTTTGTGTAACCAGCCAGCAATGAATTAATATAAATTATAAACAACTGAAATCTTAATCTAGCCATTTTTCTTTATCTTTTTCTTCTAAATTTTCCTCGTCTTCTTGACCCTTGAAACCAACCTCTTTGAAAAAATATTTTTTGGTAACTTTCCAAGTGTCTCTTTATATGTCCCTGTATCATTTTGCTTACTGTTCTTTGACACACCTTGTGATATTTTGCTAAGTTTAAGAGGCTAAATGAATGAAAGTTGTACTGGGGCGCTGAATTTTCCACAGCAGGGGTTACACTTGGAGCTTCCCAAGCACTTATACACAGAACAAGAAAAACCTAACAGTCAGATTGCCGAACCTAGATCCTTACTCCATGGCAAAGATTCACAGTTGCCCCATAATTATTATCTCTGGGTAGAAATACCAAGTTAACAGACTAACCTGGAAGCCCATAATTGCTTGGTATAAATCTATAATTTAATTATATGATGAAACTGGCCAGGATAGAGTAGGTGCGGAGACAATGTTTCCACTAGTGGGAGCGTCTAGGACCAGAGGCCATCGCCTCAGAATAAAAAGAGGTTACCTTTAGAAAGGAGATGAGGAAGAATTTGTTTCACCAGAGGGTGGTGAATCTGTGGAATTTAGAATGGGTTTGAGAGGGAGAGATAGATCAGCCATGATTGAATGGCGGAGTAGACTTGATGGGCCGAATAACCTAAAGGTTGAGGCTGGTACTATCCAAACGTTTAAGAATAATTTGGACAGGCGCATGGATAGGACCGTTGTAGAGGGATATGGGCCATTTACAGGCAGGTGGGACTAGTGTGGATGGGACATGTTGGTCGGTGTGGGCAAGTTGGGCCAAATGACCTGTTTCCACACTGTATCACTCTGTGGCTCTAAATGGAAATGAAAACTGGAAATGCTGGAACTACTCAGTGGGTCAGACTCCAGCTGTGGAGAGAGAAATGATTCTGATGAACGGTCATTGACTTGAAACATTGCCTTTATTTTGCTCCCTGCTGATGCTACCTGATTTAAGTATTTGCAGCACTTTCCCTTCCTGAGTTCAACCTCTGCCAGATTTGGTTTCCGGACCAGAGGAAGCCATTTCAAGGCCTTGATGTACTTCAAGTGTGTGCTGCTGTTCACGCATTGATTCTTCACAACGACCTCATCTACTTAATGCACAGCTTGGCAGTGATTTTCAAAGAACAAATTAACTCGTAGTGCACCAACACTAAGAGTCTTCCACACAAAGCACTTTGCTTTCATTTTTCATTTGGATCTGGCTGAATCTTCCCTCGGAGCATGTCATTCATTCATTCATTCATTCATTCATTCTCCTGTGGTCTTATCATTTGGCAATGCTACATTGAAGCAGTGCTCCAATGACAAGCAGTGCGGAGGATCATTTTTGGAATGTTTGAATGAAAGATGAGAATGAATTGCTTTGTGTTAAAGACTGTTGTGTGTTGAGTGAAATATCTTTCCTTCAGCTAATTTGTTCTTTACAAATTGCTGCCAAGCTGCGCACTAAATGGTTTATGTAGCCTTGTCAGTTATGTAGCTGAAAAATGGCACACATAAAACCTGTAGTGTTGTAATCTAAAGAGCACGCACCGAGGCCTTGAGTCAGCTTGTTAATGCTGCAATCTCTATTACTAAACATAGCACAAAAAGTAAGGAAATTTGTGTTTGGTAGATTATTTCTTTGTTGTAACAATGCTTCTTGGCAATAAATCCTATACCGTTGGAAAGCCTGATTATTTCCCTTTTAAATGGTGCCACATTTGTAAGGAACATGCATTTGTGGGATGAGCAGCAGAGCTGAGTATGTGGGTTGCGCCCATGAAAAATTTGCCAAATCTTCTCTACCAATGCCAAACAGCTTATTCTGCTGTTGCTATTGACTCTTGTTTTGAGCTTCTGGTACCCCAGGTGCTGACAATCAGGTGCCTGATTGGCACCTGATTGGCAGCATCTGTGAGCATGGGCCCTGCTACAGTGGTCAGTAGGTGTCTGCTCCAAGAATCGGCATGTCACGTTTGACTGATCTGGATAGAGCCCGTGCGATAGGGCAACTTCAAGCTGGTGACATTGCTCGCCCCCACAGAGCAGGGTTTCTCAGAGACTACCTCCAGAATTTGGGAGTGGAGAGGATGGAATGGCCTGCCAGCAGTCCTGACCTCAACCCCATTGAACACTTGTGGGATCAGCTTGGGCGTGCTGTTCGTGCCAGAGTGACCAACACAACCACGTTGGCTGACTTGCGACAAATGCTGGTTGAAGAATGGGATACCATCCCACAACAGTGTGTGACCAGGCTGGTGACCAGCATGAGGAGGAGGTGCCAGGCTGTTGTGGCTGTGTATGGTTCTTCCACACGCTACTGAGGCTCCTGTTTATTAAATGAATAAATTGTTAAATTGCCAATATGTCTTGTTTCTTCAGACTTCAATCATCCAATCCACCAAACACCGAACAAGAGTCAATGGCAGAATAAGCTGTTTGGCATTGGCAGAGAAGATTTGGCAAATTTTTCATGGGTGCAACCCACATACTCAGCTCTGCTGCTCACCCCACAAATCCATGTTCCTTACAAATGTGGCACCATTTAAAAGGGAAATAAACAGGCTTTCCAACGGTATAAGATTTATTGCCAAGAAGCATTGTTACAACAAATAAATAATCTACCAAACACAAATTTCCTTATTTTTTGTGCTATGTTTAGTTGTTCAGTCTTAGACTTTAGTGATACTGCGCTGAGAAAGGCTCTTCAGCCCATTGAGTCTGTGCCGACCAGCGATCACCTGCACACTAGCTTACCGAAGCCAATTAGCCTACAAACCTACACGACTTTGGAATGAGGGAGGAGACTGGAGCTCCTGGGGAAAACCCACACAGTCACAGGGAGAATGTACAAACTCCAGACAGACAGCACCATAGTGAGGATGGAAGCCGGGTCTCTGGTGCTGTAAAGCAGCAGCCTCAGTGGGAATCCCTCCATTGTCAGAGTGAGGCCCAGCGCTCATTGGAGGAACAGCCGAAGGTATTTATTCACAAAATGCTGGAGTAACTCAGCAGGACAGGCAGCATCTCGGGAGAGAAGGAATGGGTGACGTTTCGGGTCGAGACCCTTCTTCAGACTGCAGCCCCTCATATTTTGCTTGGGTAGTTTACACCCCAGCGGTATCAACATTGACTTCTCTAACTTTAGATAGTCCCTGCTTTCCCTCTCTACCCCCTCCCCCTTCCCAGTTCTCCCACTATTCTTCCTGTCTCCGACTACATCCTATCTTTGTCCCGCCCCCTCCCCTGACATCTGCCTGAAGAAGGGTCTTGACCCAAAACGTCACCCATTCCTTCTCTCCCGAGATGTTGCCTGTCCCGCTGAGTTACTCCAGCATTTTGTGTCTAGCCTCTGTGTAAGGCTGTGCCTCTGTGCCGAATTATTATTAACACATTGTTAACTTACTGTCGGTCAGTTGCCACTTTTGATTTGTAATATTATATACTGTAGAACGAATTTTGTTTTGTACCAGACCTTTACAACACTTATCAACTGGATTGAGGTTTTTGAGGAGGTGACAAAGGAAATCGATGAGGGTGTGGAGGTTGAGGGGAATATGTGGATAGGTTATGGGGTGGAGTGGTGGGTGAATGGGAGCCAACAGGGATTAGATGGGCAGAATGGTGTCCTACATAGCATGAAGATGTGGTGAGTCCAATCAGTGCCACTAACCACGAAAATCTCCCCTCGTTGTTTTCTTTTTGTTTCCCACGCTGAGATGGAAACTGCCTCTCAATATTTGGTCTGGGTTGCATTAGGCCCTGGGATTAAATCAATGGAGGTTGGGATTTCACGTTTGGGTTTAGTTTATTGTCACATGATACAGTGAAAAGCTTTTGTTACCTGCTAACCAGTCAGCAGAAAGACAACACATGATTATAATCGAGCCATGTAGGAGAAAAACTGCAGATGCTGGTTTAAATCGAAGGTAGACACAAAATGCTGGAGTAACTCAGCGGGTCAGGCAGCATTTCGGATGAAGGAGAGCTTGACGTTTCGGGTCGAGAAGAGGGATTGGCCGGGATGCGTCTCGTCCTTGATTATGCTGCTGGCCTTGCCGAGGCAGCGTGAGGTGTAGGATTTCGGACAAATGTCACACATTTGGAAGTTGCCTTTCGAGCTACATTCTGAGGCTGAGAGCAAGGCAAGCAGCTGTAGTGTGAGCAGCCTTTAATCAGATGTCCTTCTGACAGCATGACAGAGGAGAGTTTGAAATTGGAGCAGTACAGGTGATAAGGTTAGGCAGAGTGTTAGAGCAGAAATGGATTATTCTTATCACTGCTTTTTTTTTCTTCTTCCTAGGATCCATCACTGCTGGATGGGAGGGTGACTCTTCAGCAAGTTAAAGCAGGAATGGTGGTAGCACGGCAGGGTGACCAGGTAACAACGCGGCAATCTCATTAATATTAGTTTAGTTTCGTTTATTATTGCAAGTGTACTGAGGTGCAGTGAAAAGCTTTTTTTTTGTTGCATGCAAACCAATCAGCAGAAAGACTAAACATATTTACAATCAGGCTGTCCGTAGCGTACTGATACAGGATAAAGGGAATAACGTTTAGTGGAAGGTAAAGTCCAGTAAAGAGTGCCTGCATCCTCTGCACTACCTGCCCCTCCACCTGCCTTTGGTTACAGGCCCAACTAACTTTGGTTACAGGCCCAACTAACTTTGGTTACAGGCCCAACTAACTTTGGTTACAGGCCCAACTAACTTTGGTTACAGGCCCAACTAACTTTGGTTACAGGCCCAACTAACTTTGGTTACAGGCCCAACTAACTTTGGTTACAGGCCCAACTGAATAAAGCAAAAGCAATAAGATTCCACTGGTTTATTTATTCGTCTACACTAGTCATTCAAAATCTATTGATCTGCACAAACTAGAATTCAAAAATTGTTCCATGGTATCTGCCCAATTGTGGCTTGTGTTAAAGTTTGTTTAACTTGTGCGACCCGTACCGCTGTTCCTGTCCCCTGCTTGTCCCACCCTGTAGGGTATTATAAAACATACTTGAAGGTGTTGGTAATTTAGGAGCGATGATCTACATGTACCTGTACAACAACTCTAGTTATGATGGTCTCCTTCTGTGGAGTAATAAGAATAAGTCAATCTAGTCTAACTAGTTTTTGTTTGAAGCAAGATGCTGAATTTCCTTGTGTAGGAAGGAACTGCAGATGCTGGTTTACACCGAAGATAGATACAAATGCTGGTGTTACTCAGCGGGACAGGCAGCATCTGTGACGACCTTTCGTGTCAAAACTCTTCCTCTAACCAAAACCCTTCCTTTTCTCCAGAGACGCTGCCTGACCAGCTGAGTTCAGGTCAGCAACTCCAGCATTTTGTGTCTATCTTTGCTGAATTTCCTTATGTTTCGCTCTGGTGGCCTAGAAAGGAAAGTTGATGCTGAAAGTTGAAAACAGAGGAGCATTTCAGTCTGGTGTGTGTTTACTGACCAAACGTGCTTCCTTCACAGGATGTCAGCATTCATTTTGTGGTCTCGGGGCTGCTACATGTTTACCAGCGAATGATCGACAGGGAGGAGGAGAATTGCCTGTTTGTGGCCCACCCGGGTGAGATCGTGGGGCAACTGGCAGTGCTGACAGGGGAGCCCCTGATCTTCAGCATCAAGGCCCAGAGGGACTGCACCTTCCTGTGTATCTCCAAGTGCCACTTCTACGAGTAAGTCCACCAGCCTCTTATAGAGTGATACAGTGTGGGAACAGGCCCTTCAGCCCAAGTTGCCCACACTGCCCAACAATGTCCCAGTTGCAATAGTCCCACCTGCCTGCGCTTGGTCCATATCCCTCCAAACCTGTCCTCTCCATGTACCTGTCTAACTGTTTCTTAAACGTTGGGATAGTCCCAGCCTCAACTACCTCCTCTGGCAGCTTGCTCCATACACCCACTACCCTTTGTGTGGAAAAATCTCTCAACTTCATTCATGCCGCCTTGCTTTGGAAACCGATTCAAAATCTTTATTGAATAATTTCTCTGTAGTGAGAGAATTTCAAGGTTTCACAAAGCGCGAGCGCGGCACGGTGGCACAGCGGTAGAGTTGCTGCCTCACAGCGCAAGAGACCCGGGTTGCATCCTGACTATGGGCGCCGTCTGTACCGAGTCTGTACGTTCTCCCCGTGACCACATGAGTTTTCTCTGGGTGCTGCAGTTCCCCCGCACACTCCACTACGTACAGGTTTGTAGGTTAATGACTTGGTAAAATTGTAAATTGTCCCTGGTGTGTGTAGGATAGTGTTAGTGTACAGGTGATCACTGGTCGACACAGACTCAGTGGGCTGAAGGGCCTTCTTCTGCGCTGTGTCTCTAAACTACGATACGGTACGATAGAACTTTATTTATCCCAGGAGGGAAATTGATCTTCCAACTGTCATAAAACACAGAATACATGTAATATGAAATTAAAGTGTCGAGTGGAAAGGCTTGGGGGATGTGCAAAGATTGGGCGGGGGAGGAGTCAGTCACAGTCTACCTTGCAACAGAAGGGGGAGGAGTTGTCCAGTTTGATAGCCGCAGGGTAGAAGGATCTCCTGTGGCGTTCTGTGCTGCATCTTGGTGGGACCAGTCTGATGCTGAAGGTGCTCCTCAGGCTGACCAGTGGGTCATGGAGGGGGTGAGCTGTATAGTCCAGGATGCTCCGCAGTTTGAGGAGCATCCTCCCCTCCAAGACCCCGTCCCGTGAATCCAACTCGGACCCAGGACGGAGCCAGCCTTCCTGATGTGTTTGTTAATCTTGCTAAACAAAATAATACTGGTCCTTGGTATTGCAAACAGACTGGATTTGATTGAGGTTGTGAAAAATGAACATGCACTGAATTGTGTTTTTTTTCCCCCGTTCTAAAAGAATCTTGAGAGAGAAGCCCAACGTGGTGTTACCTGTAGCTCACACGGTGGTGAGGAGGATGTCTCCGTTTGTCCGACAGATGGACTTTGCCTTGGACTGGATGGCAGTGGAAGCGGGCAGAGCTGTGTACAGGTACGGAGCCCCATGTACACAGGGTGCTCATAGTCCCACAGAGCCCCATGTACATGGCATGCTCATAGTCCCACAGAGCCCCATGTACACAGGATGCTCATAGTCCCACAGAGCTCCATGTACACAGGGTGCTCATAGTCCCACAGAGCCCCATGTACACAGGGTGCTCATAGTCCCACAGAGCCCCATGTACACAGGATGCTCATAGTCCCCCAGAGCCCCATGTACACAGGATGCTCATAGTCCCACAGCTCCATGTACATGGCATGCTCATAGTCCCACAGGAGCCCCATGTACACGGGATGCTCATAGTCCCACAGAGCCCCATGTACACGGTTGCTCAGTCCCGCAGAGCTCCATGTACACGGTTGCTCAGTCCCACAGAGCTCCATGTACACGGGATGCTCATAGTCCCACAGAGCCCCATGTACACGGGATGCTCATAGTCCCGCAGAGCCCCATGTACATGGCATGCTCATAGTCCCACAGAGCCCCATGTACACAGGATGCTCATAGTCCCACAGAGCCCCATGTATACGGGATGTTCATAGTCCCGCAGAGCTCCATGTACACAGTTGCTCAGTCCCACAGAGCTCCATGTACACAGGATGCTCATAGTCCCACAGAGCCCCATGTACACGGTTGCTCAGTCCCACAGAGCCCCATGTACATGGCATGCTCATAGTCCCACAGAGCCCCATGTACATGGCATGCTCATAGTCCGACAGAGCCCCATGTACACAGGATGCTCATAGTCCCACAGAGCCCCATGTACACAGGGTGCTCATAGTCCCACAGAGCCCCATGTACACAGGGTGCTCATAGTCCCACAGAGCCCCATGTACACAGGATGCTCATAGTCCCACAGAGCCCCATGTACACAGGGTGCTCATAGTCCCACAGAGCCCCATGTACACGGGATGCTCATAGTCCCACTGAGCCCCATGTACATGGCATGCTCATAGTCCCACAGAGCCCCATGTACACAGGATGCTCATAGTCCCACAGAGCCCCATGTACACAGGGTGCTCATAGTCCCACAGAGCCCCATGTACACGGGATGCTCATAGTCCCACAGAGCTCCATGTACACGGTTGCTCAGTCCCACAGAGCCCCATGTACATGGCATGCTCATAGTCCCACAGAGCCCCATGTACACGGGATGCTCATAGTCCCACAGAGCTCCATGTACACGGTTGCTCAGTCCCACAGAGCCCCATGTACATGGCATGCTCATAGTCCCACAGAGCCCCATGTACATGGCATGCTCATAGTCCGACAGAGCCCCATGTACACAGGATGCTCATAGTCCCATAGAGCCCCATGTACACAGGGTGCTCATAGTCCCACAGAGCCCCATGTACACAGGGTGCTCATAGTCCCACAGAGCCCCATGTACACAGGATGCTCATAGTCCCACAGAGCCCCATGTACACAGGGTGCTCATAGTCCCACAGAGCCCCATGTACACGGGATGCTCATAGTCCCACCGAGCCCCATGTACATGGCATGCTCATAGTCCCACAGAGCCCCATGTACACAGGATGCTCATAGTCCCACAGAGCCCCATGTACACAGGGTGCTCATAGTCCCACAGAGCCCCATGTACACGGGATGCTCATAGTCCCACAGAGCCCCATGTACATGGCATGCTCATAGTCACAAAGGTCACCCATCCATGTTCTCCATGGATGCTGCCTGACCTGCTGAGTTACTCCAGCACCTTGCGTGCTTTTCTGTATACCAGCATCTGGAGTTCTATCACTAAAGACAGTACCATTGCTGGTATCTCCAGCATGCATGGTGCATGCTTACTTGAATTAACCGGTTGCAGGCAGAGTGAGTAGCAGCTTCTCCAGGGCACAGCATTAATGATGTGCAGGAAAAAAAACCTGCAGATGCTGGTTTAAATCGAAGGTAGACACAAAATGCTGGAGTAACTCAGCGGGTCAGGCAGCATCTCGGGAGAGAAGGAATGGGTGATGTTTCGGGTCAAGACCCTTCTTCAGACCTTTCTTCTTCCCTCCCCTGACATCATTCTGAAGAAGGGTCTCGACCCGAAACGTCACCTATCCATGTTCTCCACAGATGCTGCAGACCCGCTGAGTTACTCCAGCACTCTGTGAAACGTCACCTATCCACGTTCTCCACAGATGCTGCCTGACCCGCTGAGTTACTCCAGCACTCTGTGATACGTCACCTATCCACGTTCTCCACAGATGCTGCCTGACCCGCTGAGTTACTCCAGTGCTCTGTGAAATGTCACCTATCCACGTTCTCCACAGATGCTGCCTGACCCACTGAGTAACTCCAGCATGTGGTGTCTAACACAGCAGTAATGACTTTGTTGTGGTTCGTTCGCAGGCAAGGGGACAGATCGGACTGCACATTCATCGTATTGAACGGGCGGCTGCGGTCAGTGATCATGCGGGAAGACAGGAAGAAAGAGCTGGCAGGAGAATATGGTCGCGGCGACCTCATCGGAGTGGTGCGTAGTCCATCATTGCACAGTCCTGCTGTATATAAACATAGCACAAAAAGTAAGGAAATTTGTGTTTGGTAGATTATTTCTTTGTTGTAACAATGCTTCTTGGCAATAAATCTTATACCGTTGGAAAGCCTGTTTATTTCCCTTTTAAATGGTGCCACATTTGTAAGGAACATGCATTTGTGGGATGAGCAGCAGAGCTGAGTATATGGGTTGCGCCCATGAAAAATTTGCCAAATCTCTGCCAATGCCAAACAGCTTATTCTGGCATTGACTCTTGTTCGGTGTTGTTTGGTGGATTGGATGATTGAAGTCTGAAGAAACAAGACATATTGGCAATTTAACAATTTATTCATTTAATAAACAGGAGCCACAGTAACGTGTGGAAGAACCATACACAGCCATAACAGCCTGGCACCTCCTCCTCATGCTGGTCACCAGCCTGGTCACACACTGTTGTGGGATGGCATCCCATTCTTGTCAGCACCTGGGGGTACCAGAAGCTCAAAACAAAAGTCAATAGCAACAGCAGAATAAGCTGTTTGGCATTGGCAGAGAAGATTTGGCAAATTTTTCATGGGCGCAACCCATATACTCAGCTCTGCTGCTCATCCCACAAATGCATGTTCCTTACAAATGTGGCACCATTTAAAAGGGAAATAAACAGGCTTTCCAACGGTATAAGATTTATTGCAAGAAGCATTGTTACAACAAAGAAATAATCTACCAAACACAAATTTCCTTACTTTTTGTGCTATGTTTATGTAGACTGCTTCTCCACCCTGTTGGTCATTGTGCCCACCTGAGCTCAGAAAGTGGGGCCAGAAATGGGGCTTGTCATTGAAGTGAATTGAATAAATGTTATGAGCCAAGTATGTATACACATACAAGGAATTAGCTTTGGTGCTCCGCTCGCAAGTAACAACACGGCTTGCAGTAAACAATTAAGAAACAAACATTATACTTTAAACATGTGAAGAATGAAATAAAATACCAGCGCAAAAAGTGGCTACAGACTTATGGTTGTTGAGTGTTAAGAGAGTGGAGGAATAGCACGTCTCTTCTGATGCTAATGTGTTGAGAGTTCCATATCATGGAAGAAGCCGTTGAATAATTCACATCATTAAATGGACAAAGGTGAGGTGTCTCCCTCCATTCACCACACTGACATTGATGTGTTACTCCTTTTCTGTCCCGTTATACACTCTGCACCCCAGCTCCCCGTTGCCAGATATTTAACAATGAGCCTCTTTAGAAGTTGATAGTTTTCTCCAAGCTAATAGCTTTCAGGAAAGTGGTGGGAATTGGTGCAGTCACTTTCTGTGGCCAAGATACACTTGCACAAGATTGCACAATTTGGTTTTAGGAGACTGTTCAAAATCCTAAAAGGGTCGACCATTCAAGATACAGAGGGAAAAAAATGTAGAAACGCCTTCACCTAGAGGGTGGTGGCGATTGGGAATTCTCCGGCCACGAATACTGTGGCTGAGGTAAAGACAAAGTCCCGCCCCCTCCCCTAACATCAGTCTGAAGAAGGGTCTCGACCCTGTTCAAGATTCAAGATTCAATTTAATTGTCACATGTACCAATTAAGTTACCAAACTGCCAAACTAAGTAAAAAGCAACAAGACACTCAGCCACATAAAATAAAATGTAACTTCAACATCCATCACATTCCTCACTGTTCCCCTCTTTGTTTCTCACAATGTGATGTTAAAGTTCGTTTGGTCAAGTTACTGGAACATATCAGATGCAACACTGCAAGGTTCACACTTTCATAAAATGAAATGGGGGGAAAAAGGAAGTAAAAACAATTCAAATTGCTGGAGTAACTCAGTGGGTCAGGCCGCATCTCTGGACCACTGAGATTAGTTTAGAGATGGAAACAAGACCTTCGGCCCACCGAGTCCACAGCAACCAGCGATCACCCCGGACACTAGTTCTATCTTGCATACTAGGACACTAGTTCTATCTTGCACACTAGGATAATTGACAGGTCCATTAACCAACGAACCTGTACGTCTTTGGACTGTGGGAGGAAACCAGAGCACCCGGAGATAGCCCACAGGGTCACAGCGAGAACGTACAAACTCCATACAGACAAACTCCGTACAAACTCTTACCGCTGCGCCACGGTGCCGCCCTTGTTACTCCAGCACTTTGTGTCTTCTTTTGTAAGCTAGCATCTGCAGTTCTTTTTATCTAAGTAAAACAAGGCAAGGGGAGTGGCGCGGCGGTAGAGTCGTTGCCTCGCGGCGCCGGAGACCCACGTTCCATCCCGACTACGGGTGCTGTCTGTACGGAGTTTGTACGTTCTCCCCGTGATCTGCGTGGGTTTTCTCTGGGTGCTCCGGTTTCCCCCGACACTCCAAAGACGTACAGGTTTGTAGGTTAATTGGCTTTGGTAAAATTGTAAATTGTCCCCTAGTGTGTGTGTAGGATAGGCAAGACAAGGCAAGTTTATTTATATAGCACATTTCAGCAAGAAGGCAATTAAACGTGCTTTACATAAAACATTAAAGAGCAATCAATAGCAATTAAAAACAGTCATTAAAGAGAGTAGAAAATAAAAACAAGCTAAAATAGAATAAGACAGGTATAAAATACAAGAATAAAAGTTACAGTTCAGTGTAAGAAATGAATAATTATTTGATTTAATAAAAGGCAGTGTCAAACAGAAAAGTCTTCAGCTTTGATTTAAATGAACTGTGTTAGTGTACGGGGTGATAACTGGTCGGTGGGCCGAAGGGCCTGTTTTCGCTCTGTATCTCTAAAGTCTAAAAGTAAAGTAAATGTGATTACTTTTGCAGCATCGTGAACTCCGAGCTGAGAGCTGGCTTTTTTTAAATACTAAAGTAACTCGAGCTTTTCCTCGGTGTTAATTTTGGTAGTGTTTCCTCTTGGCCTGTGATGCAGTCTGTGACCCAGTGGTGCCTTCTGCCAGGATCCCACTTTATCACTCCCTAACCAATACCAAGAGAAGCCCAGAACCATTGACTTCCAGCGATTAACATAAGAATAACTGGCAATTATTTGTGTCAACGAGTATATCTTTAGGAGTGAGTGATGCTTGCTGCCTTTCTCTGTTTCTCCTTTATCACTTTTGTTGGCAGACTGAGGTCCGTTACTCACTACCTGTCCAAAAGGCTGATAATTTCTGCAGTTTCCTCTGTGATTTATCACTTGCAATTCACTAATTGAGTGCTGGTGCTGATAAAGTATTGAAGCACTGAAGATTAATGGGCTGCCACTTTGCAAGAGCTCAGGGCTGTTTTATTTTCTGTAAAGGTGATTCACGAGCAAGTGGAGTGGTCACATAAAGTGGCGACTTGCTTTCCCTGGGCATGGTCACTCCGCGCTGCGTGGATCAGATGGTCCCAGGTCAGCACAGCTTGCTTTCCCTGGGCATGGTCACTCCGCGCTGCGTGGATCAGATGGTCCCAGGTCAGCACAGCTTGCTTTCCCTGGGCATGGTCACTCCGCGCTGCGTGGATCAGATGGTCCCAGGTCAGCACAGCTTGCTTTCCCTGGGCATGGTCACTCCGCGCTGCGTGGATCAGATGGTCCCAGGTCAGCACAGCTTGCTTTCCCTGGGCATGGTCACTCTGCGCTGCGTGGATCAGATGGTCCCAGGTCAGCACAGCTTGCTTTCCCTGGGCATGGTCACTCTGCGCTGCGTGGATCAGATGGTCCCAGGTCAGCACAGCTTGCTTTCCCTGGGCATGGTCACTCCGCGCTGCGTGGATCAGATGGTCCCAGGTCAGCACAGCTTGCTTTCCCTGGGCATGGTCACTCCGCGCTGCGTGGATCAGATGGTCCCAGGTCGGCACAGCTTGCTTTCCCTGGGCATGGTCACTCCGCGCTGCGTGGATCAGATGGTCCCAGGTCAGCACAGCTTGCTTTCCCTGGGCATGGTCACTCTGCGCTGCGTGGATCAGATGGTCCCAGGTCAGCACAGCTTGCTTTCCCTGGGCATGGTCACTCTGCGCTGCGTGGATCAGATGGTCCCAGGTCAGCACAGCTTGCTTTCCCTGGGCATGGTCACTCCGCGCTGCGTGGATCAGATGGTCCCAGGTCAGCACAGCTTGCTTTCCCTGGGCATGGTCACTCCGCGCTGCGTGGATCAGATGGTCCCAGGTCAGCACAGCTTGCTTTCCCTGGGCATGGTCACTCTGCGCTGCGTGGATCAGATGGTCCCAGGTCAGCACAGCTTGCTTTCCCTGGGCATGGTCACTCTGCGCTGCGTGGATCAGATGGTCCCAGGTCAGCACAGCTTGCTTTCCCTGGGCATGGTCACTCTGCGCTGCGTGGATCAGATGGTCCCAGGTCGGCACAGCTTCTTCACCACCCTTCTTCCGAGTCAAACGCACTTCCGCCCGCCAACAAAAGCAATAAAGGAGAAACAGCTTCTATACTAGAACGTAGAAACAAGGAACTGGTTTATACCAAAGATAGACACGTCTTTTTAATCTTTGCATCCAATTCTGGAGTAACTCTGCAGGTTAGGCAGCATCTCTGGAAAAGATCCCTGTAGAAACAAGGATATGCTGATGCTAGTTTATACCAAAGAAAGTGCTGGAGTAACTCAGCGGGTCAGGCAGCAACTGTGGAGAACATGGATAGGTGACGTTTCACAGAGTGCTGGAGTAACTCAGCAGGTCAGGCAGCATCTCTGGAGAACATGGATAGGTGACGTTTCGAGTCGGGATTCGGAAGAAGTGTCCCGATGCAAAAGGTCAGGCAGCATCTCTGGAGAAAAAGGATGGGTGACGTTTGGGTCACGACCCATCTTCAGACTTTGTTTCAGACCCATCCATGTTTATCTGAAATTATATGATGTGCGTTTGACAGCACTGGGCCTGTACTCGCTGGAGTTTAGAAGGATGAAGGGGGACCTCATTGAAACCTACAGAATAGTGAGCGGCCTGGACAGAGTGGATGTGGAGAGGATGTTTCCACTAGTGGGAGAGTCTAGGACATTCCTTTAAAAAGGAGAAGGGCATTTCTTCCACCAGGGGGTGGTGAATCTGTGGAATTCATTGCCACAGACGGCTGTGAAGGCCATCAATGGAGATTTTGAAGCTGGAGATTGACAGGTTCTTGATTAGTATGAGTGTCAGGGGTCCTGGGGAGTAGGCAGGAGAATAGGGTTGAAAAGGAGACATAGATCACCCATGATTGAATGGCGAAGTAGACTTGATGGGCCGAACGGCTTAATTCTGCTCGTAGAACTTATGAACTTATTATGCTACCTGACCCACTGTGTTACTCCAGCACTTTGTGTCTGGCCTCTATACTGACCCAGCACCAGGAACAGCAAAGAGAGCACATTTTAATCTTGGAAGGATCTTCCTGTTGTGCCATGGCACTGCTGGATGTCGTACACCCACTCAGCATGGCTGGCATCTTGCGTGTAATTGCAATTTGCCAAATGAGGCTCAGAGAGTCCCCTGCAACTTTCAAGGGACAGGAGATGTCCTCGGTCTCAATTAGACTCCAGGCTCCAGAAATATACTCAATTATTTATTCATAAGTTTTACTTTCCTCCAATTATTTTCAACCCAAATTAGTCTGTCCTTCCACACCAAGCACAGTTAAAACAATTTACAAAATAAAAACACAAAATGCTGGAAACTGACCTGCAATGCTAAGATAGACACAAAAAGCTGGAGTAACTCAGCAGGACAGGCAGCATCTCTGGAGAGAAGGAATGGGTGACATTTCAGGTCGAGACCCGTCTTCAGTCGAAAGAAGTCTTGACCTGATATGCCACCTATTCCTTTTCTCCAGAGATGCTGCCTGACCCACTGAGTTGCGCCAGCTTTTTGTGTCTTTCTTCGGCATAAACCAGCATCTGCAGTTCCACCCTACACATTTTGTCTGCAATGCTAAGGACTATATTCTGCACTCTGTATCTTCCCCTTTGCTCTATCTATTGGACTTGAGTTTGACTTGATTTCATTTACTTATAGTATGTGTGATCTGTTTGGATAGCATGCAAAACAAAACTTTTCACCGTACCTCGGGTACATAAGAAACCTAAACCTAACCTAAAACTCTCAGTCTGAACAAGATGTTCAGACCTGAAACATCACCTCTTCCTTTTCTGCAGAGATGCTGCCTAACCCACCCCAGTATTTAGTGTCTTATCTTCGGTGTTAAAATAGCTAGCCCCTAGAGCTCTATCACTCTTTTAAATTCATCCAGTGATTTGACCTCCACTGCCTTCTGTGGCAGAGAATTCCACAAATTCACAACTCACTGGGCGCAATTTTTTTTTTCTCACCTCAGTTTTAAATGGCCTCCCCTTTATTCTTAGACTGTGTGGCCCCTGGTTCTGGACTCCCCAAACATTGGGAACATTTTTCCTGCATCTAGCTTGTCCAGTCCTTTTATAATTTTCTACGTCTCTATAAGATCCCCTCTCATCCTTCTAAACTCCAGTGAATACAAACCCAGTCTTTCCAATCTTTCCTCACACGACAGTCCTGCCATCCCGGGGATTAATCTGGTGAACCTACGTTGCTCCGCCTCAATTGCAAGGATGTCCTTCTTCAAATTAGGCGCGGACTCGGTGGGCCAAAGTTCCTGTTTGCGCGCTGCATCTCTAAACTAAACTAAGCATTGTAGCTAGGTACATGTGACAATAAAGTACCATTGAACCATTTAAAAAGATGAGAGCTTTTGCATAGAAGGGTGGGCTTCACTTGTCTTTTGTAGCGAGCTTTGTTGTTGCTGTGAGCCAGTATGACGGGCAAGTTTGCATAAGTCTACGCCACATCAGGGATGTGGGGGAAATGGACGGGTGAAGGCAGTTGTGGTTCCACAACAACCGTGTCATTTGAACCACTGATCAATACGTCACTTGTTCCCTGGATTGGCCCTGGGCTAATGGATATTTTTACACCAAATCCTCATCAGCTGCCAGTGGAAGAACTGCTGAGGGACCATTGATGCTCTGATCACCTAGCAACCCCCAGTGGATGTTCACAGCTCCGATCACTCAAACGCCATAATTTGTTTACTCTGCATTTGATTTATTAGTAATAAAAATGTGATTCATTTAAAATATAGCTTATTGCAAGGCTCTGTGCATTGAAAATGCACTTTTATCTAACTGAACATTGAAAACTAGATAGTTCGGTTGTAATCATGTACAGTCTTTCCGCTGACTGGTTAGCACGCAACAAAGGCTTTTCACTGTACTGCAGCACACGTGATAATGATACAACAATATGGCTCTGGCCCACTAATTATACCCATCCCAATGAGGGCCTGTACCAGCGAGGGTCGCTGGTCGGTTCGGACGCGGGCCGAAGGGCCTGTTTCCGCGTTGTTGCTGATAGTAGTTATGACAGGTTTGTTGCGACATTTACAACATGACAGCCAGGGGGCTTTCTTGCTTGCGACACTGTGAAGGGGTGAACATTGCTCTACGAGAGGTTTAATTTTTCTTTTTCCACTTCTCAAATCAAGGTGAGAGCTCAAAGTAAAAGCCCCCAGGATGTAGGTTAGTAGCAAAAACAGGATGTAGGATACTAGCAATCACTTACCCACGAGTATGTGGGAAAGAACTGCACATGCTGCTTTATCCAGGAGTGTTTGACCCAGAACTGTCATTGGCTTTTTATCGAGAGCGTTTCCAGAGAAAGTGGTAGGAGAAAAAGACTATTAAAAGTTTTGCATGTGGAAAACCATCTGAAGATGGCCCCAAACCTGGCGACTCTGTGTACTGTCTCAGTGTACTACTGGCACGGCACGGTGGCACAGCAGTACAGTTGCTGCTTTACAACGTTTACAGCGCCAGAGACCCGGGTTCCATCCCAACTACGGGTGCTGTCTGGACAGTGTTTGTACGTTCTCCCCGTGACCACGTGGATTTTCTCTGAGATCTTCTGTTTCTTCCCCCACTCCAAAGACGTACAGGTTTGTAGGTTAATTGGCTTTGGTAAAATTATAAATTGTCCCTAGTGTGTGTAGGTAGTGTTAATATGCGGGGATCACTGATGGTGCGGACTCGATGGACTGAATGGTCTGTTCCAAACTGTACTATCTGCTCTATCTCCAAACTATACTAAACTAAACTACTATACACTTGGATTGTATCTGAGATGCTTATCTAAGATGTCTCTGTGAATTTCACTGTACCTTACAATACATGTGACAATCAGATCCCATTGAGCCATTGAAGGTTTTTGCATCTGGAAAACCAGAGTTGTTTTTAGTTTACCTTCCATTTATTCAGCGATTGTCAGGAAGAAATCTCCTCTTTTTCCGTTCCTGCAGAATAGACAGGAATCTACTTGAGTTAGGCACATAATGCTGGAGTAACTCAGCGGGTCAGGCAGCATCTCTGGAGAGAAGGAATGGATGACGTTTCAACTTGAGCTCTTCTTCAGACCTGAAACATCACCCATTTCTTCTCTCCAGAGTTGCTGCCTGACCCGCTGAGTTACTGCAGCATTTAGTGTCTACCTTTGGGATAAGCTAGTATCCTCAGATCATTTTTATTACATTATGTGGTTATTCAAAGTGATTAAATAATAAATGTTTTGACCCTGGGCTATCAATGCGACCATTGATAGTGTCTATTCTGTATAAAATTACTGCTAAATATGAATGTCGTAAGTTAGATGCTACAAATAATTTTATTGCTAATAGTTGCTGTTTTCTTTGTGTCTCCCGCCCCACTGCAGGTGGAAGCGCTCACGCGCCAGCCCTCTGCCACCACGGTACACGCAGTGAGGGACTCTGAACTCGCCAAGCTTCCTGAGGGAGCGTTGAACTCCATCAAACGCAGATATCCACAGGTAAAGTCGTCTCCCCATTCAGACCAACAGAGGTGAGGCAAGTTGGCACCTAGTTCATAAGTGATAGGAGCGGAATTAGGCCATTCGGCCCATCAAGTCCACTCCGCCATTCAATCATGGCTGATCTATCTCTCCCTCTCAACCCCATTCTCCTGCCTTCTCCCCATAACCCCTGACACCCGTACTAATCAAGAATCTATCTCTGCTATAAAAATATCCATTGACTTGGCCTCCACAGCCTTCTGTGGCAAAGATTTCCACCCTCTGACTAAAGTAATTTCTCCTCATCTCCTTCCTAAAAGGATGTCTTTTAATTCTGTGTCTATGGTGTCTAGTCCTCGACTCTCCCGCGAGTGCAAATCTGAAACCCAGGTGGAATTTGCTGGAAATTCTGAGCACATTCTGCTGGTGTTTGTGGAAAGAGAAACAGAGTTAATGTTCCAGGTCGAAACCCCTCCAACAGAGTTGCAGGGTCTGACCAAGGGCTGTCAACCTGAAGTGTGAGCGCATTTTCTCTTTCCCCAGGTAGTATCTTCATGCGGGGTTCAGTTTGACTTGGTTTAGAGATTCAACGCCCTTCAGTCCACCGAGTCCACGCCAACCAATGATCGCCCCGTTAACTAAAACTGTCTTACACACACACTAAGGACAATTTACAAGTTTACCAAAGCTAATTTCCAGGTCTGATTTGTCATTCCATGATGTTTAAGTATCAGTTAAAGTTCACTGGGATCACCGATTAAGTAATTGTTCATTTTAATGATCACATTTAATCAGATCTCTGAATTCCTTTCATAGGTGTGTCTATATATATATATAAGTTAAGAATCATTGGCGGCACAGTGATCACCATAATGATTGGAGTTCTGTGTGCAGGTGCTGGATGAAGGGTGAAATGTTTGATTTGAATGATGCATGTGACATTTCTGGAAGCATTTTATTCAGAGCGCTCGGCAAGAGGCGTTGTTTCCACGGTAACCGTGGCCTGAGTCATTTTGCTTTGCTGCTGGAGCTCTCCTCTAGTTGTTTTGCTGAATAGAGTGTTTCAGAAATTGGTGGTTTGCACAAACCTCCATCTGTGAAGTTGAGATTGCTGCCATGTTCAAGGATGTGAGCGTGACTGAATTAAACCTTCCAGGAATGAAGTTGTGTCTTGTCGATCACAATAAATGACCAAGTTTGCAGATTATTTGAAGGGTGAGAGGTGCTGTGCGGCACATTTGGAAGACCTTGGAACAGAGTTGGGGAGACAGGCGTTGATAGTTCATTGTGATACTGACGGAGGAAGGATCATGCAAAGTCAGCAGTCCTTGGACTTTAGAGATACCGCGTGGAAACAGGCACCCTTTGGCCCACCGAGTCCGCGCCAACCAGCGATCACCCCATACACTAGCACTATCCTACACACTAGGGATAATTTACAATTTTACCAAAGCCGGTTAACCTGCAAACCTGTACGTCTTTGGAGTGTGGGAGGAAACTGGAGCAACTGGTTATGGTGCCTGTTTCCCCATGGTCACAGGGAGAACGTACAAACTCCACACAGACAGCATCCCTAGTCAGGATTGAACCCGGGTCTCTGGCGCTGTAAGGCAGCAACTCTACCGCTGCGCCAACATGCCACCCTTTGATGTATAGCCCTAGCAACAGTTTCTGATTAAACTCTTAATAAAAGACCGCTTCTAATTGTTCGTGACTTAGGTTTGTCAGTGATAGTACACACAGGGTTAAATAATTGAAATATTGTGTAGAAAGCAGGTAAGAGCAGTAATTCCTGTAAACCACCAATATTTGTGTTTAGTGATGTAGAGATTTCAATGGTATAGAGATTTTAGGTTATGTGGGTTAGGTTTATATTATCGTCATGTGCTGAGGTACGGGGAAAAGCTTTGCTTTGCACGCTATTTAAACAGATCAGATGTACCATACATGGATCAGGTCAGTTTCAGCTCAAGTCTAATAGGGAGAGCAAAGGGATGATAGAGTGCAGAATATGCTTCTCAGCATTGTAGCGCATCGGTTCCACAGACAAAGTCCAATGTCTTTGATGGGGTTGAGGTGAATCAGACAGTACCCTAGCTTTTGGAAGGGCTGTTTAGAAGCCTGATAACAGAGGGGAAGTAGCTGTCAGCTAGTCTGGTTTACGTGCTTTCCAGCTTCTGTACCTTTTGCCTTATGGGAGCGGGGAGAAGAAGGAATGACCGACCGGGGTGGGACAAGTCTTTGATTATGTTGGCTGCTTTTCTGAGGCAGCGTGAAGTGTACATGGAGTCAATGGTGGGAAGTCTGGTCTGTGTGAGAGACTGGGCTACATTTACTATTCTCTGTAATTTCTTGCAGTCTTGGGCAGAGCTGTTCACAAGCCAAGCTGTGATGCAACCTGACAGAATGCTTTCTGTGGTGCATCTGTAGACGTTTGTAACAGTCACTGGAGTCATGCCGAGTTTCCTAAGGAAGTAGAGGTGTTGATGTGCATTCAAACCTCTGAATATTTTACATTGTTCCATTTGCTTTACAGATGGCAATTTTGATGAAGCAAGATTTGCAGTGAACAGTCACAGCCTGCCACTTTTAATCTGCCCATGTTTGTTTTACAGGTGGTTACTCGACTGATTCATCTGTTGGGCCAGA
Organism: Rhinoraja longicauda; assembly: GCF_053455715.1. Lineage (NCBI taxonomy): Eukaryota > Metazoa > Chordata > Chondrichthyes > Rajiformes > Arhynchobatidae > Rhinoraja > Rhinoraja longicauda. Next base: position 28,365,698 of record NC_135983.1, on the reverse strand, counting down.
AGATCTTGGGCAACTTGCAGCAAGCCAGTTGTCCATTAGCAGGTAAAGACTGGCAATAACCCGCCCCCCTCTCTGAATTACAGTTCAATCAGAGTCACAGAGGGTTATAGAGCACGGAAAAAGCCCCTTCCACTGGCCCTTCGGCCCAACTTGCCCACACTGGCCACCATGTCCCAGCTACACTAGTCCCACCTGCCCACGTTTGGTCCATATCCCTCCAAACCTCTCTTATCCATGAACCGATTACAATTGTTAAATTACAATTGTTGGAACAAACCAATCTCCCTTCCATTGACTCCATCTACACCTCACGCTGCCTCGGCAAGGCCAGCAGCATAATCAAGGACCAGTCACACCCTGGCCACTCCCTCTTCTCCCCTCTCCCATCAGGCAAAAGGTACAGAAGTGTGAAAACGCACACCTCCAGATTCAGGGACAGTTTCTCCCCAGCTGTTATCAGGCAACTGAACCATCCTACCACAACCAGAGAGCAGTGCTGAACTACCATCTGCCTCATTGGAGACCACCAAACTATCTTTGATCGGACTTTACTAGCTTGATCTTGCACTAAATATTATTCACGTTATTCCCTTTATCCTGCATCTGTAGTCTGTAGTTGGTCCACGACAAATCACTGGTGATATTAACAGCAGGAAACTTGAAGCTCTCAACCATTTCCACATCGGCACCATTGTTGCTGATTGGGGCATGGGCTCCCTGCTTGCTGAAGTCAATAACTAGCTCCTTCATTTTGCTGACAGAGGAGGAGAAGTATAGGAAAAAAACGGCAGATGCTGGTTTAAATCGAAGGTGGAGTAACTCAGCGGGTCAGGCAGCATTTCTGGAGAACATGGATAGGTGATGTTTCACAGAGTGCCGGAGTAACTCAGCGGTTCAGGCAGCATCTCTGGAGAGAAGGAACGGGTGACGTTTCGGGTCGAGACCCTTCTTCAGACTGATGTCCCGCCCCCTTCCCTGACATCAGTCTGAAGAAGGGACTCGACCCGAAACGTCACCCGTTCCTTCTCTCCAGAGATGCTGCCTGACCCGCTGAGTTACTCCAGCATTTTGCCTTAGAAGAAGTTATTGTCCTGACACCGCCTCACAAAGTTTTCTCTATTTCCTTCCTGTACTCTGTCAGTTATATCTTGCCTTAAACTCCTTAGCTTCAAAGAAAATCCACCTTGCCCAACTAGTCTTGACTCGTGACTCTGATAATACTCTTGTAAATCTTCTTTGCAACTTCTCAAGCAGTTCTCAAGGTGCTTGAAGCTGGTGACCAGAACTTTGCACAGTTGTCTAGCCCTGGCTATTAGTGTTTGGAAACATACCTAGCATGACTCATAGAAAAAAAGGTGCAGGAGTGGACCATTCAGTCCTTCAAGCCAGCACCGCCACTCAATATGATCGTGGCTGATCATCTAAAATCAGTACCCCGTTCCTGCTTTTTCCCCACATCCCTTGATTCCTTTAGCCCTTAGAGCTAATTCTAACTCTCTCTTGAAAACATCCAGTGAATTGGCCTCCACTGCCTTCTGTGGCAGAGAATTACACAGATTCACAACTCTCTGGGTGAAAAAGTTTTTCCTCATCTCAGTCCTAAATGGCCTACTAAACTGTGACCCCTGGTTCTGGACTCCCCCAATATCGGGAACATTTTTCCTGGCCAATCATTTTAGAATTTTATATGTTTCTATAAGATCTCCTCTCATCCTTCTAAATTCCAGTGAATTCAAGCCCAGTCGACCCATTCTTTCAAAAACTCCCGTTCTAAGGAATTGTGTTCCTCGGCCGATAAAGGCAAATGAGTTGGGTGTGGGCCTTGTGAGCCTTTGCTGACTCTCTCTGTAATCCAGTCAGTCACTTTCCCAGCTCCTTGTCCCATAGCAGCGGTCCTTGTCTTTAAAGCTCCACCCTCTGATTCTTGACATTTCCAGAAGTGAGAGCCGTTTCTCATTATTCATTTCAGTCACAGGCTTTATGATCTTAAACCTTCCAGCAAATCACCTCCCAACCTCAATCCTTTTAGGAAAAGGAGGCTGACTTTTCCAGTCGATCACTTAACTGAAGTTCCTCATTTCCCATGAATTATTCTACCAAATTCTAACAGTGGGCGGCAACTCGTCAATTCTCCCCATGCAGGGCAGCACGGTGGCACAGCGGTAGAGTTGCTGCCTCACAGCACCAAAGACCCAGGTTTAATCCTGACTACGGGTGCTGTCAGTATGGAGTTTGCACGTTCTCCCTTTAACCATGTGGGTTTTCTCCGGTTGCTCTGGTTTCCTCCCACATTCCAGAAACGGGTGGGTGTGCAGGTTAATTGGCTTCTGTAAATTATCCCTAAAATGTGGGAGAGTGCAAGTGTATGGGGTGAACGACGTTCGGCACGGACTCGGTGGGCCGAAGGGCCATCTCTGCACTGTATCTTTAAACTCTAATAGAGCCCTTGCATGGTGAGGAGTGACATACCTATAGCTCAAAGCTGAAGTGTGTTTGTAAATAAATGTTTTGAAAGGTTAGATTATTTTTTGGTAGGATGAGCCGATTTGATAAAATCTGCACTGTGTGATGCTGATTGTCAAGAGGCATTGCTGCTCATGAAAACAGTTTGGAAACTGTGGCTTAAAATGTGATTTTGATAACCCTATAAAGTCTGTTGATGGCATCTATGAATCTTTATATTTTCATATATTTCATTTTCTGTGATGGGCTTCACTGACTGGAATTAAAATGAGCGATCATTTTGTTTTCAAGCACACGGTTAAAATCTACTGTGCAAAATGTATGAAGGTGAAAAATTTGACCTGTTTTGATAACTGCTTTAATAATCATCCCAGTGATTTGCTAATCAGCCTCGAAACTAAGTAAGCAGGAAGGAACTGCAGATGCTGGCATATACCGAAGATAGACACAGTAACTCTGCGGACTCGGTGGGGAAGGGCCTGTTTCCGTGCTGTATCTCTAAACTAAACTAGTGTGCGGGGATCGCTGGTCGGAGCGGACCCGGTGGGGAAGGGCCTGTTTCCGCGCTGTATCTCTAAACTAAACTAAAGAAGCTCTCACTGTTGTATAACTTGGGTCGATCTATCGTTTGTTGTTAGGATGTGGCCTGGGCATCCACACGGTGAGCAACAAGTGGGAACTGGTGGGGAACTCTGCCAGTAATCTCTCCACTGTGGCCATTCTGCCCGTCGCTGAGGACGTCCCCATCACCGCCTTCACGCTGGAGCTCCGACACGCACTCAGCGCCATCGGTAAGATGCACTTCAATCACCCACTCTACCAATAGCTGGGGCAGCCCGGTCGCACAGCGGTAGAGCTGCTGCCTCACAGCGCCAGAGAACTCAGTTCCATCCTGACTACGGGTGCTGTCTGTACGGAGTTTGCACGTTCTCCCCGTGACCGCGTGGGTTTTCTCCGAGATCTTTGGTTTCATCCCACACTCCAAAGACGTACAGGTTTGAAGGTTGATTGTGTTTGGTAAAGATTGAAACATCATCTATCCATGTTCTCCAGAGGTGCTGCCTGGCCTGCTGAGTAACTCCAGCACTCTGTATCTATCTTGGCTCAGTGTTGTTGTTATACACTCAATCCTTATGTATTGAGACCACAATATCACTGAAGCTAAAGACTAAACAAGTCCCGTGCTATAATACTAATACTATTCTGCAACCAGGCTTAGATTTGAATCCTGGCATGAATTTATTAATGGGTCTGAAAAATTGTGCCTAGTGTATAGGATAGTGTTGGTGTGCGGGGATCGCTGGTTGGCGCGGACACGGTGGGCCGAAGGGCCTGTTTCCGTGCTCTATCTCTAAACTGAACAAAACTAAACTAAGCTACTGTCCATTTTGTGATTGTGGCTTTAATCAGGAACCAATCGTTTGGTTGTCCTTAAATTTTATGTCCTCCACTAATAACATTGAAGCTGAAAACAAGGACGGCAAATTAGATTATTGACGTTACTTTCGTGCTGAGATGAGTCCTTCATTGTGTCTAGCCTTGAGTTGCTGGTGCTTGTGTGTGAGTTTACACACGAGGCGGGATTAATCACTGGTGCTTTGAAATGTCAATTGTGTCATTGTGCCACTCCACAGCAGCTGAAGTGTAACGGCATTCTCCACTAAAAAGAGGAGACAAGATCAATCTGCGTTCCTGGAAAATCAGTAGGAAAAAAAACAGCAGATGCTGGTTTAAATCGAAGGTAGACACAAAATGCTGGAGTAACTCAGCGGATCAGGCAGCATCTCTGGAGAGAAGGAATGGGTGACGTTTCGGGTCGAGACCTTCAGTCTGTTGTCAGGGGAGGGGGAGAGGAGAGGAGAGGAGAGGGTGCCGCACCTATGCAGGAGAGGTTTTGGCCCAACGGGTCCACTTGGTCTAGTTATTTTTTTAAATGATTGAGCGTGTTGCTATTATTCAAAGGCAGAACAGTGTGCAGTGTATTTTTTTATTGGTTAAGTGGTACTAATAATTAAAATTTCATTACAGTTCGTGATATTTTTCTTCCTTGCCTTCTCTGTGAATATAAATTGCGGCAGAACTCTGTGACTTTTAATGTTACCTTGTGCATTCACCCCTCATCTCCAGTTAAATGGAGCATCATCTGATGATGTGCCTGTGTGCGGGGGCCCATCTATCTGATGCATGTTCCCAGTTAGCGGGAGGAGAGCTCAGTTTCCCATCGAAACTCAAGGGCAAGGACCAGATTCACATCTTTATTGCTTCATTTATTACCCACTTCTTCCTCACAATATTCCCAGGCTTTTGGCAATATACGCCGGCCGTCTTACTTTCTAATCTACATTCTTACCCTTCAAAAATGAAGCTTGATGTCCTATCGGGGGGGGGGGGGGGGGGGGGGAAGGGGGGAATCACATTCTTGATTCCTTTGCTCAGTTTCTCTCCACCTTGAAAGCTCCGATGAATCTGTACCCATCTGTCGATCAAGCTGTGCCATCTGATTGATCAGCTTATCTCTGGTTAACGTGCCGGCCAGCCAGCATCTGTGCCCACCAACTCACTACACCTCTCCCATTGCAAATAGCAGCGGAAATGTGTAGGAAGGAACTGCAGGTGCTGGTTTAAACCGAAGATAGACACAAAATGCTAGAGTAACTCAGCGGGACAGGCAGCATCTCTGGAGAGAAGGAATGGGTGACGTTTCGGGTCTGAGGAGGGATCTCGTCCCGAAACGTCACCCATTCCTTCTCTCCAGAGATGCTGCCTGTCCCGCTGAGTTACTCCAGCGTTTTGTGTCAGTCTTAGATATAGCGGTGGGCCAGGTCGATCTGGCAGGCAGGCCCGACTCACGGCACTCCATTAATTGCTGAGCATTTCATACCCTTTTAGTTTAGTTTAATTTAGTTTCAAGGAGCTGTGGATACTGAGGTGATAGTCATAGTGTCATACAGCATGGAAACAGGCCCTTCAGCCCAACTTGCCCATACTGACCAACATCCCCCCATCTAAACTGGTCCCATTTGCCTGCACTGGGACCATATCCACACAATCAACTCCAATAAGTTGCTCTTACAGTATTCCCCTTTCAAAGACAAAACATGATTACAATCGAGCTGCCCACAGTGTACAGATACATGATAAAGGGAATAACTAGTGCAAGATAAAGTCCAGTAAATCTGATTAAAGATAGTCTGCGGCTCTCCTGTGAGGCAGATGGCAGCTCAGAACCACTCTCTAGTTCAGTGACCACCTAAGACCCCGTCTTGAATTGTTGATTAGTGCGGGTGTCAGGGGTTACGGGGAGAGGGCAGGAGAATGGGGTTAGGAGGGAGAGAGAGATCAGCCATGATTGAAGGGCAGAGTAGACGATGGGCCGAATGGCCTCATTCTGCTCCTATCCCTAGTGACCTGTCGCATCGCCAAAAAGTCCTCAGAAAGTTGTATTATTTGCTGAACAAAACATAATGTGAAGTTTATTTTTGTTTCAGGTCCTGCTTTGCTCCTGAACAGTGATGTTATCAAACAGCGCCTTGGATCAAACGCTTTCGACAGGTAAAGGCACTTGCTAAGTAGTTGCTTTCCAACCCACCACTCAGTGATGTGTAGGGAAAAACTGCAGATGCTGGTTTAAATCGAAGGTATTCTCAAAAAGCTGGAGTAACTCAGTGGGTCAGGCAGCATCTCTGGAGAGAAGGAATGGGTGACGTTTTGGGTCGAGACCCTTCTTCAGTCTGAGGTCAGGGGAGGGGGCGGGACAAAGATAGGATGTAGTCTTGATTTTCTTGTGGGCGCGGGTGGATATATTGCATTGTCTCTTTCCTTCTTCTGTGTGCAATATCTAGTTTTCCATCCTCTAACATTTTTATTCAATTCCAATTTTGTTTTCTTTTGTGTTGAAGATGTTTTTCCCCTCGAGCAGTTTGTTTGCTCTGGTCAAAGGCTGTGTGAGGAGCTGTGTGGGGTTTCTTGTGGTGCTTGGTGTCCGAGCTTTCTGTGTGAGGAGCTGTGTGGGGTGTCTTGTGGTGCTTTTGTGTCTGAGCTTTCTGTGTGAGGAGCTGTGTGGGGTTTCTTGTGGTGCTTGGTGTCCGAGATTTCTGTGTGAGGAGCTGGGTGGGGTGTCTTGTGGTGCTTGGTTTCCGAGCTTTCTGTGTGAGGAGCTGTGTGGGGTTTCTTGTGATGCTTGGTTCCCGAGCTTTCTGATGTCTTTGTGACTTTGCAGCATCCATGAGTACCGGCTGTCAAGCTGGCTGGCACAGCAGGAGGACATCCATCGCATTGTGCTGTACCAGTCTAACAGCAGCATGACCCCCTGGACCCAGCGCTGCATCAGGCAGGCCGACTGCATCCTCATCGTTGGGCTGGGAGAGCAGGAGCCCACAGTGGGAGAGGTGGGTCTAAGCCTGACGTGCCCTTTCCACATCATCCCCTTATCTGCCTGCCCCTCTTCATTGTTTACATCTGAACATCAATAGTTTTTTGTCTTTGGACAGAAAGAAACCATTTGATAAGATGTGTGGGGAAGAACCGCAGGTGCTGGTTTCAATCGAAGGTCGGCACAAAATGCTGGAGTAAACTCAGTGGGTCAGGCAGCATCTCTGGAGAGAAGGAATGGGTGACATTGTGGGTCGAGTCTCTTCTTCAGACCCGAAACGTCACCCATTCCTTCTCTCCAGAGATGCTGCCTGTCCCGCTGAGTTACTGCAGTATTTTGTGTCTACCTGCAGTATAAACCAGCACCTGCAGTTCCTTCCTGCACATAAACAGAACACATCTGTCCCGACCCAGTGCACAGCAACATCACAATAGGTGTGGGAACAGTGAAGGAATAGACCTCATAGAGGCACAATAAACAGAAATATTAACGTTCACGTTTAATTTGGAGATACAGCGCGGAATCAGGCCCTTCGGCTCGCGTGGTGTGCACCGAGCGCAGTGCCACCGTGCCGCCGATGGTTGAATGCGTGCGTCCAGGCCCGGTGCGTTGCTGATGGCGCGTGCACGTTGCTGTGTTTGCAGCTGGAGCGCATGTTGGAGAACACGGCCGTGCGAGCTCTCAAGCAGCTGATCCTCCTCCACAAGGAGGACGGGCCCAAGCCAGCCCGCACCGTGGAGTGGCTGAACATGAGGAGCTGGTGCTCCGGACACCTCCACCTCTGCTGCCCTCGCAGAGTCTTCTCTCACAAGAGGCTGCCCAAACTGGTGAGTAGCTCCCCTCCCCTCCCCCCCCCCTCTCCACTCTGGTGAACATGGCTGGCATCCGCACATCCGCGAGTGAGGGATGATGGGGCAGCTCGGGCGGTGCAGCATCGCTGAACTGGCAATGATTGTTGAGCCCGGTGGCATGAATGAATGATACTTTATTGTCACATTCTGTGTTTTTGCACACAAGGTATGCAAAGAGTCACCACATAAAGGGCGCCGACAAAGTTACAAATATGTCGTGCCAGGTCCCCCTTTGTTCCCCCCACTCACGGCCGTGACCCCACCCAGCGTCCCCCTTTGTTCCCCCCCTCTCATGGCGGTGACCCCACCCAGCGTCCCCCTTTGTTCCCCCCCTCCCTCACTGCGATGACCCCACCCAGCGTCCCCCTTTGTTCCCCCCCTCTCACGGCCGTGACCCCACCCAGCGTCCCCCTTTGCCCCCCCCCACGGCCTTGACCCCACCCAGCGTCCCCCTTTGTTCCCTCCCTCCCTCACTGCGATGACCCCACCCAGCGTCCCCCTTTGTTCCCCCCCTCTCACGGCCGTGACCCCACCCAGCGTCCCCCTTTGCCCCCCCCCACGGCCTTGACCCCACCCAGCGTCCCCCTTTGTTCCCCCCTCTCACGGCGTGACCCCACCCAGCGTCCCCCTTTGTTTCCCCCCCCCCCCTCACGGCCGTGACCCCACACAGCGTCCCCCTTTGTTCCCCCCTCACGGCCGTGACCCCACCCAGCGTCCCCCTTTGTTACCCCCCTCTCACGGCCATGACCCCAAGCAGTGTCCCCCTTTGCCCCCCCCCCCTCACGGCCTTGACCCCACCCAGCGTCCCCCTTTGTTCCCCCCCTCACGGCCGTGACCCCACCCAGCGTCCCCCTTTGTTCCCCCCCTCCCTCACTGCGATGACCCCACCCAGCGTCCCCCTTTGTTCCCCCCCTCACGGCCGTGACCCCACCCAGCGTCCCCCTTTGTTCCCCCCCTCCCTCACTGCGATGACCCCACCCAGCATCCCCCTTTGTTCCCCCCCTCACGGCCGTGATCCCACCCAGCGTCCCCCTTTGTTCCCCCCTCCCTCACTGCGATGACCCCACCCAGCGTCCCCCTTTGCCCCCCCCTCATGGCCGTGACCCCACCCAGCGTCCCCCTTTGTTACCCCCCTCTCACGGCCATGACCCCACCCAGCGTCCCCCTTTGTTCCCCCCCCCTCTCACGACAGTCCCCCCACGTTTCGTTCACAACTTTTTATTCAAGCACAACAGTTGTCCGGCATCAGAGCAAAGCATTAAAATATCTGCAGTCCTTAGTTAAAAACGAAACATTTATCTACTCTTCTTCCTCAAAGCTGAAGCATGTGGATTCACAGTGCGAGCATGTTTGATGTCGTTTTATCCAGACTCTGCGACCGTGCCATCTAAATCTCTTTAGATTAAGGCAGATGATTTAACGTTTAGATTATGTCCCATGTATTTAAGGGATTGTTTTGAGATGAAATAGATGTGTAATTCCAGCACTTGAGGCTGTGGCACTCAGAAGCAAAGCCCCAATGGTGGGGATTAAGATGATACTTTATTAATTAGAGAGTGTGTGCTGAAATAATTGTGAAACTCCAGTGTGGACCTTACCAAATATAATTTAACAGTTTGTGCGCTGAGCGTTTCTGATCAATCGGTGGTATGGAGGGACACAGCTGCTATATTCTCAAGCCAGTTTTGACAATTAGTTTTAGTTTCAGATTAGTTTATTGTCACATGTACCGAGATACATTGAACAGCTTTTGTTGCGTGCTAACTAGTCAGCAGGAAAGACAAATCATGATTACAATCAGGTCATCCACAGCATACAGAGACAGGATAAAGGGAATAACATATAGTGCAAAATAAAGTCCAGTAAATTCAGATTGAAGATAGTCCGAGGGTCTCTGATGAGGTAGATAATAGCTCAGGACTGCTCTCTAGTTGTTGATGGAATGGTTCAGTTGCCTGATAACAGCTGGGAAGAAACTGTCCCTGAATCTGGAGGTGTGCTTTTTCACACTTCTGTGCCTTTTGTCCGTTGGGAGAGGGGAGAAGAGGGAGCGTCCACAATTGTCTGCAGTTTCTAGCGGTCCTGGATGGAGCCGTTCCCACACCATTGGGATTACTGTAAAACTATGTTGAAATTTTCAAACTGGACACCAAGAAGGCAATATTGGCATGAAATTTCATTTGACATTATGTCTAATTCATGTGAAAATTAAATTAAATTCTTCCCAACAGCAGTGACCCAAGCAGAAATAATTGATTGAGCTCGCCTACTTTAAATAGCTGGAGTCCCAATTACTCCATTGTATAATTGATCGTCAAGGGCAGATCATAGGAATCTGAGGGGTAACTTTTTCACACAAAGGGTGGTGGGTGTATGGAATGAACTGCCCGAGGAGGTAGTTGAGGCTGGGACTAACCCAACGTTTAAGAAACAGACAGGGACATGGATAGGACAGGTTTGAGGGATATGGACCAAGCGCAGGCAGGTGGGACTAGTGTAGCTGGGACATTGTTGGGCGGTGTGGACAAGTTGGGCTGAAGGGCCTGTTTCCACACTGTATCACTCTATGACTCTACTGTATTGGAGTTAATGTCCAGTAACAGAGATACCAATGACCTGACCACAAAGGGCAATGAATGAACGAACAAGTGAATCCCGTCCCGTAACCTTGAAAAACTGATTGCGGACGGCAATTAGGCTGTACCGAGTAAACATCCAAGCGGTTTCAAATTAAAATCAATATCAAGTTACTTTAGCCTTCCTACGTTGAAAAAACATCAACTGTGGCAAGATGAAAAAGATTGATTTAAGCATTACTAATTCTCGGAACAGTGGTCAGTGCTGAACAATTAATGTATAATTGATCGTCAAGGGCAGATCATGCAGGTGAAGGAATTAGTGAGAATGAGAATGAATAATTGACCTTGTATGGGTGGTGAATCTGTGGAACTCATCGCCATAGACGGCTGTGGAGGCCAGGTTAGTGGATGGTTTTAAGGCGGAGATTGACAGATTCTTGATTAATACGGGTGTCAGGGGTTATGGGGAGAAGGCAGGAGAATGGGGTTGAGAGGGAGAGATAGATCAGCCATGATTGAATGGCGGGGTAGACTTATCATATCATATCATATAGATATATACGGAAACAGGCCTTTTCGGCCCTCCAAGTCCGTGCCGCCCAGCGATCCCCGTACATTAACACTATCCTACACCCACTAGGGACAATTTTTACATTTACCCAGCCAATTACCCTACATACCTGTACGACTTGATGGGTGGAATGGCCTAATTCTGCTCCTAGAACTTGTGAACCTATGAGGTAGGGTCTGAAAGCAAGTAGTTAGACATTTACAAAACTCGGCAAGTAGGTATAACAGGTATAACAGAGCTTTATTTGTCGTTCGGTACCGAAGTACCGAACGAAACTACATAGCAGTCATAGAAAAAAAAAGAACACAAGACACATAACCCCAACACAAACGTCCATCACAGTGACTCCAAACACCCCCTCACTGTGATGGAGGCAACAAAACTTCCACTCTCTTCCCCACGCCCACGGACAGACAGCTCGTCCCCGACCGACCCGCACAGTCCCCGCACCGGGCGCTGAAACGTCCCGCGGCCGAACCGGGCGATGAAAGGCCCGCGACCAAGCCTTGCGCAGCTAAGTCCCGTGGTCGAGCCGCACCGGGCGATGTCAAGTCCGCAGTCGAGCCGCACCAGCGATGAAAAGCCCCGCAGTCGAGCTGCACCGGGCGATGTTAAGCCCCGCAGCCGAGCTGCACCGGGCGATGTTAAGCCCCGCAGCCGAGCTGCACCGGGCACTGTTAAGTCCAGCGGCCAAGCCGCACTGGGATGTAAAGTCCAGCGGCCAAGCCGCACCGGGATGTAAAGTCCAGCGGCCAAGCCGCACCGGGATGTAAAGTCCAGCGGCCAAGCCGCACCGGGTGATGTAAAGTCCAGCGGCCAAGCCGCACCGGGATGTAAAGTCCAGCGGCCGAGCCGCAGCGGGCGATGTTAGGCCCCGCAGCCGAGCCGCACCCCGCGCCGTGAGGAAGAGAAAAGTTCCCCCCCACACCCACCCACACCACCACCCCCTCCCACACATACACAACCAAAAAAATATATATAAAAACCATCCCAACACCGACACACAACAAAATAAAGACGGTCAGACTGCTAGTCAGCCGCTGCCGTTAGGCGCCGCCACGTGACAATTTCTTGTGTCTTGTGTCTTCCAGCTGGAGATGTACGAAAGGATCTGTCAGAGGACACCTGACTGTCACTCGGATTTCTCTCGTTTGGCCAGGATTTTGACGGGAAACTCCATCGCGCTGGTGCTGGGCGGTGGGGGGGCAAGGTGAGCCGCAGCAGTGACGGGGTGGGGGGTAAGGTGAGTGGAAGTGACGGGGTGGGGGGTAAGGTGAGTGGAAGTGACGGGGTGGGGGGCAAGGTGAGTCCCAGTGACGGGGTGGGGGGGCAAGGTGAGTCCCAGTGACGGGGTGGGGGGGGGCAACGTGAGTGGAAGTGACGGGGTGGGGGGGCAAGGTGAGTGGATGTGACGGGGTGGGGGGGCAAGGTGAGCCGCAGTGACGGGTTGTGGGGGCAAGGTGAGCCGCAGCAGTGACGGGGTGGGGGGGGCAACGTGAGCCCCAGCAATGATGGGAGAAATATAGAAAATAGGTGCAGGAGGAGGCCATTCGGCCCTTCGAGCCAGCACCGCCATTCATTGTGATCATGGCTGATCGCCCCCAATCAGTAACGCGTGCCTGCCTTCTCCCCATATCCCTTTATTCCGCTAGCCCCTCGAGCTCTATCTAACTCTCTTTTAAATTCATCCAGTGAATTGGCCTCCACTGCCTTCTGTGGCAGAGAATTCCACAAATTCACAACTCTCTGGGTGAAAAAGTTTTTTCTCACCTCAGTTTTAAATGGTCTCCCCTCTATTCTTAGACTGTGGCCCCCTGGTTCTGGACTCCCCCAACATTGGGAACATTTTTCCTGCATCTTGCTTGTCCAGTCCTTTTATAATTGTATATGTCTCTATGAGATCCCCTGTCATCCTTCTAAACTCCTGTGAATACAAGCCTTAGAGGCCAATTAATCTCAAACATGCATGTCTTTGGAATGTGGCAGGAAACCGGAGCATCCGGAGTAAACCACGTGGTCACAGGGAGAATGTGCAAACTGAAAGTAGGCAAGCAGGTACAGCAGGCAGTGAAGAAAGCCAATGGCATGCTGGCCTTCAGTGCCAGAGGATTTGAGTTTAGGAGCAAGGAGGTTCTACTGCAGTTGTACAGGGCCCTGATGAGACCGCACCTGGAGTGTTGTGTGAAATTTTGGTCTCCTGAATTGAGGAAGGACATTCTTGCTGTTGAGGGAGTGCAGCGTAGGTTCACCAGGTTAATTCCTGGGATGGTGGGACTGACGTATGATGAAAGAATGGGTCGACTGGGCTTGTATTCACTGGAATTTAGAAGGAGGAGAGTGGATCTCATAGAAACACATAAAATTCCTAGAGGATTGGACAGACTCGATGCAGGAAAAATGCTCCCAATGTTGGGGGAGTCCAGAACCAGGGGCCACAGTTTAAGAATAAGGGGTAGGCCATTTAAGACTGAGACGATGAAAAACTTTTTCAGTCAGAGAGTTGTGAATCTCTGCCACAGAAGGCAGTGGAGGCCAATTCACTGGATGTATTCGAGAGAGAGTTAGAATTAGCTCTTAGGGCTAACGGAATCCAGGGATGTGGGGAGAAAGCAGGAACGGGGCATGATTGTGGATGATCAGCCATGATCGTATTGAATGACGGTGCTGGCTCAAAGGGCTGATGGGCCTCCTCCTGCACCTATTGTCTATGTTTCTAACTCCACGCAGACAACACCCGCAGTCAGGATGGAACCCAGGTGTCTGGTGTGAGGCAGCAACTCTACGCTGCGCCACCGTGCTGCCCGGGCATGTGAGCTGCTGCCCTGGATGTTCCCATCATTTGCTGGCTTTATTTTGGATTCCTAGCAGCTGGTTTGTACACAGAGCTGCTAGCAGTGAAGGGCACTGTGGCCACTAGACCTACTTGTTCGCTTTCAGCGACATGTAAAATGTTTTCAGCGACATGTAAAATGTTTTCAGCGACATGTAAAATGTTTTCCAATAAAACAGTACAGCACTAGAACAGGCCCTTCGGCCCACCGGGTCCGCACCGACCAGCGATCCCCGCATGTTAACACTATCCTACACACACTAGGACATTTTTTACATTTACCAAGCCAACTTACCTACAAACCTGTACGTCTTTGGAGTGTGGGAGGGAACCGAAGATCTCGGAGAAAACCCACGCAGGTCACGGGGAGAACGTACAAACTCCGTACAGACAGCACCCGAGGTCGGGAGCGAACCCGTGTCTCTGGTGCCGTGAGGCAGCAACTCTACCGCTGCATCACAGTGCCGCCCTTAATTTATTGTCACGTGTACCGAAGTACAGTGAAATGCTTTTGTTGCATGCTTTCCAGTCAGCGGAAAGACAATACATGATTAACATCTTGACAACTCTTACGCAAAATTGTGTTTTGCACTAACTTTTTTTTGCCTTTCTTTCTTTTTACTGTCTTGCAGAATTTTGTTTTGCTTCATGTGTGATTTGTTTTTGTGTCCAGCCATGTTGTGTGCCTGTGATGCTGCTCTAGGTTTTTCACTAGTCATAAGGTCATAAGTGATAAGAGTAGAATTAGTCCATTCGGCCCATCAAGCCTACTCCGGCATTCAATCATGGCTGATCTATCTCTCCCCCCTAACTCCATTCTTCTGCCTTCTCCCCGTAACCTCTAATCTCTGTACTAATCAAGAATCTATCTCTGCCTTAAAAATATCCATTGACTTGGCTTCCACAGCCTTGTGTGGCAAAGAATTCCACAGATTCACCACCCTCTGACTAAAGAGGGTGACTTTGGCTTGTCTTGCTAACTTGATAGAGTTTGTTTTGGAAGTGACGAAGGTGTTTTATGAGGGATGGGTGGTGGATGTTGCCTGGATGGATGGTAGTAAGGCTAAGGCAAAGGTAAGTGTAGGCCCGGAGGCCTGGGCTCTGCCTGACGGAGGTCGCCTAGCAACCTGCCTTCCGGCCCGGGCGGGCAACGTTGGCTGAGTGGGAGCACGTGGCCGCTGGCTGGGTGAGGTCACGTGGGGCACGGGGTGGTGACGTCACCTTTTGTCCCTTATTTGGGAAGAAAGTTTGCAACCCTAGCTGAACTTCTGTTGTTTCTGATATATATAAATGACATGGATGTAAATGTAGATAGGTTTGCAGGTGACACCAAAACTGGCGGTACTGATTATATTGTTGTTGAGTGGAATTTTGCAGCAAATTGGCTGCTGCATTTCCCACATTGTAATCGAGACTAAAATTTTTAAACCAATCTTGCTGTTTACAAAGTGCTCTGGGATGCCCCGAGGTTGTCAAAAGCACGACTGAAATCCTTTCTTCCTTCCGCCACTCTGGCGGCTCGCCGTGGTTTGTGTTGAATTTAAAGCAATTTCATCAGATTTCCATCTGAATACTGTCTGGTTCTGTCAATGTGAGCTGCGGGAAAAGCATCGGCAGCTGCAGCAGTTCATTGTGCCATCACAAGTTGAGAATGTCACCAAGGACCTTTCTTTTCCCTCGGCCTTGAGTTGGATCTGGTGACGAGCCTCGGGCTGACGGTCCCGAATTGAGCTCATGTTTCAAATACCAAAGAGGCATTTTGTACACCTTGACAGGCTTCACGCCATGCGTCGTAAATCCAGCATGGATTGGTCAGGCGTGAATCCTTCACCACCTTTTCAAACTAAAGTTGTGAAGTGACATCTAATTATCTAAAAAAGACACGTTATTTAAAGGGCATTTCTTGAATTAATCACCTACAAAATACCTCTCCTGGGGTGCGTGAACTGATAAATGTGATAAGGTATAGTTAAGATTAGTTGGTGCTCTGAGCTGTTACAATGGAAATTCATTCTTTACTGGGGCATATTGAGGCTTTTTAAAATAAATATGAGTCCTGTCCTTGAGTTTTAATTTGAATTGTTCAATGGCACTCCCTTGAATCGCACGTTCAGTGTGCCTTGAGGGGGCAAGGCTGGTTCTTAGTGCGTATTACAGAGAAAAGCAAGTGCATTCCATTTAAATAAGGTGTTCAGACATCAGTCTGAAGAAAGGTCTTGACCCGAAACGTCACGCGTTCCTTTTCTTCAGAGATGTTCCCTGACCTGCTGAGTTACTCCAGGTAGAGCTGCTGCCTTACAGCGCCAGAGACCCAAGTGTGATCCTGTGGGTGCTGTCTGTACGGAGTTTGTACGTTCTCCCCGTGACCTGCGTGGGTTTTCTCCGGGATCTTCAGTTTCCTCCCACACTCCAAAGACCTGCAGGTTTGTAGGTTAATCGGCTTCGGTAAAGATTATAAATTGTCCCTAATGTGTAGGATAATGCTAGTATACTGGGATCGCTGGTCAGTGCAGACTCTAGGCCGAAGGGCCAGTTTCCATGCTGTATCTCTAAACGAAACTCTAAACGAAAGGAATTCTGACATGTAACTTTGTGCCCATCTCCTGCCCTAGTTTGTCGCACCAAAATACAGCACCTCACATTTATCTCAGTTAGATTCCATCTGCTCAGTAATAAAGACTTCCTATGATATCACTTCTTTCATGACTCAATGACTTCCTAAAGAGCTAAATGTGATCCTGGCATCTCAGGCATTTAATGAAGGAAGTAGCTTGTGCCAAATTCCCACAAACAAGAATGTGGTGATGATCATTGGTCGAGGAATAAGTGATGTCCCTGGCCAGAGTGACAGAGTGGAACCAGTGTGAACGGGTGATCAAGGGTTAGCATGGACTCAGTGGGCCGAAGGGCCTGTTTACATGTGTAAGAAAGAACTGCAGATGCTGGTTTAAATCGAAGTAGACACAAAATGCTGGAGTAACTCAGCGGGACAGGCAGCATCTCTGGAGAGAAGCAATGGGTGACGTTTTGGGTCGAGACCATTCTTCAGACTGATGTCAGGGGAGTGGGCGGGAGAGAGATAGAATGTAGTCGGAGACAGTCAGACTGGCAGGAGAACTGGGAAGGGGGAGGGGTGGAGAGAGAGGGGAAGCAAGGGCTACCTGTAGTTAGAGAAGTCAATGTTCATACCGCTGGGGTGTGAGCTGCCCAAGAGAAATATGAGATGCTGTTCCTCCAATTTGCGTTGGGCCTCATTCTGACAATGGAGGAGGCCCAGGACAGAAAGGTCAGATTGGGAATGGGAGGGGGAGTTGAAGTGCTGAGCCACCGGGAGATCAAGTAGGTTAAGGCAGACTGAGCAGAGGTGTTCAGTGAAACGATCGCCGAGCCTGTGCTTGGTCTCGCCGATGTAGAGAAGTTGACATGCTGTATTTCTAAACTAAACCAGTGGAATGTTCTTGTAATGTGCAAATATCAACTGGCATTCCGTAAACTCCTGGTCCATTCTGTTTGACAAACCCACATGTTTTGGAAACTGGGGCACCTGGAGAAGCCCCACGCTGGTCACAGGAAGAACGTACAAACTCCACACAGTCAGCACTGGAGGTCAGGATCTGGCCATTTCAGATGCAGGGATTTACTTGAAATTGTTACATTTAATACAGAGTCCAGAAGGAAATAGTTTGGAGATACAGTGTGGGAACAGGTCCTTCGGCCCACCGAGTCCGCGCTGACCAGCGATCCCCGCACACTAGCACTATCCTACACACACCAGGGACAATTTACAACTTTACTGGAGACAATTGGCCTACAAACCTGTACGTCTTTGGAATGTGGGAGGAAACGCACACGGTCACGGAGAGAAGGTACAAACTGCGCACAGTCGGCAGTGGAGGTTAGGATGGAACACGGGTCCCTGGCGCTGTAAGCCCACAGCCCTACCAGCTGGGGCATCGTGCAGTCCCAGTGTTTCTAGAGTTAACCGTTTTATTTTAGATTTCCAACATCCATTAAATTTTCAAACTAGTAAATCTTTGGTGTGAATGTCAAGGTGAAAGTTACCAGTCCTCTGCACAGGCTGTCGATACCAGGAGATGGCGACGGCTATTGCCTTGTGCGTAATCTCCAGCTAATTAGTCCCGAAGGAGCACTGATGGTGCAGATTATCAGCAGTGCATCGAGCAGGCTGGGCAGTCACGACTGCCTTTCACACATGCCTGATTCATGTTCAGAGATAAACTACATCCAGAATAACAGATGGTGTCAGTGATAGATGGCAGGGGTTTCATTATAAGGATAATCAACCACAATATATCACACAGCACCATCAGAAGCATATATGATGGTGTTAACTGCCTGAAACAGATATATTGTATGGGGGGTATTTAAGATTACAACTTGGTGCATCTGAGTTGAGCTGTCCCACAGTGGGCCATTGACAGATGGCACGAGCTACAAACAGGTTACAATAAAGTTTCACAGCTAGCATTTATTTCAGGAAGGCTAGAATACAAAAACGGGTGTAATGCTGAGGCTCTATAAGGCGCTGGTCAGGCCGCATTTGGAATATCGTGAGCTGTTTTGGGCCCCATATCTGAAGAAGGATGTGCTGGCTCTGGAGAGGGTCCAGAGGAGGTTTACAAGAATGATCCCAGGAATGAGTCGGTTAACACATGATGAGCGTTTGTCGGCACTGGGCCTGTACTCACTGGAGTTTAGAGGGATGAGGGAGGATATCATTGAAACGTACAGAATAGTGAAAGGCCTGGATAGAGTGGATGTGGAGAGGATGTTTCCACTGGTGGGAGAATCTATGACCAGAAGTCACAGCCTCAGAATTAACAGACGTTCCTTTAGGAAGGAGATGAGGAGGAATTTCTTTAGCCAGAGGGTGGTGAATCTGTGGAATTTGCCACAGAAGGCTGTGGAGGCCAAGTCAGTGGATATTTTTAAGGCGGAGGTAGATAGATTCTTTATTAGTATGGGTGTCAGGGGTTATGGGGAGAAGGCAGGAGAATGGGGTTAGGAGGGAGAGACATTTCAGTCATGATTGAATAGCGAGTAGGCTTGATGGGCCCCTCAGCAACCTCCACCCCCCCCACCCTTTCATTACAATGCATCCACTCCCTTCATCTGCCTTTCCTGGGCAATGAAGTGAAGACATTTAAAAAGAAAAGAGAAGCGGTAAAGTTTGTTTTAAGCATCCTCTCCCTGCAGCTGCAACCCTCTAACCCAGGCAGCACTCTGGTAAACCTGCTCTGTACCCTCTCTCTGTAGCTGAAACCCTCTAACCCAGGCAGCACTCTGGTAAACCTGCTCTGCACCCTCTCCCTGTAGTTGAAACCCTCTAACCCAGGCAGCACTCTGGTAAACCTGCTCTGTACCCTCTCCCTGTAGTTGAAACCCTCTAACCCAGGCAGCACTCTGGTAAACCTGCTCTGTACCCTCTCCCTGTAGTTGAAACCCTCTAACCCAGGCAGCACTCTGGTAAACCTCCTCTGCACCCTCTCCCTGTATCGAATGCCCTCTAGTCCAGGCAACGTTGTGGTAAACCTCCTCTGCGCCCTTTCCCTGTAGCTGCAACCCTCTAACCCAGGCAGCGTTGTGGTGAACCTCCTCTGCACCCTGTCCAAATTCAGCACATCCTTGCACTCATTCCAGGGATCATTACGGTAAACCTCCTCTGCTCCCATCCTGTAATGGGGCGACCGGAACTGTACGCAATGCTCCAAATGCACCCTGACCAAAGTCCTATATAGGCTGAGGAAGGTTTTGCTTTCTCTTGCCTTTCATATTTATTCTGGTCGATTCACTTGTTAAGCCTTGCACAAAGGATTGACCTTATCAAAGATGCGCCCTGCAGAGAGTTGGTGTCGTGCCCTTTGTTAGCCCTCTGGTCTTGCAGGCTGTTGGATGTCTCAGATGTAGGGTGGCATTTTACGTGGTGACGGCTGGTTGCTGCCGAGCCGGGCAGTGTCAGCCGGCATCAGGAAGCAGAGGGTTGGTTATACACGTGGACACACAATGCTGGAGTAACTCAGCGGGTCAGGCAGCATGTCTGGAGAACATGGATAGGTGACGTTTCACAGATTGCAGGAGTAACTCAGCGGGTCAGGCAGCATCTCTGGAGAGAAGGAATGGGTGACGTTTCAGGACAGAGTCCCGCCCCATCCCTTGACATCAGTCGGAAGAAGGGTCTCGACCCGAAACATCACCCATATCTTACTCGATTCACCTCTATCCCACTAATGACATTGGACTTTATCTAAGGAACTGATGCGCTATAATGCTGAGAACTCCATTTTGTACGCTACATCTTCCCCTTTGCTCTATTGAACTGATTGTATCTATGTTTGGTGTATCTGTTCTGCTTGAATAACATGCAAAACAAAGCTTGTCACTGTACCTCGACACATGTGGCAGTAATGAACCTAAATGGGGTCTCTGTGGAGAGGGTTGTGTATACAGCATACCACCTCATCTCTCTAAATCACAGTCTATATCTCTTGTTTCCCTAATCCCTAACCAGTCTGAAGAAGGATCTCCACCCGAAACGTCACCTATTCCTTCTCTCCAGAGATGCTGCCTGTCCCCCTGAGTTACTCCAGCATTTTGGATCTATCTTTGGTTTAAACCAGCATCTGCAGTTCCTTCATATGTAATTTGATGTTTAGTTTAGAGACACAACGTGGAAACTGGTTCTTCGGCCCACCAAGTCCGCGCCGACCAGCGATCCCCACACACTAACACTATCCTACACTAGGGACATTTTACATTTATATACAGCCAATTAACCTACAAACCTGTACGTCTTTGGAGTGTGGGAGGAAACCGGAGCACCCGGAGAAAACCCACGCAGGTCACGGGGAGAATGTACAAACTCTGTACAGACAGCGCCCATAATCAGGATGGAACCCGGGTCACTGGCACTGTGAGGCAGCAGCTCTACCCGCTGCACCACCGTGCCGCCCGAATACGTGATGTTATTTGACGGGACCCTTATTCAGACAATGCGGGATGCTTTTCGAATAATGTTATTCACATAAGTGTGAAATTTCTTGACAGATGACATAGTTAGCAAGTTATTCTGGCAATTAATAATATTTCCTGTGAGAAATTGATTCGTGTTTCTTTGCTGCTTCAGCAGAATAGTGCAAATCTCACACCCTGGCTGCCTGGACAATGTCAAACACGATGCTGCTGCCGCTGCTCATTCTATGTTGCTTCTACTGCTGAAAAGTTAATAAGTGATAGGAGCAGCATTAGGCCATTCGGCCCATCAAGTCTACTCCGCCGTTCAACACTGGCTGACA
This sequence comes from Rhinoraja longicauda, assembly GCF_053455715.1. Taxonomy (NCBI): domain Eukaryota; kingdom Metazoa; phylum Chordata; class Chondrichthyes; order Rajiformes; family Arhynchobatidae; genus Rhinoraja; species Rhinoraja longicauda. Next base: position 28,344,719 of record NC_135983.1, on the reverse strand, counting down.
TTTCTCTCCCTCCTAACCCCAATCTCCTGCCTTCTCCCCCATAACCCCTGCGCCACCGAGCCGTGGCCTTTGGCAGGGGTAGGTCGACGCTACAGAACCATAACTGAAGTACTGATGGTGACTAAACCTCATTGATTAACATCAAACGAACAGCAGGGAAATAGGCCAACCAACCTGCTGACACTCCCCAAAAAAACCTCTCCCTCTCCTGCATCATCCACAAGTTCTATCTTTAGCTTTGAATGGAACATGCTGCTGTTCCTGTCTCATTTTTAGCTTCCCACTGCTCGATGTGACGCCAGGTTTCAGCATTCTATGCATTCCCTGGGTGAACTAGTTTCTTCTCTCTACTTTTTATTGTGTTGTATTAGTTTTTATCTTGCACTTATGACCTGCAGCTTTTGACTGCCACGCATTTAGATTGCCGAACACTTTAACTCCCCCTCCCATTCCCACACTGACCTTTCTGTCCTGGGCCTCCTCTACTGTCAGAGTGAGGCCCAGCACAAATTGGAGGAACGACACCTCATATTTCGCTTGGGCAGCTCACACCCCAGCGGTATAAGTTTTGATTTCTCTGACTTCAACTAACCCTTGCTTTCCCTCTCTCTCCATCCCTCCCCCACCCTAGTTCTCCGACTAGTTGCACTGTCTTCGTGATTAGATTTTATTGATTGTATGCCTTGTCACCTTCCCCTCAGCGAACAATGATCCATTCCACTGTTTCTTGATCACCGTCCCCTTTGATCTGCCGTTTTCACACCTTGCCCTTCCATATTTCTGTCTCTCTCTCACATGACTCTCAGTCTGAAGAACGGTTTCGACCTGAAACGTCACCCATTCCTTCCCTCCAGAGACGCTGCCTGTCCCGCTGAGTTACTCTAGCATTTTGTGCCTATCTTCGGTGTAAACCAGCATCTGCAGTTCCTTCCTCCACATTTAGATGCATCACTCCAACTCTGTTGACCCATGGAAGGCCTGTGGGTCATCTTACAGACCAGCAGAGAGGAGGTCTTGCTGGCCTTTTGTTTTACTTATCAGGTTAAAACCTCTTAGTTTTGATTCCCTTGGAAGTTATTATATATTATGTGAACTTTCAAGTTCATTCATTGTCTTCCACCCAGACTGTTCTGACTCCATTTGCAGTAATAAGTAAAATATTCAAGTCAGCACGAACGCTCGGGGGGGGGGGGGGGGCTCCTGAAAGCCAACGTTAATTCATCTTCACAACTAATGGCGGCACGGTAGAGTTGCTGCCTCACAGCGCCAGAGACCCGGGTTCCATCCCGACCACGGGTGTTGTCTGGACGGAGTTTGTACTTTTCTCCAGGTGCTCTGGTTTCCTCCCACACTCCAAAGACGTACAGGTTTGTAGGTTAGTTGGCTTCAGTAAAAACTGTAAACTGTCCCCAGTGTGTGTGGGATAGTGCTTGTGTACGGACGGGGTGATCGCTGGTCGGCGTGGACTCGGTGGGCCTGTTTCTGCGCTGTATTTCGAAAATAAACTAAAATACATCAGCCATGATTGAATGGCGGTGTAGACTCGATGGGCCGAATGGCCTAAATCTGCTCCTAGAACTTATGAGCGTGTGTGTAGGATAATGTTAATGTGCAGGGATCGTTGGTCGGCGCGGACTCGGTGGGCAGAAGGGCCAGTTTTGGCACTGTATCTCTAAACTAAACTAAACTAATAAACTAAACTAAAACTGTACAGAATTGGTAGACTATGTGCAATGATAATTAAGCTTCCATATTGGTGGGTCTTTTAAAGAGTTGAGCTTTTTCCCAAGAGCCAGTGTATGATGTTGCAGCTCGTGATGCAGTATCTCACTGCTGTGCAAGGTGTCACATCTATTCTGTTGTGTAAATCTGCATCAGGGCTGATTGTTGAACTGCTCTGCCAGCATAGTTCTATCTTTAGCTTTGGATGGAATGATCCGCATAGTGCTGACCTACATTACTGTGCCGAAATCTTGTTCAAAAAGGAAGAAACCTGAGGTTTACTCTGAATTTTTTTTAAACTGCAACATGAAAGTTGTTGTTTTAGTTTGGTTTAGTTTAGTCTAGAGATACAGCGCGGAAACAGGCCCTACGGCCTAGCGATCCCCGCACACCAACACTATCCTCCACACGCTAGGGACAATTTTTAATTATACCAAGCCAATTAATCTACAAACCTGCACATCTTTGGAGTGTGGGAGGAAACCGGAGATCCTGGAGAAAACCTACGCAGGTCACGGGGAGAACGTACCAACTCTGTACAGACAGCACCCGTGGTGAGGATCGAACCTGGGGTTCTGATATTGCTTTATTTTAACAGGTGAATTCATCATATCACAGAGTGATACAGCGTGGAAACGGGCCCTTCGGCCCAACTTGCCCACACTGACCAACATGTCCCATCTACACTAGTCCCACCTGCCTGCATTTGGTCCATATCCCTCCAAACCTGTCCTATCCATGTACCTGTCTAACTGTTTCTGAAAAATCATACTCAATATCCACTGTCAGACTGAGGCCCAGCGCACATTGAAGGAACAGCACCTCATATTTTGCTTGGGCAGCTCACACCCCAGCGGTATGAACATTGACTTCTCCAACTTCAGGTAGTCCCTGTTTCCCCTCTCTTTCACCTCCCCCTTCCCAGTTCTCCCACCAGTCTCCCTGTCTCCAACTACATCCTATCTTTGTCCCGCCCCCTCCCCTGACATCAGTCTGAAGAAGGGTCTCGATCCCAAATGTCACCCATTCCTTCTCTCCTGAGATGCTGCCTGACCCACTGAGTTACTCCAGCATTTTGTGTCTGCCCTCAATATCAGAATGTTATTTTGTGTGGAAGTGCCTTGCTCCAACCAAGTGTGAATGTGAATACGTATGGACAGGCTGGCCTCAGCGTTGGAAACTGAAAGTGGCTGTGGGCAGGGTGATTCAGTGTTCCCTCCAGCTCTGACAATCTCCATCAAGCATCCTTTAATTTTCTAGTGTGCCTCACGGATCTCTGTTCCATTAACAGCTTATGTCCTTTCCTGCTTTCACATTATTTCACCCTCCCAGTTATCGCACTCTTGTGCCTGGAGGCAAAGGCTCTTTCATGGTTTTACATTACCTTCGCTCACACAAAACGCATCCTTCACCTCGATCTCAAGACCCACAGCGGCCAGACTAGTACGGCATCTGGACTTTAATATAGATTAACTGCAGTAAATCAGAAACACATCTGCTTTAATGTAGCCAACACTGATTTTCAGGCACCCTTGCTGCCGGAGACATTGCCTTATTATCCGTGTTGCCGGAACAGCAGAGGTCACGGTCTGGGGGGGGGGGGGGTGAGATACCAGCGTGCAAAGTCGGCGATGGGAACGGATCTGCCTGCTCGGGCCGGGCCGGAGGTCCAGAGCCCCGGCCGCAGGGGGCATATTTGATGGGTTGCAGAAGTGCCGATGAGGTTGGGATCTGCCGCCTTTCCCGGCCTACACGCCCCATTTTAGGGGGGATTTCAAGTGCGTTCTCGTAATTTAGTCCGGATTAAAGAAGGTGCTGTTTCAAAATCGCTGGTGGACCCGTACTCTATATTAAGAATAATGGTGTGATTGTCATCTCTCTGGGCTGTTTCTTCCTTTTCACGGCTTTTCTCACTCTTTCTCCTTCATGTCTGCATTCTCTTTATCTCCTGGTACTCTCGCGTGCATTGGTTAATATTTACACTGCATCTTCAAGTGACAACACACAGTAGGGTTGCCAACTTCCTCACTCCCAAATACGGGACAAAAGGTGACGTCACCGCCCTGTGCCCCACGTGGCCTCACCCAGCCAGCGGCCACGTGCTCCTGCTCCACCAATGGAGGCCGGGCAGAGCGGGAGCACGTGGCCGCTGGCTGGGTGAGATCACGTGGGGCGCGGGGCGGTGACGTCACCCTTTGTCCCGTATCTGGGAGTGAGGAAGTTGGCAACCCTACTAATACGGGACAAGGGCGGTCCCGTACGGGACAATAGGTGCAGGAAGAGGCCATTCAGCCCTTCGAGCCAGCACCGCCATTCAATGTGATCATGGCTGATCATCTACAATCAGTACCCCGTTCCTGCCCTCTCCCCATACCCCCTGACTCCGCTATCATTAAGAGCTCTATCTAACTCTCTTGAAAGCATCCAGAGAATTGGCCTCCACTGCCTTCTGAGGCAGAGAATTCCACAGACAAACCAATGTAGCCCAAAATACGGGATGTCCCGTCTAATATGGGACAGTTGGCAACCCTAGCAGCACAGGGATTAGATTGAAGTGTATGTTGATGTAGGCCAAGTGGCCACATCTAGGCTCTGAGAAGTTCTGTTCTGATTGATGTTTGTTGATTAATTGCTGCTGTGCAGTTGACTATTTCCTGATATGAGTTGTGTGTAAAAACTCAAAGACTGCGCTCACACTTTACAGGTGTTGAAATTATTTCTGACTTTGACAGACTTGCTTTTAAATGTAGTGAGATATTGGCTGAGGGCAGAGCCAACTGTGTTGAGATGTGGGAAGGTGATTGCTCCAGGTGCATCTGTAAGACGGGGGTGACAGCATAGTTTAACTATAATACATTTTTACGCGTGTTTCTGTAAAGTAAAATCATTCATTGCCTTGGATCCCATGGTTATTGTAAAACCACCATCAACCTCACTTGGATCACTGCTTTGAAAACGGGTGCTGAACCTTCCCATAGTCATAGAAACATAGAAAATAGGTGCAGGAGGAGGCCATTCGGCCCTTCGAGCCATTTTTTGATCATCAAAAAATCAGTACTCCGTTCCTGCTTTCTCCCCGTATCCCTTGATTCCGTTAGCCCTAAGAGCTAAATCTCTCTCTCTCTTGAAAACATCCAATAAATTGGCCTCCACTGCCTTCTGTGGCAGAGAATTCCACAGATTCACAACTCTGGGTGAAAAAGATTTTCCTCATCTCAGGCCTAAATGACCCACCCCTTATTCTTAAACTGTGACCCCCGGTTGTGGACTTCCCCCAACATCGGGAACATTTTTCCTGCATCAAGCCTGTCCAATCCCTTAAGAATTTTATATGTTTCTGTAAGCTCCCCTCTCATCCTTCTAAATTCCAGTGATTACAAGTCCAGTCGATCCATTCGTTCATCATTCAGTTTGATTGTCTTTGCCTCTCTTATAAGTTCATAAACTCTAGGAGTAGAATTACGCCATTCAGCCCATCAAGTCGACTCTTCCTTTCAATCATGGCTGATCTATCTTTCCTCTCACCCCATTCTCCTGCCTTCTCCCCATCACCCCTGATACCCGTACTAATCAAGAACCTGTCAATCTCTGCCTTAAAAATATCCATTGACGTGGCCTCCACAGCCTTCTGCGGCACAGAATTCCACAGATTCACCTCCCTCTGACTAAAGAAATTCCTCCTCATCTTCTTCCTGAAGGAATATCCTTTTATTCTGAGGCTGTGCCCTCTGGTCCTAGACTCTCCCACTAGTGGAAACATCCTCTCCACATCCACTCTATCCAGGCCTTTCACTATTTGGTAAGTTTCAATGGGGCCCCCTCTCATCCTTTTAAACTCCTGCGAGTACAGGCCCAGTGCATTCATACGCTCATCATATGTTATTAACCCAATCATTCCTGGGATCATTATTCTCTTAAACCTCGTCTAGACCCTCTCCAATGCCAGCACATCCTTCCTCCGATTTGGGGCCTGAAACTGCTCACAATGGGAATACGAGTGTGAGAAGAGACCGGGGCACCTGGAGAAAACCCACACGGTCACAGGGAAAACGTACAAACACCGTACAGACAACGCCCGTAGTCTGGGTCGAACCTGGGTCTCTGGCTCTGTCAGGCAGCGTCTCTATCGCTGCGTCACCGTGCACCATTGTTAATCCAATGCACTGGGTTAAATCAGGGCTTCAGCACCAAAGGTATTGGCTTATGGTTACCATCCACTGCTGGTGCCAGTATCCATCATGATAATAGGATATCGCTGGTAGGTTATGTGATCACATTGGGAGGGTTTCTTTCAAACACAGCTCATAAAATTCACAGTCTTTTTGATTGGATTAGTTTGTTTTAAAAGGAAAATGGAGAAAAGCACTTGTTGGAGACGACTCTTTTATCTGACAGTGTTGGCTGCTTTATGAATAACATGTCAAGCCAGGTGTGGTTTGCTTTTGATTTTCTGCATCTTTGTAGTGAGGAGATTGTTGAAACAAAGAACTGCAGTTAATACACCAAAGACCACAACGTGTTATGGAGTCATACAGTGTGGAGACAAAGCCCTTCAGCCCACACCGACTAACATGTCCCATCTACTCTAGTCCCACTTGCCTGCATTTGGCCCGTATCCCTCTAAACCTGTCCTGTCCATGTACCTGCCTTCGGCCCACCGAGTCCACGCTGACCAACGATACTTGTTGCACTAGCACACACTAAGAACAATTTACAATTTTTTACTGAAGCCAATTAACCTACAAACCTGTCTTGTCTTTGGAGTGTGGGAGGAAGCTAGCACGCATGCAGGTCACGGGGAGAATAAACAAACTCCGTACAGACAGCACCTGTAGTCAGATTGATCCCGGGTCTCTGGCGCTGTGAGGCAGCAACTCTACCACTGTGCCACCTTTGTTTGTGCGATGTATATCTAAAGTAAACCAATGAACCTACAAACCTGTATGTCTATGGAGTGTGGGAGGAAACCGGAGCACCTGGACAAAACTTGTTTGTGCACTGTGTATCTAAACTAAACCAAAGTCAACTGAAAGAAAAAAAAAATGCCCACTGTGACAGTGCTGGCAAATGTTTCAAGATACAATTCAAGATTCCAATTTTTTCTATTGGAACCTAATCAAATGTACAGCACTTTGGTCAACGTGGGTTGTTTTTAAATGTGCTATACAAATAAAATTGACTTGACTTGACTTGACAAAGAGTTTATTTGCCAAGTATGTAAGAACATACAAGGAATTTGAATTGCCATACGGTCATAGCAAAAAAGCAGCAAGACACACAAAGTTAACAAAGCGCACTGTGATGGAAGGCAATAATGTCTTATCTTCACTCCTTATTTTCCCGCGGTTGGGGCAGTCGAACCATCCGCAGTCGGGGCGATCAAAGCCCCTGCGTCGGGGCGATCGAAGCTCCTGCGGCCTGGAGCTGTCGAAGTTGATCCCTAACCAAGGGACCGCCATCTCCATGATGTTAAGTCCGCAGGCTCCTGCTGTTGGAGCTCCGAGGTCGATCCCCAGCAAAGGGCTCGCCAGCTCCACGATGATAGGCCGCAGCGCGGACAGAGATATGATACGGAAAAGGTCGCATCTCCGTCGAGGAAAGAGATTTAAAAAAGTTTCCCTCACCCCCCCCACCCAAAAATAATACAAAACTAAAAATACGCTAAAACATACATTTAACAACAAAAGAAGAAAATCACGAGACAGACTATTAGCGAGGCCTCCGTCATGCGGCGCACCCGCTGGTCAATGTTAGTGAGGCCTCCATCGTTAGTGCGGCACCGCCTCGCTGGTCTATGTTGGCGAGGCTGCTGTCGTTAGTGTGGTGCCCCCGCTGGTCTATGTTGGCAGGGCTGCCATCGTTAGTGTTGAGCCCCCCACTGGTCTATGTTGGCGGGGCCACCATCGTTAGTGCGGTGTCCCCACTGGTCTATGTTGGCGGGGCTTCCGTCGTTAGTGTTACACCCCCCACTGGTCTATGTTGGCGAGGCTACCATCGTTTGTGTGACGCCCCCGCTGGTCTATGTTGGCGAGGCTGTCGTCGTTAGTGTGGTGCCCCCACTGGTCTATGTTGGTGGGGCTGCCGTCGTTAGTGCGGTGCCCCCACTGGTCTATGTTGGCGGGGCCACCATCGTTAGTGCGGTGCCCCCACTGGTCTATGTTGGTGGGGCTGCCGTCGTTAGTGCGGTGCCCCCACTGGTCTATGTTGGCAAGGCCACCATTGTTAGTGAGGTGCCCCCACTGGTCTATGTTGCCCTGCCTTGTGTGAGCTGACGAGCTATGTTTGTGTCTACAGGGGGTGTTCCCAAGTGGGGATTATCCGTGCCATGCACGAGGCAGGCATTCCCATCGACATGGTGGGCGGGACATCCATCGGCTCCTTCATGGGAGCGCTGTACGCTGAGGATAGGAACGCGAACCGCATGAGGAACAGAGCTATAGAATGGGCAAAGGTAGGAGCAGCCGCTGGAGACCAGTGGCACCAAAACCGGAGACTCTCGCATACTTGGCTAATAAAGTATGATTGTGATTGATTCATTTAGTTTAGGAATACAGCGCAGATACAGGCCCTTCGGCCCACCGAGTCCGCACCGATCAGCGATCCCCGCACACTAACACTACCCTACACACACTAACATTACCCTACACACACTAACACTACCCTACACACACTAACACTACCCTACACACACTAACACTACCCTACACACACACACACACACACACTAACACTACCCTACACACACTAACACTACCCTACACACACTAACACTACCCTACACACACACACACACACACACTAACACTACCCTACACACACTAACACTACCCTACACACACTAACACTACCCTACACACACTAACACTACCCTACACACACTAACACTACCCTACACACACTAACACTACCCTACACACACACACACACACACACACACTGGGGACAATTTTACAATTATACCAAGCCAATTAACCTGCAAACCCGTATGTCTTTGGAGTGTGGGAGGAAACCGAAGTACTTGGAGAAAATTCCATGCAGGTCATGGGGATAACGTACAAACTCCGTACAGAACGCACCCGTAGTCAAGATCGAACTGCCATCCCAAGTACTCTGTACTTAAGCTGGGATTGTACTTGTGTATGGCAATAATGTTACTGATCTGTATGTACAAAAACATCCACTGTACTTGGTGCATGTGATAATGAAGAACCATTGAAACATTTGGGGCGGCACGGTGGTGCAGTGATAGAGTTGCTGCCTCACAGCGCCAGAAACCCTGAATCCATCCTGACTATGGGTGCTGTCTGTACGGAGTTTGTACGTTCTCCCCGTGACCCCGTAGGTTTTTTCCGGGTGCTCCAGTTTCTTCACACTCCAAAGACGTGCAGATTTGTAGGTTAATTGGATTCAGTAATTTGGTCATTGTAAAATGTCTCCCTAGTGTGGAGGATAGGCTAGTGTACAGGGTGATCGCTGGTCAGCGCGGACTCGTTGGTTCGACGAGCCTGTTTCCGCGCTGTATCTCTAAACTAAACTAAACTAAACTAAAAAACGAAACATTTAACCCTAATTGCAGAGAATTGTGGACGCAGCCCAGACCATCACACATACCAGCGTCCCTTCCATTGACTCCATCTACACCTTACGCTGCCTCGGCAAGGCCAGCAGCACAATCAAGGACGAGTCGCATCCCGGCCACTCCCTCTTCTCCCATCAGGCAAAAGGTGTGGAAGTGTGAAAAAGCACACCTCAGGGACAGTTTTTCCCCAGTTATCAGGCAACTGAACCATCCTACCGTCAACTAGAGAGCAGTGCTGAACTACTATCTACCTCATTGGACACCCTCGGACTTTACTGGCTTTATCTTGCACTAAATGTTTTTCACGTTATTCCCTTTATCGTGTATCTGTACACTGTGGACGACTCGAATGTAATCATGTATTGTCTTTCCGCTGACCGGTTAGCACGCAACAAAAGCTGTTCACTGTACCTCGGTACACATGGCAATAAACTAATCTCAACTGATTGAGACTGAGATCAGGTGCAGGAGGGCATGGACACGAGGAGCTGGGGAGGGGGAGGGGGAGTGAGACCACCGTGCTGCTCTGCCGTGTTCCTGGCCATGGAATGGGTGTGTGGCAGGATGTTGCTCTTTTTGTCCCCTCCAGAGTAGGGTTGCCAACTGTCCCGCATTAGCCGGGACATCCCGTATTTTGGGCTAAATTAGTTTGTCCCGTATTAGTAGGGTTGCCAACTTCCTCACTCCCAAATAAGGGACAAAGGGTGACGTCACTGCCCCGCGCCCCACGTGACCTCACCCAGCCAGCGGCCACGTGCTCCCGCTCCACCAATGGCGGCCGCCAGGGCCGGGAGCACGTGGCCGCTGGCTGGATGAGGTCACGTGGGGCGCGGGGCGGTGATGTCACCCTTTGTCCCTTCTTTGGGAGTGAGGAAGTTGGCAACCCTACTCCAGAGTGTGCTTGACAAATGGTTGACTAATGCTGTTATTGTGTCATCATCTCACATCCGTGTGGAGAATCTCATTCAGTTGGTGCTGTTATACCAGGACTGCTGTCAACATCTTGGGTAACAGATTTCCTAAATTGCAGCTTTGTGGATTAATCTGTTTAAATAAGTATTTCTCGTCGTAGATATGCCTTCAGGCAGGATAAAGCTATACTGAGTCCCTTGCTTGTCATACGAACGACTTATACCTTTTAATTGGTGGGAAAGGCTTTTGTTTAGTTTAGCAGTTTAATTGAGCTGAGTTGAGTTTAGGAAGGAACTGCAGATGCTGGTTTACACCGAAGATAGACACAAAATGCTGCCATGTGTTGTCTAGATTTAGCTACGTACAAGTATGGCTGCTTCATTTGTTGAGGAGTTATGAATGGAGTTGAACGTTGCATTTATCAGCTGGCATCCCCATCTTTGACCTTGTAGTGGAAACATCGTCATTGTTGTAGCAGCTGGTGATACTGGAGCCTGTTGTTGTCTTATACACGTTTCATCCCCACGGTTGGAAATTGTGCCCCATGTGACAGAGACCCAAGTTCGGTCCTGACTAAAGGTGCTGTCTATATGGAGTTTGTACGTTCTCCCTGTGATCATGTGGGTTTTCTACGGGTGCTCCGGTTTCCTCCATACCAACTCCGTACAGACAGCACCCGTGGTCAGGATGGAACCCGGGTCTCTGGCGCTGTGAGGCAGCAGCTCTACCCGCTGCACCACTGACATTGCAGTTGTGCTTTCTGTAACCTAGCCGCTTGTTTTGTTCCATGGTACTATCGTCTTTTATTTCATGGGTTCCAATCTTGATTACATGCCTTTTGGAAGTGCACACGTGCCTCTTCAATGGCATTTCCCACATCAACCACCTGGGTTATTTCATTAAAAAATTCAAGTTAGCAAGATATGATTTACCTTAAAATCTCTGCTGGCTTTCTCCAGTCGATCCATACTTGTCCAAGTGGTTTCTCATTCTGTCCTGAACTATCTTGACACTGAGTTGATGCTGACAAGTCCCACCTTATTGGATTTGTGCTTTCGTTCTCTTTGAATAAGGGCCTGGCATTTGCAAGTCTCTAGTCCTTGGGAACCAGCCTTGCATCTGTTTGGAAGATTATGGCCAGGCAATCTCTCCCGGACTCCCTCGTTCCCTCGGGAATAACATTATGCACATTATTCCTTTATCCTGTACCTGTACACTGGACAGCTCGATTGTAATCATGTATAGTCTTTCCACTGGCTGGTTAGCACGCAACAAAAGCTTTTCACTGTACCTCGGTACATGTGACAATAAACTAAACTCAAAGTCGACCTCAACCAGTTAGAATGTCGGGTGGTTTATCATCAGTGAGTCCAGCTAGCCCTTCCTGTTTTCTAATTTTTACCTTCCAGAATCTCAACTGCGCCTTATTTATAAAAACATCAACTCCTTTGGTGAAAACTACCATGAAATGATTTGGTACATCAGCCAGTTGTGTAGGAAAATAACTGCAGATGGTGGTACAAATCGAAGGTATCAGAAAATGCTGGAGTAACTCAGCGGGTCAGGCACCATCTCTGGAGAGAAGGAATGGGTGACGTTTCGGGTCGAGAACCTTCTTCAGATGTTCCTCTTGACCCGGGTTTCGGCCCGAAATGTCACCCATTCCTTCTCTCCAGAGATGCTGCCTGACCCGCTGAGTTACTCCAGCATTTTCTGGTACATCAGCCATGACTGTCCCTCCTTCAGTAAATATTCCTCTAGGACAGACGCAACATGCTGGAGCAACTCAGCGGGACAGGCGGCATCTCTGGAGAGAAGGAATGGGTGACGTTTCGGGTGGAGACCCTTCGTCAGATGTTCCTCTTGCTCTGTGCTCTGTCCCGTCTCTCCTCTGACAACTTCTTCCCATCCACATGCCGAGATGATATTTTTGAACTCCCTGCTGCGTTTGCTGCCAGCCTTTTCTCAGGCACTCTCTCAGCTGTTCTTATTTCCTTCTGTTATCGGCCTGGCTCGCACTTCTGTTAACAATCTGTCATCTTTCATCTGCTTTTTTTTTTTCCCTGCTCTATTTTGCTCTTTCTAGTTTTGATCATACTGGAAGCTCAGGCTTTATCTTTCCTGCCCCTTCTTCTCATGACAATGTGTCCACACTGTAGCTGAATCATCTCCACCTGAGAGGCTACACACAAAATGCCGGAGTAACTCAGCGGGTCAGGCAGCGTCTCTGGAGAGAAGGAATGGGTGACGTTTCAGGTCGAGACCCTTCTTCAGACTGATGTCAGGGGAGGGGGCGGGACAGAGATAGGATGTAGTTGGAGACAGGAAGATTGGTGGGAGAACCTGAGTCTGTGGCGCTGTGAGGCAGCAACTCTACCACTGCACCACTGTGCCGTATCTGTTTTTTCTAATTGCATTTAACCAGAGGACATTGGTTTTAAGCTGAGGGGGGGAGGGAAGATTTAATAGGAACCTGAGGGGTAACCTTTTTATACAAAGGGTGGTGGTTGTATGGAACAAACTACCTGAAGAGGTAGTTGAGGCTAAGACTATCACAACGTTTAAGAAACATTGAGACAGGTATATGGATAGGACAGGTTAAGACGGGTATGGGCCAAACGCAGGCAGGTGGGACGATTGTAGATGGGACATGTTGGTCAGCATGGGCAAGTTGGGCCGAAGGGCCTGTTTCCACGCTGTAAGACTCTATTTCTTCTTCCCAGAAAAAAACAATCAAATCCACCCGAGTTTAATTGTCAGGCTGGGTTATATCACAGCAGCTATATTCAGCTCTTTTTTCTTTGCAAATCAGCTTTGTTATTCTACCTTATAAGATTGGCCTTTACTTCAAGCATCCCCTGCAGCAGAGCATTCACAAAGCACGCTGCAATCCACTGTGTAAAGATATCCCTCTTAACCTTTCTGTGTGCTCTTTCATGCTCTTTAAAAATCAATGGCTCCTTGACATTAACTCGTGTTTCTTTGTTCACACTAAAATGGATTAAATCTCCTTCTGAAACCTGGAAGCAATCCTGGTATCTCAACTCTCTTCCAATAACTGTAATGTCCCACTGCTGGAATCTATATTACATGCACGACATTCTCAAACCGTTGCCTAAACAATGACGTACTTTATTCCTTCATTACTGAAAAGTGCTCTGAGCTGTGTGTGAATGAATTGACAAAAGGTTCAAACACATAATCCATTGGCATGCTCCTCAGACAAGAGTCACTAGTGAGCAAATGCGATCAGTAGCAACTGTATCAGGTTAACCTTCGAAATTGCTGTAATTGATGAAATGGCTTCTCGCTGCGATAAAGCAAAATAGGAATTACATGGTTAAATCTGCTGTCAAAATATTGTTATAAAAAGGAGGAAATGGGAGTAAATGTGTGGCATGCAATACATAACGATGTGAAAAGGGGAAGAGTGGAGTGGCAAAGAGGTTTAGGGGAACAGAAGGGATAAAGGCCTGGACTTTCTGCATGGGGGGAGGATTCAGAAATCACAGAGCTTCAAAGAGGCTTGGGAGTGCTGGTGCAAGATTCCCAAAAGGTTCATTTGCAGATTGTGCCGCGCAGTAAGGAAGGCAAATGCAACGCTAGCATTAATTTTGAGAGGACGAGAATATCAATAATGCTGAGGTTTTATTAGGCGCAGGTGAGGCCACGTTTGGAGTATTGTGAGCAGCTTTGTGCCCCGTATCTGAGGAAGGATGTGCTGGCGCTGGAGAGGGTCTAAGCAAAGTTTACAAGAATGATCTCGGGTCGAGGACCAGAGGGCATAGCCTCGGGAAGAGGATGAGAAGGAATCTCTTTACTCAGAGGGTAGTAAATCTGTGGAATTCATTGCCACAGATGGCTGTGGAGGCCACACCATTGGGTATTTTTTAGAGCGGAGATTGACAGATTCTTGATTAGTACGGGTGTCAGGGGTGATGGGGAGAAGGCAGGAGAATGGGGTAGAGAGGGAGAGATAGATCAGCCATGATTGACTGGCTCCATGAACTGCATGGCTTAATTCTGCTTCTATGCATTATGGTCTTAAGGAGAGAATACTCATAAAGAGGTTGCATGTCGTGGGACTGTTAATCAGTGCAGACACCCACATCTCCTTTGGGCCAGTTCACCCAAAGGCACTCTACCAGAGTACCTGCATGCGGCGGTAGAGCTGCTGCCTCACAGCGCCAGAGACCCGGGTTCCATCCTGACTGCCGGTGCTGCAGTGCTCCGGGTGCTCCGGTTTGCTCCCACACTCCAAAGACGTACAGGTTTGTAGGTGAATTGGCTTCAGTACAACTTGTCCCTAGTGTGTGCAGGACAGTGCTAGTGTACGGGGTGATTGCCGTGTACAAACTCTGTACAGACAGCACCCGTAGTCAGGATCAAACCCAGGCCTCTGGCACTGTAAGGCAGTAATACCACTGCACCACCCAATAAAAATGCTCTCTTTAATGAAAACTGGTTTTTGATGTTTGCAGTAGATGGGATGTATTTGCAATAGACAATAGACAATAGGTGCAGGAGTAGGCCATTCAGCCCTTCGAGCCAGCACCGCCATTCAATGCGATCATGGCTGATCACTCTCAATCAGTACCCCGTTCCTGCCTTCTCCCCATACCCCCTCACTCCGCTATCTTTAAGAGCTCTATCCAGCTCTCTCTTGAAAGCATCCAACGAACTGGCCTCCACTGCCTTCTGAGGCAGAGAATTCCACACCTTCACCACTCTCTGACTGAAAAAGTTCTTCTTCATCTCCGTTCTAAATGGCCTACCCCTTATTCTTAAACTGTGGCCCCTTGTTCTGGACTCCCCCAACATTGGGAACATGTTTCCTGCCTCTAATGTGTCCAATCCCCTAATTATCTTATATGTTTCAATATCCCCCCTCATCCTTCTAAATTCCAGTGTATACAAGCCCAATCGCTCCAGCCTTTCAACATACGACAGTCCCGCCATTCCTGGAATTAACCTAGTGAACCTACGCTGCACGCCCTCCATAGCAAGAATATCCTTCCTCAAATTTGGAGACCAAAACTGCACACAGTACTCCAGGTGCGGTCTCACCAGGGCCCGGTACAACTGTAGAAGGACCTCTTTGCTCCTATACTCAACTCCTCTTGTTATGAAGGCCAACATCCAATTGGCTTTCTTCACTGCCTGCTGTACCTGCATGCTTCCTTTCATTGACTGATGCACTAGGACACCCAGATCTCGTTGAACTCCCCCTCCTCCTAACTTGACACCATTCAGATAATAATCTGCCTTTCTATTCTTACTTCCATGTATAGAGTTTGCCCTGCAAAGTTATCCGAGCTTTAGTTTAGTTTAGAGATACAGCGCGGAAACAGGCCCCTCAGCCCACCGAGTCCGCACCGACCAGCGATCCCCGCACACTAACACTATCCTACACACACTAGGCATAAATTACAATTTTTACCGGAGCCAATTAACCTATAAACATGCACGTATTTGGAGTGTTGGAGGAAGCCGGAGCACCCGGAGAAAACCCACGCAGATCACAGAGAGAACGTACAAACTCCGTACAGACAGGATAGTGGGGATGGAACCCGGGTCTCTGGCGCTGTGAGGCAGCAACTCTACCGCTGTGCCACCGTGCAGCCATAGCTAGGATGCTACTTTGCTGCAGAGTGGGGCTTCATCTCTCCAGCAAACCTTCTCCACGTTTGAAGTCATGTTAATCTCAGAGACTACACTGTTGTGGTAGCTTTGGCTGACTTACTCCGCAAGTGCTCCTGAGAGCCGATAACTGAAATGCAAAGGAAACATATCTATATCTTCCTAATACAAAGCAGAGTCTGCTAGTTTCAGCAGCTTCATTCATTCCTATTGAAGGCTTGATAATTGGGAAGATCCACCTGATGTCGGTATTGATTGGTTTTTGGAATTTTTCCCAGTGTGTTTTCTTTTGAACTTATGGTGTAGTTCCAAGATCAGAAGATTCTGTGCCTTGTATATTTTATATATTGCCTGACTCAACTACCTCGTAAGTTCATGAGTTCAGGAACAGCTTCTCCCCTCAGGCTGTTTGTCCACTGAACTGCCCCACCTGACTCAGACGATGGGGGGGGGGGGGGGGGGGGGGGGATTAGCACCTCACCTGGCACTCTGCTCGTTATAATCTCATTTAATGTGCAATCAATGATTTACCAGCTCTCATTGATGGTTTTTAATTCACCGTTTACATGCTTTAACTCTCAGTTGAATGCTTTACCTTTTACCATTTACATGCTTTAATCCCCTGTCTATATGTATTGTATTGTGTTCCACTGTCTAATTGTATTGTACTGTATCGTATTGTACTGCACTGTCATCCCCTGTCTATATGTTTTGCATGTGTATTGCACTATGGCCCCCGTAGTCAGGATCAAACCCAGGCCTCTGGCACTGTATAACTTCAGATAGCTCCTCTGTCCCTCCCTTCCCCTCCTCCTTCCCAGATCTCCCTCTATCTTCCTGTCTCCACCTATATCCTTCCTTTGTCCCACCCCCGACATCAGTCTGAAGAAGGGTCTCGACCCGAAACGTCACCCATTCCTTCTCTCCCGAGATGCTGCCTGACCTGCTGAGTTACTCCAGCATTTTGTGAATAAATCGATTTGTACCAGCATCTGCAGTTATTTTCTTATACTACTGGTTGCTCCACTGCGATTTCTCTTCGAGGTATGTCCACTTTGAAGAAGTTCTCCTCCTCTCTTCGACGAGAGACTGTAAGGGGGCACTCTGTTTCGTCCCATTTGTTGCATGATCTGTAAGGAGTGGAATGACAAATAGTCTAACTAACTAATAAATCATAGGATCAGAATTAGTCCATCCGGCCCATTGAATCTACTCCGCCATTTAATCATGGCTGATCTATCTTCCCCTCTCAACCCCATTCTCCTGCTTTCTCTCCATAATCCCTGACACCCTTACCAAGCAAGTACCAACATTTGACTGTAGTTCGGCTTCTGTGTTTGATTGAAATACTTCCATTTGCAAAGTTAAAGCTTTTTTTTCTTGTCAACAGGAAATGACAAATGTTTTCAAAAAAGTGCTGGATTTGACGTATCCAATCACCTCCATGTTCTCAGGATCGGCTTTTAACAGAAGTATCAGCAACATCTTTGAGGACAAGCAGATCGAGGTACGAGTTGGGGTGGTGCCCCCTCCCCTGACATCAGTCTGAAGAAGGGTCTCGACCCGAAACGTCACCCATTCCTTCTCTCCCGAGATGCTGCCTGACCCGCTGAGTTACTCGAACATTTAATGTCTACCTGAGATTTTAACCAGCATCTGCAGTTTTTTTTTTCCTTCCTTAATTATACTGAAATTTGGGAAGGGTGATAGGTTTCTGCCACCATGTTCCCCCTCCCCAGAAATGATCTTAGCATGGCATCATACAGCACAGAAGCAAGCCCATCAGTCCAACTTGTCCATGATGGCCAAGATACGTATCTAAAGCATATCCGTTGTCACTTGTCTCGGCTACCTGCGGTGAACTTTCACTCTCATCTCTGTCCACTGCTTCCACTCACTGCTGTCCCTGAAGGGACGCACATGATTATTGAGGCAGAAAATTAGATCATGGGGAGTATGTTGGCTTCCTTGTAACACAGTGTGGAAACAGGCCCAACTTGCCCACATCGACCAATATAAAAACATAGAAAATAGGAGCAGGAGGAGGCCCTTTGGGCCTTTGAGCCAGCACCGCCATTCATTGTGATCATGAAAGATCGTCCACAATCAGTAACCCGTGCCTGCCTTCTCCCCATATCCTTTGATTCCACTAGCCCCTAGAGCTCTATCTAACTCTCTTTTAAATGAATCCAGTGAATTGACCTCCACTTCCTTCTGTGGCAGAGAATTCCACAAATTCACAACTCTGGGTGAAAAAGTTTTTGCTCGCCTCATTTTTAAACGGCCTCCCCATTATTCTTAGACTGTGGCCTCTGGTTCTGGACTCCCCCAACATTGGGAATATTTTCCCTGCATCTAGCTTGTTCAGACCTTTTATATCTGTCCCATATCCACTAATCTCACCTGCCTGCATTTGGCCCTTATCCCTCTATGATTGAATTATATGAATGATGAATGAATGAATGAATGAATACTTTATTGTCACATGTGACAAGTCACAGTGAAATGTTTTGCTTGCACACCATGTATGTACGTAAAGGGCACCGACAAAGTTACAATGGATTCTATTTTGCACAAACCATTTTTTAACACATTCCATTTGTGGTCTGTCCCTTAACCTGTTTTATCCGTGTACCTGTGCAAATCTATACACTAAAACTCTCGTTTATTTATTTGTTTGTTCCTGAGCTACAGCCAAAACGGTGCACGATAGCGCGACAATTCTAGGCCCACCTTACTCACCATCGTCCCTTTGGTGCTAATGGAAGAAGTTTCATTGAAATCGGTGTTATATTTTAAAAGTTATTCACATTTTTAAGTTTAAATCTATCTCCTAGGGAGGGAGGGAGAGGAGGGAAGATAAGGGGGGTTGAGGGGGATAGAGTAGGGGGGGGGAAAGGAGTAGGGGGGAGGGGTAGGGGGGAGGGGGAGAGGAGAGCGTTCTGCACCAATGCAGAAGAGATTTGGCCCAACGGGTCCACTTGGTCTAGTGTTTCTTAAACGTTGCGAAAGCCCCTGCCTCGACTACCTCCTCCGGCAGCTCGTCCCATACACCCACCACCCTTTGTGTGAAAGGGTCGCCCCTCAGGTAACTGAGCAGAGGTTGTTTTTAATTGCAGGATCTGTGGATTCCGTACTTCAACATCACTACGGACATAACGGCGTCCACCATGCGGGTTCATACTGATGGTGAGTGTGGCCTTGTCACGTGACCCTCCCCACCTCAACAAGCTGGCTGCCATTCAGTGACCCTTGACCAGAAAAAGGGTCTCGACCTGAGACGTCACCCGCTCCTTCTCTCTGGAGAACAAGGATAGGTGACGTTTCACAGAGTGCTGGAGTAACTCAGCGGGTCAGCAGCATCTGTGGAGAACATGGATAGGTGACGTTTCGAGTTGGGATTCTGAAGGGTCCCGATGCAAAACGTCACCTATCCATGTTCTCCAGTGATGCTGGCTGACCCGCTGAGCAGTAAAACACGAGGTCTGATCCTTGGGCCACTGCTCGAGCCGGGCAGCAGTTGCCCTTGGCTGTCCTCGGGCAGGGAGGTTGAGCGGAGGACTCGGCCGTAGCCTGCGAATAAACTGGAGAAACAACTCAAGCATGTGGGACATTGACCGTGGCACAACGATGCAGCGGTAGAGTTGCTACCTTACTGCACGGTGGTGCAGCGGTAGAGTTGCTGCCTCAGAACGCCGGAGACCCGGGTTCCATCCTGACTACGGGTGCTGTCTGTACAGAGTTTGTACGTTCTCCCCGTGTGGGTTTTCTCCGAGATCTTTGGTTTCCTCCGAGATCTTTGGTTTCCTCCCAGACTCCAAAGACGTGCAGGTTTGTAGGTTAATTGGCTTGGTAAAAATTGTAAATTGTCCCTTGTGTGTGTGGAATAGTGCTAGTGTACGGGGATGGCTGGTGGGTCCGGACCTGGTGGGCCGAAGGGCCTGTTTCCACTCTATCGCTAAACTAAACTGAACTAAAGTGACTGAAAAAGTGATTAAATTCAGATCTGATGAACTTACCCAACAAACCTTGGCCCTTTGGGAAAATAATCTGAATTGCCGTGGGTTTATACTTGCAGCATAACCCTGCAAGCACTTTGAAAGTACGAGGAAAAATATAATTAAAAAAAGAATCAGAGTTCATTGATTGAATTATCTAGAAGGCAACAAATTCTCCCAATGCCTCATTTTACAAACATGGAATGTTGAACGGAACCTTGATAATTCAGTGCTCTTTACAGTCATAAAGGAGGTTACACTCGATCCAGAGTTGAACCAGAAGATGAAATTCTGACTGTAAGCACCATACTGAAGGTGGCAAACTGT
Organism: Rhinoraja longicauda; assembly: GCF_053455715.1. NCBI lineage: Eukaryota > Metazoa > Chordata > Chondrichthyes > Rajiformes > Arhynchobatidae > Rhinoraja > Rhinoraja longicauda. The sequence goes on along the minus strand of NC_135983.1, from coordinate 28,324,541 downwards.
ACAACAGGGCGGCACTGTGGTGCAGCGGCAGAGTTGCTGACTCACTGCGCCGGGTTCGATCCCGACTACGGGTGCTGTCTGTATGGAGTTGTACGTTCTCCCCGGGATCTCGTGGGTTTTCTCCGGGTGCTCCGGTTTCCTCCCACATTCCAAAGACGTACTGTTTTGTCGGCTAATTGGCTTTGGTATCATTTTAAATTGTCCCTATTGTGTGTAGGGTTAGTGTTAGTGTCCGGGGATCGCTGGCTGGCACAGACATGGTGGGCCAAAGGGCCAGTTTCCACGCTGTGTCTGTAAACTAAACGAAACGTGACTGGATCTTGTAAACAAAGCCTCAACAGTCTACTTTGATGTTTACTCCACCCTTCCTATGATTTTGTATTTATTTGATCGATTGTCCAGTTTTGTTCTCGGCAATCCTCAGAGCTGGACAATGGATTGCTGCCTGATCATTCCACAATAAGCAGAGGACACAACTTATTATCACCACCTCTGCCCCCACAGTGAACTTGACCACAGGCGAGAATCTGCCTTTTTAATTTGTAGCTGCACATCTTGTGGGACTGAGATGAGGAAAAATCTCTTCACCCAGAGAGTCATGAATCTTGGAATTCTCTGCCTCAGAAGGCAGTGGAGGCCGATTCACTGGATGTATTCGAGACAGAGTTAGATTTAGCTCTTTGGGCTAATGGAATCAAGGGATCTGGGGAGAAAGCAGGAACGGGGTACTGATTGTGGATGATCAGTCATGATCATATTGAATGGCAGTGCTGGCTCGAAGGGCTGAATGGCCTACTCCTGCACCTATTTTCTATGTTTCTATCTTGATGTTGGAATCAATCCTTACGAGTTTGAAAGTAGGCTCCAAATGGATTGGTAAGCGTTGTTTGGGCCAGGCAAAGATGTCAGCCAAAGCAAATAGATTGGTAAGCGTTGTTTGGGCCAGGCAAGGATGTCAGCCAAAGAGGGGCTGCGTTCCTGCTGTTGTCGCTGGGACTTGGGATGCAAACAGTGCAATCCGTGTTGCGGATGACGTGCTGACGCCCGTCTCCGTTCTGGCACGTGTTAGCCCCTGTCACTCTCCCCGAAACTAACGAGGACATTGCCATCATTCATAGAGCTAACATAGATGCATGCTGACAGTCTGAAGAAGGGTCTCGACCCGAAACGTCACCTATTCCTTTTCTCCAGAGATGCAGGTCAGGCAGCATGACCTGCCGAGTTACTCCAGCACTTTGTGTCTTTTCTTGGTCTGAAGAAGGCTTCTGACCCAAAACGTCACCCATCCTTTTTCTCCAGAGATGATGCGTGAGTCGCTGAGTTACTCCAGCTTTTTGTGACTGTCTGACGTAGACATCGCCCGAATGTGAGCAAAGCCTGACTCTGTTACCAATAATTGTGCTCAGTACATTTATGGCATGACCCAGCTCCAGGAAATATCTGTGGGTTCCTGCTCTTGTTGATTTAACTATGATTCATTTTGATAACAAATTGTCTGGTTGGATGCCCCCGTGGAAGAAAGATATTTCTTCCATTTTGCCAGAGTTCTGCTGGAATTGGAAATATTTTCCTCATCAGAGAGATGATATCCTGGAGGGGCAGCTTCATTTTATTTCCATTGTTAAGGAGAAATTGTCTTTACCTGCGGTTGACTTAGTCATATAGTGGCCTCATTCTGCTGAGAGTCTCCAGATTCTTCATTCTCTTCAGAAACAGACTGGCCTTCTTAGTCATCAAGATCAAGTACTTTAATAATAACGTTTAAGCAACTCTCAGAGTGCTTGGAGAGGAAGACTAATACAGGTCCTCAATGATAATTTCTTCAGGCAAGGTTATTCTTTCTTTGTATCAGAGTGATTGTTTTTTTTGCAAGTGACTGAGCAGTAATCCTAAGGAAACTGACTGTGTAAAATCTTTAATAACTTTAAACTTTACTTTAAAGATTCAGTGCGGAAACAGGCCCTTCGTCCCATGGAGTCGGCGCCGACCATCGATCCCCGCACACTAGCACTATCCCACACACTAGGGACAATTTACAATTTTACCGAAGCCAATTAACCTACAGACCTGTATGTCTTTGGAGTGTGGGAGGAAACCGCAGAAAACCCACGCAGTCACAGGGAGAACGTACAAACTCCGTACAAATATAAAAGTTGAAATATAAGACCTTACTGTCCTGATCCGTAACATCACCTGTATGACTCTATCACGCAAATTTGCTGTGTATGTGGCCTAGATATCTTTGTGCTTCACTTTCTGTCTTATCTTCCAATAAATTAGTGCCTTTCTCAATCCCCCTACTAAAATAACTCAAGCCGCACTTCTTTTACTGCTGATTCTCATTTGTCATTTAAACCTGCGTATTTCCATTATGATTGTATGAAATACCAAATTAATTTTAATCAGAATGCAGGCTGTAATTACATTTTGCAAACTAATCAGAGGTGCCTGCAGTCATTTGGCTGCAGTTGTAACAAAGTGGTTGTTAATAAAAGGAAACATCACGGGGATTGCTGGGGGAAGGCTCGGCTTCTGCAATAGTTTTTGTGCCATGTTTTGTCAACATATTGTAATAATCTCCACGGGACAATGAATGTGCCTTGACTGTCTTTGGGAACACGAGATAGACACAAAAAGCTGCAGTAACTCAGCGGGTCAGGCAGCATCTCTGGAGAAAAAGAATAGGTGACGTTTTGGGACATAGAAACATAGAAAATAGGTGCAGGAGGAGGCCATTTGGCCCTTCGAGCCAGCACCGCCATTCATTGTGATCATGGCTGATCATCCACAATCAATACCCCGTTCCTGCCCTCTCCCCATACCTCCTGACTCCACTATCTTTAAGAGCTCTATCTAACTCTCTCTTGAAAACATCCAATGAATTGGCTTCTACTGCCTTCTGAGGCAGAGTGTTCCACAGATTCACAACTCTCTGGATGAATATATAGGTGATGTAATAGGTACAATATGTTTGTACAATTTCCAGAAGTACTTTGAGCAGGTATCACTCGATGTACTTGTAATGAAGGTGAAGCAGGTGGAGAACCCGTGCCTGCCTTCTCCCCATATCCCTTGATTCCACTAGCCCCTAGAGCTCTATCTAACTCTCTTTTAAATTCATCCAGTGAATTGGCCTCCACTGCCCTCTGTGGCAGAGAATTCCACAAATTCACAACTCTCTGGGTGAAAAAGTTTCTTCTCACCTCAGTTTTGAATGGCCTCCCCTTTATGAGACCCTTCTTCAGACTGAGAGTCAGGGTAGAGGGAAACGACAGATATAGTCTGAAGAAGGGTCTCGACCCGAAACGTCACCCATTCCTTCTCTCCTGAGATGCTGCCTGACCTGCTGAGTTACTCCAGCATTTTGTGAGAGAGATATAGACATTGATATAGAGAGGTACAGAACAATTGAATGAAAGATATGCAAAAAAGTAACGATGATAAATGAAATATGCAATTGTCGGCTGTGGGCTAGGTGAAAACAAGTTGCAGACAACGAGACTCAATACGACTTTGAAACTAGTGTTGACTTGGGTAGGGCAGGGATGTAGAGAGCGGGGTGCAAGGGTTACTTGAAGTTAGAAACATCAATAATGATACCACTGGGGTGTGAGCTGCCCAAGTGAAATAGGAGGTGCTGTTGCTCCACTTTGCGTTTGGCCTCACTCTGTGACCGGCTTCTTCAGAGCACTCCATCCGCCTGGAACTTCTGTTTTATTTCCACTGTCACACGCAAGACCTGAGATTATTTGACTCCCTTCTTTAAACTTGTGCTTCCGTGCTTCACCGACCCAGGATGACGTTGGAATATTTTACCCAGAGAAGGGCAATCAAGAACCAGAGGGCAAACCCGGAGAAAACTCACGCAGGCCACGGGGAGAACCTACAAACGCTGTGCAGACAGCACCCGTAGTCGGGACCTACAAATGCTGTGCAGACAGCACCCGTAGTCAGGATCCAACCCGGGACTCCGGCTCTGTGAGGCAGTAGATCCAACACAGTGACACTGATTAAAGAGTTTTTTAAATGTTTCATAAAAATTGCAATGGAAATTCCAATCTACTCCGTGAGGTAAATTAAGTAGAGTTATGAAGAATAGGTACACTGGCATGGATCCGGCATTTGTCAAGGATTTGCCAACTAATTGGACTGTCACACTGTACATTAGTGCATGGTGGTGCAGCGGTAGAGTTGCTGCCTCACAGCGCCAGAGACCCGGGTTCCATCCCGACTACGGGCGCTGTCTGTACGGAGTTTGTACGTTCTCCCCGTGACCTGCGTGGGTTTCCTCCGGGTGCTCCGGTTTCCTCCCACATTCCAAAGTCGTGCAGGTTTGTAGGTTCATTGGCTTCGGAAAATTAGTTACTAGTGTGTGTAGGATAGTGTTAGTGTGCGGGGATCGCCAGTCGGAGCGGACGCGGTGGACCGAAGGGCCTGTTTCCGCGCTGTACCTCTAAACTAAACTAAAGTAGACTAGTGATTGCTTTTGAGGCAGTGCAGTGTAGGTTCACGAGGTTAATCCCCAGGATGGCGGGACTGTCATATGAGGAAAGACTGGGCTTGTATTCACTGAAATTTAGAAGGATGAGAGGGGATCTTATAGAAAGGTATAAAATTATAAAAGGACTGGACAAGCCAGATGCAGGAAAAATGTTCCCAATGTTGGGGGAGTCCAGAACCAGGGGCCACAGTCTAAGAATAAAGGGGAGGCCTTTTAAAACTGAGGTGAGAAAAAGCTTTTTCACTCAGTTGTGAATTTGTGGAATTCTCTGCCACAGAAGGCAGTGGAGGCCAATTCACTGGATGAATTTAAAAGAGAATTTGATAGAGCTCTAGGGGCTAGTGGAATCAAGGGATATGGGGAGAAGGCAGGCACGGGTTATTGATTGTGGATGATCAGCCATGATCACAATGAATGGCGGTGCTGGCTTGAGCGGGCAAATGGCCTCCTCCTGCACCTGTTGTCTATGTTTCTGTGATGCTGATGAAGGGGAGTGTCTTTCTGCTTTATCGCAGGATCCCTGTGGCGGTACTGTCGAGCCAGCATGTCCCTCTCTAGTTACCTACCTCCTCTCTGTGACCCCAAGGACGGACATCTGCTGATGGATGGCGGCTACATCAACAATCTGCCAGGTAAGTCCAAGGTGTGTTTATGCACAAAGTTGAGGAACATCTGTAGTTACAACAATAGAAATAAAAAATGAAGGAACAGTCAGTCAATTGAGTTTATTGTCACGTGTACCGAGGTACAGTGAAAAGCTTTTGTTGCGTGCTAACCAGCCTGCGGAAAGACAATGTGAAGTTGCTTGTGCCTGTTGAACCTTGCCCTGTGGCCCACTTATAAAAAGATCATATGTGATAGGAGTGGAATTAGGCCCCGGTCCATCGATCGCATCTACTCCGCTTTTCACTCATGGCTGATCTATCTCTCCCTCCTAACCCCATTCTCCTGCCCTCCCCATAACCCCTGACACCCCTAACTAATCAAGAATCGGTCAGTCTCTGCCTTCAAACTATCCACTGACCAGGCCTCCACAGCCTTTTGTGGCAGTGAATTCCACAGATTCACCACCCTCTGGCTAAAGAAATGCCTCCTCATCTTCTTTGTAAAGGTATTTCCTTTTATTCTGAGGCTGTGCCCTCTGGTCCTAGACTCTCCCACTAGTGGAAACATCCTTTCTGCATCATAATGCCAGATTAACCACCTCTCCCCCCCTTTCCATCCCAAACTATTAGCACACTATTAGCATTCCAGATCACAGCTCACCACATTTAATAAAAAATAGATTTATGCCATCTCGTCTCTGGATCATTTTTATAGTTCTCCTGCAGCCACCAGCCTTCCTCTCAAAGGAGTGTGTGTAGGAAGGAACGGCAGATGGTAGTTTACACCAAAGATAGGCACAAAATGCTGGAGTAACTCAGCGGGTCAGGCAGCATCTCTGGAGAGAAGGAATGGGTGACGTTTCGGGTCGAGACCCGTCTTCAGAATAAAAAGGTTGAGTTAATCCAGCATTTTGTGTCCATCTAAAGAGAAAAGTGAGGAGGTGCAAGGATGCACCACCACTTGCAGAGTCCCTTGGAGTACGAGGGGCAGCACAGAGGTGTGGCGGTAGAGCTGCTGCCTCACAGTGCCAGAGATTGAACGATATTTTATTATCACGTGTCACGGTGAGATTCTTTGTTCTGTACCCCGTACACAAGGTATGCAAACAGTCGCCACCTAAAGGGGGCTGACAAAGTTACAAAGCGTTCAGTGTGGTCCCCAACGGTCCCTCGTTGTTCTGGGCGGCCCTCCAACTATTATATTGTAAAACATTGCTGCTGTTCTGCCTGAGACTTCGTGCCTGGTTTTCCCCCGTTCTCTCAGGCCAAAAGCCTCAGCTTTGTTTTATTCCACAGCCGATGTTGCCAGGTCCATGGGTGCGAAGGTTGTCATCGCCATCGATGTTGGCAGCCAGGACGAGACCGATCTGACAAATTACGGGGACTCGCTGTCTGGCTGGTGGTTGCTGTGGAAACGATTCAATCCTTGGGCGACCAAAGTGAAGGTAAACTTCAGAACAAGTGTGGGTCCATTGGCGACGCTGCCAGTGTAGGGATGGTGGTGGTGGTGGTGTGGAAATAAGTCTAGCGTGAAATCAGCATCGTGTTTGAAGTTCAATAAGCAGTAGCAGCTGCTCCGGTATTTCTACTGAGTCACCCTGCTTAATGACTGCCATGGACACCACAGTTGGCTGCCTTTCATTTTAGTTTTTTGGTTTAGTTTAGAGATACAGCGCGGAAACAGGCCCTTCCGCCCACTGACCAGTGATCACGCAGCACATTAACGCTATCCTACACATACTAGGGACAATTTACACATACACCAAGCCAATTAACCTACAAACCTGTATGTCTTTGGAGTGTGGGAGGAAACCGAAGATCTCGGAGAAAACCCACACGGGGAGAACGTACAAACTCCGTACAGACAGCACCCGTAGTCGGGATCGGACCCGGGGCTCCGGCGCTGTGAGGCAGCAACTCTACCGCTGCGCCGACGTGGCCACCCAGTTCATTCTTAGAGTTCATGGAGCTATATAGCATTTAAACAGGCCCTTTGGCCCAACTTACCCAGATAAACCAAGATGACCCATCTACGCTAGTCCCACCTACCAGTGATTGGCACGTATCCCTCTAAACATTTCCTGTCCCATGTACCTGTCTTTTAAATGTTGGTTATAGCACCTGCCTCAACTACCTCTTCTGGCACCTCGTCCCATGCACCCACCACCCTCTGTGTGAAAAAGTTGCCTCTCAGATTCCCATTTAGTCTTTCCCCTTTCACCTGAAACCAATGTCCTCTGGTTCTTGATCCCCTACTCTGGATAAAAGACCGTGTGCATTCACCCTATCTCCGTCACGATCTTGTACACAATAAGATCCCCCTCTCAGTCTCCTGAGTTCCAAGGAATAAAGTCCAAGCCGGGTCAACCTCTCCCTATAGCTCAGGCCCACAAGTCCTGGCAACATCCTTGTAAATCTTCTCTGCTGTCTTTGCAGAATAACAACATCTATATACTGAAACTCTCGTTTGTTTGTTTGTTCCTGAACTACAGCCAAAACGGTACACGATAGCGCGACCATTTTAGGCCCACCTTACTCACCGTCGTCCCTTTGGTGCCAATGGAAGAAGTTTCATTGAAATCGATGTTATATTTTTAAAGCTATTCACATTTTGAATTTTAAATCTATCTCCTCGGGAGGGAGGAGGAGGGGATGGGGGGAGGGGAGGGGAGGGGGGGAGGGGAGGGGGGGAGTGGAGAGGGTGCTGCACCAATGCAGGAGAGGTTTGGGCCCAAGACTTGGTCTCGTCTTTTCTATAGCTGGATACCCAAAACTGAACACAATACTCCAAATGTGGCCTCGCCAACATCTTGTACAACTGCAACATAACCTCCCAACTTAATTTGCTTTTGAATATTGAGTATCGGATTTTCCCTGCCATTGAAACTGAATATGTTGCTAAGTAGGATAGAAATTGTGTAGGAGAGAACTGCAGATGCTCAGCGATAGACAGAAAATGCTGGAGTAACTCAGCGGGTCAGGCAGCATCGTGGGAGAGAAGGAATGGGTGACGTTTCGGGTCGAGACCCTTCTTCAGACTGTGTAACTCAGCAGAAAACAAATATTTCCAGTTGAATTGATGACATCTAAATCTTTTATCATCTTCTTTCTCATCTTTATTCTAAATATTTTCTAACACATTATAAATGATAACTTGGTGCATGCACATAGAAACAAGCCAGACTATAACTTAATCAGACGACGTTAGTGTTTATCTTCCAAAGGAACAAACAGTTCTAATCGCATTTACTCACATTAATTTAATATTCCTTCAACCATGAGTCTAGTTTAGACATCAAATTAATGCCTCGGGCCCGAATACTGCAAGTCAAGCGACGGTCACACACAATCCAAATCAAGAGTTTGGTAGAACCCTTCGTGATCTTTAGTTTAGTTTAGAGATGCAGCACAGAAACAGGCCTTTCGACCCACCAAGTCCGCGCCGACCAGCGATCCCCGCACACTAACACGATCCGACACACACTAGGGATAATTTACATTTATACCAAGCCAATTAACCTACAAACTTGTACGTCTTTGGAGTGTGGGAGGAAACCCGAAGATCTTGGAGAAAACACATGCGGTCACGGGGAGAAGGTACAAACTCCGTACAGACAGCACCCGTTGTCAGGATCTCTAAAGTAAATCCTGTGCACCTTGTGCATAGGTGCACAGTGTCCCTGCTCGCTGCCAGCAATGTGTTCAGTGCTGCAGCACCAGGTTGTGGAGGTGCCCTGGTACTGACACAGTCTTCTTTCGTGTCCATCATCTATGTTTCAGATGTTGGGCCAGGCTCTTGCACAGTGCACCGCCTCTCGTTTGCCACCGCTGGATAGTCCAGGCAGCATTGTTCACCAACAGGTGGGCATCTTAGTAGGTGTGGCATGGATTGTACAGATGTTCCACATTCACATTCTGTGTCTGCTGCATCTGCACGACCCCATTTGCTCATATTGGTCGTGCACCGGCCCATCCCTGTACCGAGCCTATTGAGGGACATCCAGGTGTTCCAGTCACACCTGTGACCGGGTGGTAGCTGTTCCATGTTTGGGGTTGGCAGCTTTTCGTGGTGGTGGTTTTCACTGCGTTTCTTTTCCCACAAGGCTAGTCTGGTTGCTTGAGGAGACTGGGACAGTGGCTGGACAGAGTGGGGCTGTGCGTGGCCCAGCATCTCCATTGTGCTGTGTGACTGTACCTGCACAGTGATGCACAGAGTCTCTTGCCCAGAGTAGGGGAATCGAGGACCAGAGGACACTGGTTCAAGGTGAAGGGGAAAAGATTTAATAGGAATCCGAGGGGTATTTTTCCACACAGGTGGGTGTATGGAACAAGCTGCCAGAGGAGGTAGTTGAGGCTGGGACTATCCCAACGTTTAAGGAACAGTACATGGATAGGACAGGTTTGGAGGGGTATGGGCCAAACGCGGGCAGGTGGGACTAGTGTAGCTGGGGCATGTTGGCCGATGTGGACAAGTTGAGCTGAAGGGCCTGTTTCCACACTGTTTCACTCTATGATTCTGTGACCTGCAGGTTCTGGGCATGGCTGAGATCCAGACGCGGCTGGCTTACGTCTGCTGCGTGCGGCAGCTGGAGGTGGTGAAGAACAGCGACTACTGCGAATACATCCGGCCCCCCATCGATCGCTACGGAACCCTGGAGTTCAGCAAATTCAATGAAATTGCTGTAAGTAGATTTGTGTGGCACCCTGACTCCTATCCACACCTCTGCTCCAGAGTGGTTTATTGTCATGTGCCCCGAAACAGAACAATGAAGCTCACACTTGCAGCAGCACAACTGATATAGAAACATAGTACTCTGTAAACATCATCATCTATATCTATATATATTATACTACTAAATCTCAGTCTGAAGAAGGGTCTCGACCCGAAACGTCACCCATTCCTTCTCTCCTGAGATGTTGCCTGTCCCGCTGAGTTACTCCAGCATTTTGTGAAATAAATACCTTCAATTTGTACCAGCATCTGCAGTTATTTTCTTACAAAACGCAGATCTTGTATATATATATATATATATATATATGTATGTATGTATATCTCTCTGAGAGACATGTGGACCTGCAGCCAAAACGGTAAATCACATCGCCACAATTTTAGCGCCACCTTAATCACCACTCTCCTGGCAAATTTATTCAAATTGGTGGTATTTGTTTAAGTTAGAGATATTTTAAAGTTTAAAACTTTCATTTCGAAACACATTTTTCAAAGTGCTGTGCGTATGACGTCGCCATAGGGCACGCACGTCCTCTCCTCACTCGCACAAACAAGATGGACGCTGTTAGTGGAGCCACCCGCCCGCAATCAGGGGCTCCTCTCTCCCCTCCCCTCACTCTCCCCACTCTCCCACACCCGGGGGACACTCCGAGCAGGAGGGAGATGGTCGGACTGATGGTCCACTCATCCTTCCCTTCTGTCCCGGGGGTGGGGGTGAGGGGGGAGAGTAGGGCTGGGGAGGTGGGCAGGGTGGGGTGGGGAGGAGGGAAGAGTGGGGGTGGGGGTGGGGAAGAGTGGGGGTGGGGTGGGGAAGAGTGGGGGTGGGGAGGAGGGGGAGAGTGGGGTGTGGACCGGGAGGATGGGGGGAGGGGAGGGAGGTGGGGGTGAGGGGAGGGGAGGGGGGAATAGGGGTGGGGAGGGGGGAAGGGAGACGGAGGAAGGGCTGGGGAGAGTGGGGTTGGGGGCAGGGGAGGTGCAAGTGGGGGTGCGGTAGGGGGGATGGAGTGGGTCAGTGGGGGGAGGAGGGGGGGATAAGGGGGATTGAGTGGAGGGTTGAGGGTGCTACACCAATACAGGAGAGGCTTTGGGTCCAGGCTCACTCACACTCTCCCCTTCCCTGTCCCTCCTCTACGAGGAATGGGCCCAACGGGTCCACTTGGTCTAGTATACTACTAAAACAGTTCAGTGTATATATATACTTGCACACTCACACTCTCTCTCTCTCTCACTCATACTCTCACACCCTCTCTCTCTATCTCTCATTCTCACCCACACACACACACTCTCTCACACACACTCTCCCACACACTCATTCTCTCACACACTCACTCTCTCACACACACATATACACGCACACACATGTGCATACATAGGTATGTGTACAGAAATATACTAGTATATACTGAATGTATGTATATGCGGGACTCTTTTTTTTGTTTTTAAATATATATATATATGTATATAAAACAGACAAATAAAGAGACAATAGTAGTGCAGAATCATAAATACTGCCCCGTCTCTACAGTGTGGAGCCTGTGTGGAGGTTGTAATATTTAATAGCCTGATAGTTGTCGGGGTGTGGGCCAACTAGCTCATCACACTTACTGCACTCACAGTTCAGTAGCCAAGGAAGCAAAGCAAGATGTTGGATATCTGCAATAAAAACCAGGGGCTGCAAATCCTCAGCAGCTTTGGCAGCTTGTGTGTGGCGGGAGCCCATACTTTGGCAGCTTGTGTGTGGCGGGAGCCCATACTTTGGCAGCTTGTGTGTGGCGGGAGCCCATACTTTGGCAGCTTGTGTGTGGCGGGAGCCCATACATTGGGTGGATATTCTTTCTTAGCGACAGTGGAGAAGCTGGAGCTGTGATCTAAATGGCAGGGAGTGCGGTGGGGTTGGGGCAGTGCGGAGAATGGGGAAGATGGCAGCAGAGAGACTGACTGACAGACCTGGTGGTGGGACTGGGACTTGAGAGAGAGAGAGAGAGAGAGAGAAGGCAAGCTTACTGACTGCAGCCGAGCCTTAAACAGACGGGGAAGAGACGGGTGGCACGGTGGCGCAGCGGTAGAGGTGCTGTTGTTGAGCGTTTACAGCGCCAGAGACCTGGGTTCCATCCTGACTACGGGTGCTGTATGTACGGAGTTTGTATGTTCTCCCCGTGACCCGTGTGGGTTTTCTCCGAGATCTTCGGTTTCCTCCCACACTCCAAAGACGTGCAGGTTTGTAGGCTAATTGACTTGGAATAAATGTAAATTGCTCCTATGTCTTATTGGTTTTATGTTCTTCACAATGTTGCTTTTCAAATGACCCCTCGGCCTTTCTTCCCACACAGGAAGTTGGGTACCAGCATGGGAAGACACTGTTTGAGTTGTGGAGTAGGAGTGGAGTCATTGACAAAATCCTGAAAGACAGGCCCAATGACCAGGTTGCCAAGTCACGGCCCTCTGATGTAAGTATGGCTTTCACTTTCCATCACCTGGAGCGGCACGGTGGCACAGCGGTAGAGTTGCTGCCATCACGACTACAGGTGCTGTCTGTACGGAGTTTGTACGGTATCCCCGTGACCTGTATGTGCTTTCTCCGGTATACATGCAGTTGTGTGTGTGTGCGAGTGCATCTGTGTGTGTGTGCGTTCACACAGTGTTTGGTAGAACTCTTCTTGATCTTTAGGTTAAAGATACAGCGCTGAAACGCACTCTTGGGCCCACCGAGTCCTTGCCGACCAACAATCCCCGCACGTTAGCACTATCCTGCACACTAGGGACAAGTTTGAAACGCACTCTTGGGCCCAGCGAGTCCTTGCCGACCAACAATCCCCGCACGTTAGCACTATCCTGCACACTAGGGACAAGTTTAGAATTTTACAATTTGCAATATTAAGGAAGCCAATTAACCTGCAAACCGTACGTCTTTGGAGAGTGGGAGAAAACCGGAGCACCCGGAGAAAACCCCCGCAGGTCACGGGGAGAAGGTACAAGTTCCGTACAGACAGCGCCCGTGGTCAGGATTGAACCCGGGTCTCTGGCGCTGTCAGGCAGCAGCTCTACCCGCTGCACCACCGCGCTAATCTAGCTGCAGTCATAATGGATGATGTTTGAGTAAGTGCCTCACTGCTGAAGTGCTTTACCTCAGCTATCATTTCTCCACACTGGTGAACTGTAATTACTCACAATGATCATTAGCTACACTTGAAACACATGAAGACTGATCTTCTGTATTCACTTTGAGCATTTTTTATGACCTTTCTTCTGTTGAAAGCATCAGCTAAAGGAAATCCATCCAAGTTGCTAACTGGCTCACAACTCACAATTGGTTTCTACTAGTCAGCTATCATTTATTTCTGCCTTTAAACGTAAAATAGAATATATTCTTTCATCGCCTTTTCACTGTGCATGTTATTCCATGTACATTTATTTGTAAATTCTGGATGCCACTGAATTTGAATTGCTTTACTAAACATTTATAATGCAAATCCTGTATCCATGACTACAGACTAGCTACCATGCTGTGCTAACCTTGATTCTGAAGTCTCCCTGTCAAGGGCGGTGCAGCGGGTAGTGCCACTGCCTCACAACGCCAGATACCCGGGTTCCATCCTGACCTCGGGTGCTGTCTGTGCAGAGTTTGCACGTTCTCCCTGTGACAGCGTGGGTTTCCTCCGGGTGCTCCGGTTTCCTCCCAGGGCCCACAGGACTGGTGGGTTTGTAGATTATTGCCCCCTGTAACGTGCACCTGGTGTGTAGGGAGTGCATGAGAAAGTGGAATAACATAGAGCTAATGTGAACAAGTGATTGATGGCCAGCATGGACTCGGCGGGCCGAAGGGCCTGTTTCCATGCTGCATCTTTTAATTTGATTGATCAACTATGGTGGCGCCAATCCTTGTGATACCTGGTTGGCCAAGGGCGGTCATGGTACAATTATAGAGTGATACAGCGTGGAAACAGGCCCTTCGGCCCAACCTGCAAACACCGGCCAACATGTCCCGGCTACACTAGTCCCACCTGCCTGTGTTTGGTCCATATCCCTGTAAACCTGTCCCATCCATGTACCTGTCTAACTGTTTCTTAAACATTGGGATAGTCCCAGCCTCAACTACCTCCTCTGGCTGCTTGTTCCATACACCCACCACCCTTTGTGTGGAAATGTTACCCCTCAGATTCCTATTAAATCTTTTCCCCTTCACCTTAATCCTATGTCCTTTTGTCCTTAATTCCCCTACATTGGTAAGAAACTCTGTGCATCTACCCGACCTATTCCTCTCATGATTTTATACAGCTCTATAAGATCACACCTCATCCTGCACTCCAAGGAATAGAGACCCAGCCTACTCAACCTCTCCTGGCAACATCCTCATAAATCTTCTCTGCGCCCTTTCCAGCTTGACAACATCTTTCCTATAACATAGTGCCCAGAACTGAACACAATACTCTAAATGCCGCCTCACCAACGTCTTATACAACTGCAACATGACCTCCCAAGTTCTCTACTCAATACTCTGACTGATGACGGCCAATGTACCAAAAGCCTTTTTGACCACCTTATCTACCTGCGACACGACCTTCAAGGAACCATGCACCTGTACTCCTAGATCCCTCTGCTCTACAACATTCCCCAGAGCCCTACCATTCTGCCCATGGTAGGTTCTTCCCATGTTAGACTTCCCCAAATGAAACAGCTCACATTTCTCTGTATTAAATTCCATCAACCATTCCTCAGTCCACCTGGCCAATCGATCCAGATCCTGCAATCTTTCACAACCATCTTCACTTTCTGCAAAACCACCCACTTTTGTGCCAGACATTGGTGAGGCCACAGTTAGAGTATTGTAATCAGTTTTGGTCACCCTATTCTACGAAATATGTTGTTAAGCAGTTGAAAGGGTGCAGAGAAGATGTACGAGGATGTTGCCAGGACTCCAGGGCCTGAGCTACAGGGAGACGTTAAGCACACGAGGACTTTATTCCTTGGAGCGCAGGAGGAAGAGGGGTGATCTTATTGAGGTGTGTAAAACATGAGAGGAAAAGATAAGGTAAATGCAGGGTTTTTTACCCAGTGTAGGGGAATCAAGAACCAGAGGGTATAGGTTTAAGGTGAGGAGGGAAAGATTTAATAGGAACGTGAGAGGTAGTTTTCACACAGAGGGTGGTGGGTGTATGGAACCAGCTGTAGTTGAGGCAGGGACTATCCCAGCATTCAGTCGCTGTTCCCAGTAGCAGTTCTATTCACAAGTCCCGCTCAGTGATAATGACTCTAATCTCCCAGCAGCCATCTAACAAAGAACAATTCCCCCAGAGCTACTCTTCCTTTCAAATTGCAAATTAATAACTTACTTTGGTTGTGATGTAGGATTAGTCTGATTTACGAGAAAGGCAAGCTGTTTGCAGTTCACAGTACTGGGAGCGTTCTTGTCTGTGGGCTGCCATCCCCATTTGATTGCGCTGCGTGCTGAATCATTACAACTGATGTTGTTGTGTTGGAGGCATCTGCTCTCCAGCCCTTCCACGACCTGCTCACGGCCCTGCTGGCTCTTCCCAGCCACCTGCATGAAGGGGAGGGTTGGACAGATGGAAATGAAAACAACAGCAGGCGCTGGAGGTAGTGACATAAAAGCAAATGATTCAAGAGGTTAGGCAGCATCCCATTGACATCTCCCCCCCCTCCCCTCCCCCACTCCCCAGCCCTTTTAATCCCCATCTCTGGGCATCCCCCCCTCCCCATCTCTGGGCATCCCCCCCCCCCCCATCCCATCTCGGTGCAAACTCCCCTCTCGTGATCCCCCACCCTCTCGGTAGCCACCCACCACCCATCTCTAGGCAACCGCCCCCCCACTCTCACACCATTCCCTGTAAATCTCCCCCTCCCTCCCCCTCTCATCTCCCCCCCCCTTGCCCGTCCACACTAAGTTCACACTTTCTCATCCACTCCCCACACACTAGGGGAGGGCGGGCAATTTACAGAGGGGCCGATTAACCTACAAACCCGCATGTCTTTGGGATGTGGGAGGAAACCGGAGCGCCCGGAGGAAACCCACGCGGTCAAGGGGAGAAGGTGCAAACTCCGCATACTGTAGATAGTGCCCGAGGTCAGGATGGAGCTCGGGTCTCTGGCTCTGTGAAGCAGCAACTCTACCCGCTGTGCCACCATGCTGCCCGCTGGGTGAAGGTGACAAGTCCTTGCCAATTTTACTTTGCCCTTTTGTAGTTTGTCTACTCCCAAAGTTTGGAATTTCTCCGGTAATTCTCTCCTCCTTTTCACCTATCGCAGCTGCTTCAACTCTATTCTGAAGTTGATTGGGAGCAGGCGAGGGTGATCTTTGTCAAAGTTTTTTCTGCTTATCACTGATCATTGCAGTTATGTGGTTTCGATGTTTTTCTCTGTTAAAAGCACCACGTGAATATATGAGCGCTTGCTGTATTGCGAGTAACAAATAGAGATGTAACGTAGAAACAGGCCCTTTGGCCCACCGAGTCCATGCCCACCACCAATCACCCGTACACTAGTTCTATCCTACACACCAACGGCAATTTACAGAAGCCATTTAGCCTGCACGTCTTTGGGATGTTGGTGGATATTCGGGCACCTGGAGAAAACCCACGCAGATCGCGGGCAGAACTTACAAACTCCGTACGGACAGCACCCGTAGTCAGAATCGAACTCGGGTTTCTGGCGTTGTCAGGCACCAACTCAGTTTAGAAATACAGTGCAGAAATAGGCCCCTTGGCCCACCAAGTCCACACCGACCAGCGATCCCCGTACACGAGCACTATCCTATACACTTGAGACAATTTACAATTTTTACTGAAGCTAATTAACCTACAAACCCGTACGTCTTTGGAGTGTGGGGGGAAACCGCAGCACCCGGAGAAAACCCACGTGGTCACAGGGAGAACATGCAAACTCCACAGAAACAGCACCAGTAGTCAGGATCAAACCCGGGTCTGTGGCGCTGTAAGGCAGCAACTCTACCGCTGTGCCACCGTGCCGCTCTGCATCACCTGAGGGTTTAAGGAAGGATCTCTCAGAGACTGACTGGCTTCGCTGTTTGTGCCTTGCCCAGAATGTTGTGCTTCTGTTGTGCAGACACAAACGACTGGAGAGACTCAGCAGGTCAAGCAGCATCTGTGGAGGCAAAGGGATAGTAGGAAAGAAAACTGCAGATGCTGGTTTAAATCGAAGGTAGATGCAAGATGCTGGAGTAACTCATCGGGTCAGGCAGCATCTCTGGCGAGAAGGAATGGGTGACATTTTGGGTCAAGACCCTTCTTCAGACTGAGAGTCAGGGGAGGGGGACCCATTCCTTCTCTCCAGAGATGCTGCCTGACCCGCTGAGTTACTCCAGCATCTTGTGTCTACCTTTGAGGCAAAGGGATAGTTGTATTTCTGTAACAGCTAAACTGGGAACACAATATAGTAGATGATGTAAGGAAAACTATTTCCCTCTTGCTCTGTATAACATCAATATTCTCCTTCCAACAGGTCACTTGTCCAAACATCACCTTCACTGATCTGGCTGAAATAGTATCCCGAATCGAGCCTGCAAAAATACTTGCTGTGGATGGTGAGTATTGAACTTTAAGCACTGCACAAAAATCCCTGCACACAAGCACTATCCTACGCACACTAGAGTCATAGAGTGATACAGTGTGGAAACGGGCCCTTCGGCCCAACGTGCCCACACCGCCCAACATGTCCCAGCTACACTAGTCCCACCTGCCTGCGTTTGGTCCATATCCCTCCAAACCTGTCCTGTCCATGTACCTGTCTGTTTCTTAAAAGTTGGGATAGTCCCAGCCTCAACTACCTCCTCTAGCAGCTCGTTCCATACACCCAGCACCCTCTGTGTGAAAAGGTTACCCCCTCAGATTCCTATTAAATCTTTTCCCCTTCACCTTGAACCTATGTCCTCTGGTCCTCGATTCCCATACTCTGGGCAAGAGATTCTGTGCATCTACCACTAGGGACAATTTACAATTTTTACCAAGCCAATTAACCTACAAACCTGCACGTCTTTGGGATGTGGGAGGACACCGGAGCTCCCGGAGAAAACCCACGCGGTCACAGGAAGAACGTGCAAACTCTGTACAGACAGCAAACATAGGACACAAAGCGCTGGAGTAAATCGGCAGGTCAGGCAGCATCTCTGGAGAACATGGAGAGGTGAAGCCTGATTCTGAAGAAGGGTCTCGACTCGAAACATCATCTATGCGAAACATCACCTATCCATGTTCTCCAGAGATATTCCTGGAGATGAAGGCCAGTAACAGACACAAAGCGCTGGAGTAACTCGGCAGGTCAGGCAGCATCTCTGGAGATGTTTCTGAAGATGTTGGGAAGATGAAGTCCAGTGACAGACACCCCGTGGGTATCTTTGTCCAACAGAGGAGTTGTTGATCCTGGTCTCAGCGAGGCCACACATATTGACTGACCCTATTTTCCACCTTGCTATGCATCAGTTTAGTCAACAGCAGAGAGATCTTTCCTTTGCTCTCAAAATGCATGTGGGGTTCCAGTTAGAGGTTGGATGTCCGACTGTGCTCAAAGCTATTGATTGGACTGAGAGCCATAACGCTGTTGGCCAGTTTAACACTCTGTTTGTGTTTGGTTTAGTTCAGTGTAGAGATACAGCGCAGAAACAGGCCCTTCGGCCCACCGAATCCGTGCCGACCAGCGATCCCCGCACACTAACACTATCCTACACACACGAGGGACAATTTACAATTTTACTGAAGCCAATTAAGTCAAGTCAAGTCAAGTCAATTTTATTTGTATAGCACATTTAAAAACAACCCACGTTGACCAAAGTGCTGTACATCTGATTAGGTACTAAGGAAAAAAATGAAACATACAGTAGCACGCAAACAGTTCACAGCGCCTCCTCAATGAGCCTCAAACGCTAGGGAGTAGAAATAGGTTTTGAGCCTGGACTTAAAGGAGTCGATGGAGGGGGCAGTTCTGATGGGGAGAGGGATGCAGTTCCACAATTAAGCTACAAACCTGCACGTCTTTGTAGTGTGGGAGGAAACCGGAGCACCCGTGGAGTACCCGGGTCTCAGGGAGAACGTACAAACTCTGTACAGACAGCACCCGTAGTCAGGATGGAACCTGGGTCTCTGGCGCTGTGAGGCAGCAACTCTATCGCTGCACCACCGTGCTGTGTTCTCATTACCGTTTTTATTTAGTTTAAACATAGTTGACAGACGTGGGGTCTGGCGTGTGCTGTTGTGTGTGGTTTACACCACAGTCTGAGTCACCACTGTGACAGTCAGTGCGCGAGTCGTGAATGGCACTCTTCCACAGTTGGCTTTGAGCCTTCGGCTGCCATGTGAAAGGGCCGTTCCCTCCACAGCCACAACTGGAGCCACACTAACTCTGCTCAAACTCAACACAGCGTTTGCTGCCACTGCAGAAGCTCATAACTCATAGGAGCAGAATTAGGCCATTCAGCCCATCAGGTCTACTTCGCCATTCAATCATGGCTGGTCTATCTCCCTCCTAACCCCATTCTCCTGCCTTCTCCCCATAACCCCTGATACCCGTATTAACCAAGAATCTCTCTGCCTTAAAAATATCCATTGATGGCCTCCACAGCCGTCTGTGGCAGTGATTTCCACAGATTCACCACCCTCTGACTAAAGAAATTCCTCCTCATCTCCTTCCTGAAGGAAGGTCCTTCAATTCTGAGGCTGTGCCCTCTGGTCCTAGACTCTCCCACTAATGGGAATGTCCTCTCCACACCCACTCTATCCTAGCCTTTCACTGTGCCTTTCTCTGCAGATGAGTCCGACTACCAGACCGACTATGAAGAGGATGCTTTTGACACAGAGCGGGAAGACTACGATGGTGCCCCTAATGAGCAGAATGGCGATGAGGCCTCCAACAGTGTAAGATGGATATAGATTGTTGTGGAGTGATTTGAATGAAGTTTGATTTGAGTTGAGTTTCATGATTCAAGATTCAATTTATTGTCACATGTACCAATTAAGGTACAGTGAAATTTGAGTTACCATACAGCCGTACTAAGTAAAAAGCAACAAGACACACAGCCACATCAAATAAAATTTAACATAGACATCCACCACAGCGGATTCCACGTTCCTCACTGTGATGGAAGGCGAAAAAAAGTTTAATCTCTTCCCTTCTTTGATCTCCCGCGGTCGGGGGCCTCGAGCCTTCTGTTGCCGGGATGATCTTGACTCCTGTATTATTGTTTATTGTCACGTGTACCGAGGTACAATGAAAAGCTTGTTGTTACGTGCCAACCAGTCAGCAGAAAGACAATACATGATTACAATCGAGCCGTCCACAGTGTACAGTTACATGATAAAGGGAATACCGTGAATAACGTTTAGTGCAAGATAAAGTCCAGTAACGTCAGATCAAAGGTAGACACACAAAGATGGAGTAACTCAGCAGGACAGACTGCATCTCTGGAGAGAAGGAAGGGGTGACATTTCGGGTCGAGACCCTTCTTCAGACTCAAAGATAGTCTGAGTCTTCAGACTCGGGTCAGATCAAAGATAGTCCCAGGGTCTATTCGGTAGATAGTGGTACAGGAGTGCTCTCTAGTTGTTGACAGAGACTACTCATGAACTAATATTCTGAGTCCCACCAATTTTGAATGATGATAAAACCCATGTTCGGGCATTTATAAAGCAGTTTTCTCCTGAAAATGGCTCTGAAGAAGGGTTCCGACCCAAATCATCACCTCCCCTTGTGCTCCAGAGATGATAGAAACAAGGAACTACAGATGCAGGTTTACCAAAGAAAGACACAAAATGCTGGAGTAACTCAGCGGGACAGGCAGCATCTATGGAGAACATGGATAGCTGACGTTTCAGGTCAGGATCCAGTTTATTCCTGTTTATTAGACTAACTGGTTATAATGATAATACAATAGCCTATAATACTAAAATAAACTAAACTCATCTTTTAATATTGAAGCTGGAGTGGAAGGAATCCAGTCTTCTGCTGATCTGTGATGTTATCTGCGATGCTGGTCTGAAGAAGGGTTCCCACCCAAAGCGTCACCTATTCCTTCTCTCCAGAGATGGTGCCTGACCTGCTGAGTTACTCCAGCACTCTGACACCCACTGGAGTAACTGGGCAGAATGGACAGCATCCCTGGAGAGCGTGGATAGGTTACCTTCGGGTCAGGACTTTGGAGATGCTGCCTGAACCGCTTAGATACTCCAGCATTTTGTATCTGTTTCTTGAAAACGCTGACAAACCTTTGCCTATTTTGAATGTATTCATTTCTGTTTCTGTCGCCTTTGTTCTTTTGCTTTCCTGACTCTGCACGTAGAAAGCTCCTGCACTTCAAAACAACGGTAAATAACGTGCTTATGCATGCAGGATGCCGGCTGACAGCTCGCCCTCTCAGCATCCTTTGTTGCCTCGGCTAATCAGCATCTGCCAGTCTACATACAACGCTCCCGATGTCCCGGCACCTGCAGCTTTAGCTGTGTAGATACCACACGCAGGGTGGTGGATAAATGGAACAAGCGTCCGGAGAAGGGCGGCACGGTGGCGCAGCGGTAGAGTTGCTGCCTCACAGCGCCAGAGTCCCGGGTTCCATCCTGCCTACGGGTGCTGTCTGTACGGAGTTTGTACGTTCTCCCCGTGACCTGTGTGGGTTTTCTCCGGGTGCTACGGTTCCCCCCCCACACTCCAAAGACGTACAGGTTTGTAGGTTAATTGGCTTCGGTGTAATTGTAATTTGTCCAGGGTGTGTGTAGGATAGTGTTAATTTGCGGGGATCGCTGGTCAGTGCAGACTCGGTGGGCCGAAGGGCCTGTGTCCGTGCTGTCTCTCCAAACTAAACTAAATATGCTAGTTGAGGCAGGTACCATTACAATGTTTAAAAAGCACTTGGCAGGTAAATGGGTAGGACAGGTTTAGAGGGATATGGGGCAAACACAGGCAGGTGGGGCATGTTGGTCGGCATGGGCATGTTGGGCCGAAGGGCCGTTTTCCATGGTCTATGACTCCACAAGAGAGTTCTAGACATTGTTCTTTACATAAAACTGCATTTCCCAATCCATCCCCACACATTCACCATGAAAGGGCAAACTTGGATTTTAATTTAAAAGGACACAGAGTGCTGGAGTAACTCAGCGGGTCAGGCAGCATCTGTGGAGAACATGGATAGGTGATGTTTCACAGAGTGCTGGAGTAACTCAGCGGGTCAGGCAGCATCTCTGAAGAACATGGATAGGTGACATTTCTGGTCAGGACCCTTTCTTCTTGAGTCTGAAGAAGGGTCCCGACCCAAGTCCTCACTGTCCATGTTCTCCAGGGATAGTGTGTTGGAAGGAACTGCAGATGCTGGTTTAAACCGAAGATAGACACACAAATCGGAAGTAACTTAGTGGATCAGGCAGCATCTCTGGAGAAAAGGAATAGGTGACGTTTCAGCTCCAGTCTGAGGAAGGGTCTCAACCCGAAATATCAGCTATTCCTTTTAGAGTCATAGCGTGGAAACAGGCCCTTTGACTCAACTTGTCCACACCGGCCAACATATCCCAGCTATACTAGTCCCACCTGCCTGCGCTTGGTCCACATCCCTCCAAACCTGTCCTATCCATGTACCTGTTTTCTCCAGAAATGCTGCCTGACCCGCTGAGTTACTCCAGCACTTTGCGTCCTTTTGTGTAGACCAGCATCTGCAGTTCTTTGTTGCTACTTCACTTTTGTCGTCATTAATCTGCCCCTCGACTCGGACAACGCATTCACCGTTAATCCACCCCATCATTCACACTTTTAAAGCCTCACGTTCACACTTGAAATATGGTAAAAATCTTCTGTCACTTAATTGAATGGAGCCACTTTAAGAAAACACATAAATTGACATTTTATTTAAGAGCAGATTGCCTGAACGAAAAATGTCTCTTGAAAAATGGAAGGAATAAAGTGTAGCATGACAGATAATTAACCATCAAAGATTTCAAAGCCTGTTCAGTGTGACAAAGACTTGATAGACGTAAAGTATCTCCAGAGCCGAAATAAGTCAGCCAACCTCTTACTCTCCTTGCTTTATTCACAAAATGCTGGAGTAACTCAGCAGGTCAGGCAGCATCTCGGGAGAGAAGGAATGGGTGACGTTTCGGGGCGGGTCCCGCCCCCCTGACATCAGTCTGAAGAAGGGTCTCGACCCGAAACGTCACCCATTCCTTCTCTCCCGAGATGCTGCTTGACCTGCTGAGTTACTCCAGCATTTTGTGAATAAATCGATTTGTACCAGCATCTGCAGTTATTTTCTTATCTTACTCTCCTTGCTTTTACATGTATCAGCCTGGATTAGTTGATAAATCTCCATCATCTTGAGTCAGTGTGTTACAAAATCAAACCCAGCTCCGTAATTTGTCTGTGGAGATGTTTCAGTGCAGTGTAGTTCATAAGTGATAGGAGCAGAATTAGGCCATTCGGCCCATTGAGTCTACTCCGCCATTCAATCATGGCTGATCTATCTCTCCCTCCTAACCCAATTCACCTGCCTTCTCCCCATAGCCCCTGACACCCGCACTAATCAAGAATCTGTCAATCTCCGCCTTAAAAATATACATCGACTTGGCACTCTACAGATTCACCACCCTCTGACTAAAAAAATCCCCTTCTCATCCCCTTCCTAAAGGTAGCTTTACTCCACACTGAGTTGTTCTGTCCCACTGATATTTTAAGCTACACTCGTCCCACCAGCCTGCGCTTGGTCCATATCCCTCCAAACCTGTCCTATCCATGTACTTGTCTAACTGTTTCATAAATGTTAGGACAATCTCTGCCTCAACTACCTCCTCTGGCAGCTTGTTCCATACACCCACCACCCTTTGTGTGAAAAAGTTACCCCTCAGATTCCCATTAAATCTTTTCCCCTTCACCTTAAACCTATGTCCTCTGGTCCTCGATTCCCCAACTCTGGGCAAGAGACTCTGTGCATCTACCTGATCTATTCCTCATGGTTTTATGCACCTCTATAAGATCACCCCTCACCCTCCTGCGCTCCAAGGAATAGACTGCCAACCTACTCAACATCTCCCTATAGCTCAGAACCTGAGCTATATGAGCCCGTGCTTGAGCAGAGTTCCTTCTCCTCCGGTTATTTGGGACATTTTTATAAAAGACCTTTAGATTGTAGCCATGGCAACCAGCCGAGAGCAAATGTAGGACCTAGAGTTGAAAGCCAAACTTAAAATGTGTGGGGAAAGAACTGCAGATGCTGTTTTAAATGGAAGGTAGACACAAGATGCTGGAGTAACTCAGCGGGTCAGGCAGCATCTCTGGAGAGAAGGAATGGGTGACGTTTCGGGTCGAGACCCTTTTTCAATCTGAAGAAACGTCAGCCATTCCTTCTCTCCAGAGATGCTGCCTGACCCGCTGAGTAGCCCCAGCATTTTGTGTCTACCTTCGAGGCAAACTTGAACGTTGAGGAGAGAGCTTGCTCGGCGTGACGTGTCTTGTCTCTTTGTTGATGCCTTGCAGGATGAAGAGAGTGCATGCAGGGAGAGGAAATCCATCTGTGGAACTCCGAGCGCCGTGGCCTAACGGACCGACCGAGCCATCAGCCTCATTGAGCTGCATCCCGCGCGGCCCGGCCCAGGGTCCAGCCCAGGGTCCATGCTCTCCACGCCACCGCTCCTCAGCTCACGGCCTGCCTTCCCTGGTGGTCGTCGCCGCTATTGGACATTGCCACGTATTCTGGGAGTGACGGAGGGCAGAGTGTTTAGAGTGGTGAGGTGGTCATGTAAGCATTACCCCCATGATCACAAACAACTAACGTACGTGTGGAACTGAGGCCTTGGGGAGTGTGGGGGGGAGTAGGTTCATAATTGAAATGTATATAGTTTTTGTTTCCAGAACATTTCAAAGCCTTAAAAAAAAATTACCTCACTTTTCAGCCACTTCAAGAGATAGTTTCGACATGCCATAAGGGTGAAAATGGCCCGTTCAGCACTTTACTCCTCCCCACAGTGTCATAAAGTTGAGTTTCGGCTCACCTGCCAAGCCCGCTGTGTTTTAAACGCAAGATCCGATGGGATTTACACTTGCCTTACGATGCACTTGTGCAGCCGAATGGGACAGTATAGTGGAGAGATGGGGCAGGTAAGCGGCTCTCTGGCCAACCTGCCTGGAGCCACTGATTCCCCCCCTCCCCTGGCCCATGTACGCTCACCTCCCCCCCTACCCCCACGCACCGCAGGCAAGCGAAGGAAGAGTCGTGGCCCGGCCTGATTTGCCTCATCCCTCACAGCCCTGTCCCTGTTTGCAGTCCTTCCTCACGTTGCGGGGACTGGACCGGGTCAGACTGGCCATCTCTCTCCCACACCGACCGCACTGACAACCCAGCCACCCATCCTTCTCGCTGGATCCAATGCCTCTGCCCACATGTGCAGGCCAAAGGAACACTTCCAATCCCCCGCCCTGACGTTAGACACTATGTGCTGGAGTAACTCAGCGGCACAGGCAGCATCTCTGGAGAGAAGGAATGGAACCTGCCCCAGTTCTCCAAAGATACTGCCTGACCCGCTGAGTTACTCCAGCACATAGTGTCTAACTTCGGTGTAAACCGGCATCTGCAGTTCCTTCCTGCACAGTTCCTATCTCCCACTTTCCCATTATCTCCATTCCACAGTTTGTCTGTTCACCCATCGCCCCACGTGACCTCACCACGCCAGCGGCCACGTGCTCCCGCTCCACCAATGGCGGCCGCCCGGGCGGGAGCACGTGGCCGCTGGCTGGGTGAGGTCACGTGGGGCGCCGGGCGGTAACGTCGCCCTTTGTCCCTTATTTGGTGAGTGAGGAAGTTGGCAACCCTACTAATACGGGACAAACTAATTCCCGGCTAATATGGGACAGTTGGCAACCCTAACTGAACCTTTCATGGTGTCTTCGAGCAAGGCCGCACTCCACGGGGGGGCGGGGGGGTTATGCCGGGCAACTGACCACTGCCACGCATGATCAGACCCCCGAAATAAGTCGGAAGCTCAATGGGAACGGCAAAAACACACGAAACAAACCGCCAGAGAGACGGCTTGGTGAAGCACGCACGGGGAATCTGTGCCCGCCTTTGCAGCCATCCCTGCTCTGACTGGATGACGGAATTAATTTTGTTTTTTTCTCTTGCAATAATCAATGCAATATTTATCGTTATGGAATCTTAGCCGGAGCAGAGGCTGGTGGTCATTAACTGGTGTCCAGTGCCTTGCAGACAGAAGAACAAACCTCAATCGTTCAAGGCTGGCCACTAAATGCAAAACCCCAGCCAGTGCACACACTACCAAACTCTGGATTATAAACCATTTAGACCACATGTAATAATAATAATAATAATAATAATAATGTGATTTTTATGTTGGATATATATTTTGCTTTTCAATCTACAAACCAAACGTGGTGGGCTTGCCTTGATTTTATTTCCACCATGGTAACATTAACCTGCCAAAGTGTCAGAGTGTGGTGCCTACAGTGGGCCGTGCTGGAGATAGATGGCCCAAAGGCCGGCTGTGGAGGGGGCCGGTGATGCACAAGCTGGGCCCCCTTCTCCAGCTGGTCTGGTTCTCTGGGTTTGCCATCTGACACCTTGCTGTGGGCTGGGCCTTGTCTGCCCTCGCTGTCATCCAGCGGCAGAGAATTCAGCTGGTGAACGAGGCAGGATACAGGCGGGAGCTCGTCCACCAGGAGAATGATAAGGAATAAATCACACCAGTTAATATCCAGCACACCTCTCTGCTCTTTTTATATTTAACACTCTATATAATCTCTGCAAACCCCAGGGAATAACATTGTCTCAGCTTGTAATCACCACATGAGGTCGAATGGGAAGAGATGAGTGTTATTTGTTAGCTCTATACCGATGGGTTGTTAGCTCCTTAAACAGTGAGAATGTTTATTGTTTTAATAAATACCTTATATTTTCTTGTGTTGCATTCTCAAGTTCTGCATTGTTAGTGGACCAGTTGGCATGCTGTGGCCTCCTGGTGCCTATTCAAACGTGCCACTGTAAAGCTCAGCTGCAGTGTGTCGGGCCTGTTGTCGGGAAGTTGGAATATCTACTGCAGTACACCAGTAGGTTGACCTTTGGCAGAGTACGATTAGTGCTGGACAAGGCTCTCTCCTGTGGTGAATCCTGGCCTTCTCGAGAGGGAATGACCAAAGACGGTGGACTGTGTGAACCTGCGTAGCTCACGATGGTGTCAGAGCAGAATCTGGTCTCGCTGTGTCAGCTCATTAGGCAACGAGACTTGAGCAAGATACCAAAGTGTGGCTGGGATAACAAGGGCCATTCCCAGGCTGTGGCCAGTGCCTTCAGTTGCAGTGTGGCTCGTTGGTAGAAACCTCCTCCGTGTGTCAACACATCATGATTCACAGCCCACCCTTAATTCACCAGGGCAAAGCAACATGACTGAAGATGGGGGTCTCAGTTTTGTTCTATCAGCTTTGGACATAGGACCTGGTGGCCTTATTTTGAAAGAGTTGACCCAGGTTCTGGTCAACATGTCCTCCTCAGCCAACATCCCCCAAGCAGGTTGTCTCGCGATTCATCTCCTGTCCCAATGCAACACCCTCCTGTGCACAGACTGGCTAAAGTTTGCCAGCAACTCACCTGTGAGTGCAAGAGTTGGAACAGGAGGGGAAGATAGCAAAAGGAAAGAAAAGCTAGCGTTAAAGGTACAGGAGGATTACAAACATCTAATGTTCACCACTGAATGGATTTGGGGGTTTTACTGTGTAGATTGTTAAAGCAGCATGTTAAAGATGGAACAAAACTCCAGTCAGGCTTCTGAAGGACATGAGCAGGGCCTCGGCCTCAGGCTCAGTGCAGTGATGATCCACATTATCATAGTTTGTAGAGCTATTTCTTGTACGGACTCTATATGTAATTAACATGTGACCTACTTTCAGTGCCTACACTGAGCACAGGTGCCTTTATTAAAGATGAGATCTTCATTCTTCATTGTCTTAAAGCGCTTTTTAAAAGAAAAACTGAAATCGCAGTGCGGCACGGTGGCGCAGCGGTAGAGTTGCTGCCTTGCAGCGGCGGAGACCCGGGTTCCATCCCGACTACGGGTGCTGTCTGTACGGAGTCTGTACGTTCTCCCCGTGACCTGTGTGGGTTTTCTCCAGGTGCTCCGGTTTCCACCCACACCAAAGACATCCAGGTTTGTAGGATTGGCTTGTTATAATTGTAAATTGTCTCTAGTGTGTGTAGGATAGTGCTAGTCTGCGGGGATCGCTAGTTGGTGTGTACCGAAGGGCTAGTTTCAGTGTGGTATCTCTAAACTAAAATAAACTCATAGAATAATACAGCAGCAGAACATGCCCTTCTGCCCACTCTCTGCCGATCATGATGCCAAGACCATCTGTTATCTACCTGCACAATATCCTCACCGCTCCATTCCCTGCATATCCATATGCCCAACCAAAAGTCTCTTCAATGCCACGATCATATCTGCTTCAGCCTCCACCCCCGGCAGTGTGTTATGTCATCAGGAATAGGAGTAGAATTAGGCCATTCGGCCCACAAGTCTACTCCGCCATTCAATCATGGCTGATCTATCTCTCCCCCTAACCCCAATCTCCTGCCTGCTCCCCGTAACCTCTGGCATTATAGGACGTTCATTTAGGAAGGAGATGCGGAGAAATTTCTTTAGCCAGAGGGTGGTGAATCTGTGGAATTCTTTGCCACTGAAGGCTGTGGAGGCCAAGTCAGTGGATATTTTTAAGGCAGAGATAGATAGATTCTTGATTAGTGCGGGTGTCAGGGGTTATGGGGAGAAGGCAGGAGAATGGGGTTTGGAGGGAGAGATAGATCAGCCACGATTGAATGGCGGAGTGGACTTGATGGGCTGAATGGCCTAATTTTGCTGCTATCACTTGTGACCTTATGAGTGGGGTGAGCAGAGTGAAGAGGTGTCAAGCAGAGTGGGGGGACTCGGTGGCAATGAGCTTCTGCCACATCTCGGGGAGGGTGGGGTAAAGGGTATGTGTTTCAAAGACCATGACCTCCACATTCCTTGAATAACTGCCTCCAGACGTAACTTTTACCTCTGCTCTTACTCCATGTTAGGCATGGATTGCAGTCTTCCTGCCTTTGATGGTCCTCACGTGACAGTGGGCTGATTGATGAAAGTCCCATTTATAGACGCCTTCTTTTATTCCTTGCGGTTTACCTTAAATAGGCCACTGCTTGCCAGTAAACTGTGGAAACACACTCGGGCATGCTAACGCTTTCATCTGCTCCTGTTGCCAGTCTCAGTTTACAATCTCATTTTGTCATATATTTATTTGATTATGTAACTAGGAACATTCTCTTAACGATCAGCCTTCAACTAATTATCAGAGAGTGAGAGCTAACACTGGGATGAGGGTGTGAAATGTATAGTTTTGCAAAGTTGTGTGCTGGATTTTTTCCACGTCTCGAGTTATAGATTTGTATGGCAAAAACAGAACAGCCCCTTCAGCCCACTGCATCTATACTAACCATCATGCCTATCCATATTAATCCAACAAGAGGATTAGTACGGGTGTCAGGGGTTATGGGGAGAATACTGGAGAATGGGGTTGAGAGGGAGAGATAGATTAACCATGATTAAATGGCGTAGTGGACTTGATGGGCCAATTGGCCTAATGAAGAAGACCCAAAGTGCTGGAGTAAGTCAGTGGGTCAGGCAGCATCTGTGGAGAACATGGATAGGTGACGTTTCACAGAGTGCTGGAGTAACTCAGTGGGTCAGGCAGCATCTGTGGAGAACATGGATAGGTGACGTTTCACAGAGTGCTGGAGTAACTCAGTGGGTCAGGCAGCATCTCTGGAGAACATGGATAGGTGACGTTTCACAGAGTGCTGGAGTAACTCAGTGGGTCAGGCAGCATCTCTGGAGAACATGGATAGGTGACGTTTCGGGTCGGGAATTGTCTTCAGTCCCATCTGTTTTTACATCCTGTGAAGTTCTCCACTCATTCCACTCACTGTCAATTCCACATTCTTCCCGCTGAATTCCCATACAGAAATCCATCTCAAGCTCTGTTGAAGAGTCATGAAACTGGGCTTCTGCTTCCACAGATGCTGCTAGACCTCTCGAGCACTTGCAACCTTTGCTGTTTTTATTCCTAGCTTCTTCGAGTGACGTCGACGGGAGTTTATTAGATTTTAGTTTAGTTTTGAGATTCAGCGTGGAAGCAGGCCCTTCGGCCCACCGAGTCCGTGCTGACCACCGATCCCCGCACATTAACACTAGCCGACACACACTAGAGACAATTTACATTTATACCAAGCCAATTAACTTACGAACCTAATAATAATAATATAATAATATTCATTTATTGTCATTGCAACGAGTACAACGAAATTAAAAAATAGCCAATCCTGACGGTGCGTAAAAACATATATGCAATAAATGCAAAAACAAATAAATACAATTATATTAAGTACAAGATTTTTTAACGGTGTTGCCTAGTGCAAAGGTAGTGTTCAGTTCTCGTATGGCCCTGGGGTAAAAACTGTTCTTAAGTCTGTTTGTTCGGGATTTGATCGACCTGAAACGTCGACCAGAGGGCAGATGAACAAACAGACGGTGGCCGGGGTGGGATGGATCTTTTATTATTTTGCCTGCTCTACTGAGGCAGCGTAGGCTGAACAGGTGCTCCAGGGAGGGCAGTGAGCAGCCGATGATCTTCTGGGCCGTCGTGATGACCCTCTGAAGGGCCTTCCTGTCCTTTTCTGAGCAGCTGGCGTACCATGTGGTTATACAGTATGCCAGCACACTCGATGGAGCAGCAATAGAAGGACAACATGAGCTTCTCCTGCAGGTTGGTTTTCCTGAGGATCCTCAGGAAGTGGAGTCTCTGCTGTGCCTTTACTGTGGTGATGGTGTTGGTAGACCAGGTAAGATCCTCTGCGATGTGCGTACCCAGGAACCTGAAAGCGGGTACCCTTTCCACACAGACCCCATTGATGTAGAGTGGGTCGTATTCTACACTGGTTTTTCTAAAGTCAATTATAAGTTCCTTTGTTTTGGAGGAACATGGTACTTCTTTTGGAGTGTGGGAGGAAATCGGAGCACCCAGAGAAAACCCACGCAGGTCACGGGGAGAACGTACAAACTCCGTACAGACAGCACCCGTAGTCAGGATGGTACCCGGATCTGTGAGGCAGCAACTCTATCGCTGCACCACCGTGCATTCTTGCACTAATCTGTGCAGCTCATAGGAGCAGAATGCAGATGGATCTTTATCCCCCGATATAACCTCAGCTACACGTGGTCTGAGTTGCTCAAGGCTGTCTCAGATGTGAAGAACATTCCAACACAAAGGTATACGTCCCTAGTTGGGCAACGGGGGAAAGAGCAAAAATAGAGATTCCGAAAAACAGCAGCAGCATCTGAAAATAATATACATCAATACATGAGTTTCTGTCTTGCCGAGTTAATTTTAGGTTATCGTTCCTTAAACTCATTTTGATGTGTGCTTGCTTCTACCCAGTGTTAATTTTACCAATGAACAGATGATGCTTATGTCACATGATTAAATATAACCAGACACATGGCTTTGTCACCGTGATACACCGGGTAATTACATTCCTTTATAGCTTCCATTCATTGAGCTCAGGAGTCTCTCCCTCTCCCCTCTCTCCCTCTCCCCCTCACCCTCTCTCCTCTCTCCCCTCACCCCCTCTCCTCTCTCCCTCACCCCCTCTCCCCCTCTCCTCTCTCCCTCTCCCCTCACCCCCTCTACCATCACCCTCTCTCCCTCTCCCACCGAGGGTTTAACAGCAGAGGGGAGCTGTGCTTTTCACCCCACTTCCTGAGTATCCTTTGGAGTTTAGAGTATCCCAGGTTCCACCCTGACTACGGGCGCTGTCTGTACGGAGTTTGTACGTTCTCCCCGTGACCGCGTGAGTTTTCTCCGGGAGCTCTCGTTTCTCCCACACTCCA
This sequence comes from Rhinoraja longicauda, assembly GCF_053455715.1. Classification (NCBI taxonomy): domain Eukaryota; kingdom Metazoa; phylum Chordata; class Chondrichthyes; order Rajiformes; family Arhynchobatidae; genus Rhinoraja; species Rhinoraja longicauda. Next base: position 28,292,780 of record NC_135983.1, on the reverse strand, counting down.
AAGACGTACAGGTTTGTAGATTAATTGGCTTCTGTACATGGTCCCGAGTGTGTGTAGGATTGAACGAGTGTACGGGGTGATTGCTGGTTGGCGTGGACTCGGTGGGCTGAAGGGCCTGTTTCCACGCTGTATCTCCTTTTGTCTATGATTTATACCGCCTTTTTAAACATTCATTATTGGTTTTACAGAGTACTATTTTTACAATTCAGTTGTGCTGCGGCAACAATCGCATTGTTCCGTTTTGGGACTTATGACAATAAAACTCTCTTGATCCTTGACTATCTCTATAGTTTATAGAGTTACAGTGCAGAAACAGGCCCTTCGGCCCACCGACCAGCGATCCCCGCACACTAACACTATCCTACACACACTAGGGACAATTTACAATTTTTACCGAAGCCAATTAACGTACAAACCTGCACGCCTTTGGAGTGTGGGAGGAAACCAGAGCACCCGGAGAAAACCCACGCAGGTCCCGGGGAGAACGTACAACTTCTGGTACAGGTCAGGATAGAACCCGGGTCTCTGGCGCTGTGAGGCAGCAACTCTACCGCTGCGCCACCGTGCCCGCCTCATGCTGATGGAGTCCATTGTATTAAGTGACCATTTAATGGTCAGTGTGTGACCCGGGTGTCAGGGGTTATGTGGGAGGAGGAAGGAGATTGGGGTTAGGAGGGAGAGATAGATCACCCAATGTTAATGGTGGAATAGACTTGATGGGCCGAATGGCCTAATGCTGCTATCACTTATGAACTTATAAGCTGTAGAAGAAGCAACATAGAATGAGCAGCAGCATCGTGTTTGACATTGTCCAGGCTGCCTGGGTGTGAGATTTGCACTATTCTGTTGAAGCAGCAAAGAGACACGAATCAATTTCTCACAGGAAATGTTATTAATTGCCAGAATAACTTGCCAACTATGTCATCTGTCAAGATATTTCACACTTATGTGAATAACATTATTCGAAAAACATCCCTCATGGTTTGTCATATAACATCACGGTGGTGCAGCGGGTAGAGCTGCTGCCTCACAGCGCCAAAGACCCGGGTTCGATCCCGACTACGGGCGCTGTCTGTACGGAGTTTGTACGTTCTCCCCGTGACCTGTGTGGGTTTTCTCTGAGATCTTCGGTTTCCTCCCACACTCCAAAGACGTGCGGGTTTGTAGGTTAATTGGATTTGGTATAATTGTAAATTGTCCCTAGTGTGTGTCAAGTCAAGTCTACTTTATTGTGTGTGGGATAGTGTTAGTGTGCGGGGATCGCTGGTCGGCGCGGACTCGGTGGGCCGAAGGGCCTGTTTCCACGCAGGGACTGGAATGGTTTCAATAACAAAAACAGATGGTTTCAATAGTAAATAATAAATGGTTTCAATAAAAAACAGCCCTGCTGTTGTGCTCCTACACACAACCAAGTCATCCCCAGAGGTTTGGGTCTGGTCACTGGGGAGAAAAATATTGTCCTGGGTTACATTGGCGATGGGACCCAACAAAGGCCGTCGCAGTGGGGAGGAACTGGGTTGCATCTTGTTTATGTAAACTAAAGTCCCGGCACCTAAGGATGCCCCGGTAATAACCGAGGTTGGTCGAAACCTAGTGTGCAAGAGTGTTGGTGCCCTTCACACACAGACACGTGTGTAACACAAGCTCAACCTGAGTGGTCACAAAGATAGACACAGAGTGCTGGAGTAACTCAGCGGGTCAGGCAGCATCCCTGGGGCAAAGAGAATAGTTCCTTTAGGAAGGAGATGAGGAGAAACGTCTTTAGTCAGAGGGTGGTGAATCTGTGGAATTCTTTTCCACCTTGTGACCGTATCTCTGGAGTGAATGCATTGCTTCATGCACCCTGCATGCACAGCTTGGGTAAACAGCACGTCTTGCAGCTTCCCCTGCACCTGAGTGTCCAGGAGTAAATATTTTGCGGCTTTCCCCGAGGGTGAGACATCTCGAGGGACCGCCCGGCACGACTTGGCTGCTTCAGTCACACCCCGTCTCCACCAGGCCCTCCATAGACACAAAATGCTGGAGTAACTCAGTGGGGCAGGCAGCATCACTGGAGAGAAGGAATGGGTGACGTTTCGGGTCGAGACCCTTCTTTAGACTGGGTTCATGATGACATCGGACCAGCCTGAAGAAGGGAGAGTACACGAGAGACTTAACTAACTGATAAATTTGGGCCATGTCAGCAGAACTACTCCGCTCATTTTGGAAATGACTGTGAATATCGTTTGCAATGGTCTGTGCAGGCCAACTGGGGCCTTGCCTTCACAACAATCCTGTCAAAGGGTTGGCACACCCTCAGTGCAGCCCTGAATCAGGTTAAACAACGTTCTCCGGGCGCTCCGGTTTCCTCACCCATTCCATAGACGTGCGGGCTGGTGAATCTGTGGGATTCATTGCCACAGAGGGCAGTGGAGGCCAAGTCAATGGATATTTTAAATGAGGAGATGGACAGATTCTCGATTAGTACGAGGTGTCAGGATATAGGGAGAAGACAGGAGAATGGGGTAAGGAGGAAGAAATAGATCAGCCATGATTGGATGGGGAGTAGACTTGATGGGCCGAATGGCCTAAGTGTGCTCCTATCACTTATGAGCTTATGAACATGAAGGTTTGTAGGTTAAGATGCTTGTTTACATTTCTCCTGCTTTTCAATCCAGTGTCCAGACAATAACTATAAATGAGGATCATCAGCAACTCATTGGAATAAAAAGATCCATAAAAATATCATAAAAAAGGAACTGCAGATGCTGGTTTTTACCAAAGATGTAGACTCAAAACGCTGGAGTGACTCAGCGGGTAAGGCAGCATCTCTGGAGAAAATGGATACGAAGGGCCGAAGGGCCTGTTTCCACAATGTATGGCTCTGACTCTACATCAGAGCAGAGATGAATAGGAAATCTCAAATGTCAAAATCAAGGTTAAAGATGCTGATTTGTCATATGCACCGAATATGAATTGGAACAATGAAATTCTTACTTAGTTTTAGTTTAGTTTAGAGATACAGCGTGGAAACCGGTCCTTCACCCCACTGAGTCCGCGCCGACCAGCGATCCTCAAACGCCAGCAGCCCCACACGCACTCGGGACAAGTTTCAATTTTACCAAAGAAAATTAACCTACAAACCTGTACGTCTTTGGAGTGTGGGAGGAAACCAGAGCACCCCGGAAAAAACCCCACGCAGGTCACGGGGAGAACGTACAAACTCCGTACAGACAGCACCCGTAGTCAGGATCGAACCCGGGTCTCCGGCGCTGTGAGGCAGCAACCCTACCGCTGCACCACTGTGACCCCAGCTTTGCACGAAAGGTTTCTGCAAAACTATACTGTCTCAGTGCACAATTCCTGTGCAGACGTACTTAATCTAAGATTGTGCTTATGGAGAGTAATACATTTACTGAACTACGCAAAACAAGAATTGCACTCTACCTTACTTCATGAATAAAGTGCCATTGTACCCTTGAAAAAAAGTACAAAGAGTGAAACTCCTTTCACTGACTGAAGGATTAGGATCAAGAGGTCACTGCTCCAGGCTGGAGTAACAGAGGGATCAGGATGAGATGCTTTGTGCAGGGTTTACTAATGGTTCATAAATCACTGTCTGAATGGATGGGTGGATGAATAACCAATAGTAACTTTCAAAGGCGAACTAGATCTATTCATAGAACTATAGAAAATAGGTGCAGGAATAGGCCATTCGTCCCTTCGAGCCAGCACCGCCATTCAATATGATCATTGTTGATCATCCAAAATCAGTACCCCATTCCTGCTTTCTACCCATATCCCTCGATTCCTTTAGATCTAAGAGCTAAATCTAACTCTCTTGAAAACATCCAGTGAATTGGCCTCCACTGCCTTCTGTGGCAGAGAATTGCACAGATTCACAACTCTCTGGGTGAAAATGTTTTTCCTCATCTCTGTCCGAAATGGCCGACCCCTTATTCTTAAACTGTGTGACACCTGGTTCTGGACTCCCCCAACATGGGGCAGTGAATGGAAGACATTTAGAGGGATATTGTGAAAAGAGCAGAGGATGATAACCTGTCAATGGAATAACTTTTAAACCAGTTACATCATTGTAATATGTGTGGGAAGGAACTGCAGATGCTGGTTTACACCAGTGATAGACACAAAATGCTGGAGTAACTCAGCGGGACAGGCAGCATCTCTGGTGAAAAGGAATAGGTGAAGAACGGTCTTGATCCGAAATGTCACCTATTCCTTTTCTCCAGAGATGCTGCCTGACCCGCTGAGTTACTCCAGCACTCTGTGAAACGTCACCTATCCATGTTCTCCACAGATGCTGCCTGACCCGCTGAGTTACTCCAGGTCTTTGTGTCTTTTCCCATCTTAATGTTACCTGTTCTCATCTCAACGTTTGATCATGAGGTCTTTGGCCAGCTGTGGATAATATTACTGAAATGTTATTGATAAAATAACCCTTTTAACCAGGAAACATATCCTGCGTTTTGCATCGTGTGAAATGTCATCTTTTAATAGTCATTTGCCATTTGCAAAGACAGCTCTGTTGTCACAATATGGAGAGGAAATCTTAATTACCTTCTATATTTATAGAATTAAAAAATGCAGCGTTTGGGAAGTGTCAATTATCCCAAAATAACAGTTCTGAAGGCAGGCTGACTGGATGTGTCGTGGGCTTGCTAGTAAAACGCAGCTCAGAATTTGCATCAACCATTGGAGATGCTAATTGTTAGGTAATGTCAATTAATTTCCAATTATAAACTGGAAAATTTGATGAATTTTGTGCAAATTTCCCAGTTTCATTTTAGTTTCGTTTAGGTTAGAGATACCGTGTGGAAATAGATCCTTTGGTCCACTGAGTCAAAAGTCTCGAGTCAAATGTTTTATTGTCCTGAGTGCCTGCTGGAACAATGAAACTCTGACTTGCAGCAGCACAACTGAACCCGCGCCGACCAGCGATCCCACACACTAGCACTATCCCACTCACACTAAGGACAATTACATTTTTTCTTTACTGAAGCCAATTCACCTACAAACCTGTACGTCTTTGGAGTGTGGGAGGAAACCGGAGCTCCCGGGGAAAACCCATGCGGGTCACGGGGAGAACGTACAAACTCCGTACAGGCAGCACCCGGAGTCGGGATGGAACCCGGGTCTCTGGCGCTGTGAGGCAGCAACTCTGCCGCTGCGCCACCCTGCAGCCCCATCTATTTTCTGCTCTGATTTTATTCTTCCCACATTTCTATCAATCCCCCCTGCACTCACCTGCATTCAAGGGGCAATCTACGGCGGCCAATTCACCTACATGTATGTCTTTGGAATGTATGTGGAAAATGAAGTATCCAGAGGAAGCCCTCACTGTCACGGGGTGAACACACAAACTCCATCCAGACGACAACAGACAGGGCGACACGGTGGCGGCATCAGTTTCCTCCCACACTGAAGACCAGCTCGTTATAAATGTAAATTGTGTGTGTAGGATAGCGTTAATGTGCGGGGATCGCTGGTCGGCGCCGACTCAATGGGTCGAAGGGCCTGTTTCCGAGCTGTATCTCTAAACTAAACTAAACAATAGGTGCAGGAGGAGGCCATTTGGCCCTTCAAGCCAGCACCGCCATTCACTGTGAATGCATTCAAGAGAGAGCTGGATAGAGCTCTTAATGATAGCAGAGTCAGGGGATATGGGGAGAAGGCAGGAACGGGGTACTGATTGAGAATGATCAGCCATGATCACATTGAATGGCGGTGCTGGCTCGAAGGGCCGAATGGCTCCTCCTGCACCTATTGTCTATTGTCTATTGATCATGGCTGATCATCTACAATCAGTACCCCGTTCCTGCCTTCTCCCCATTCCCCCTGACTCCACTATCCTTAAGAGCTCTATCTAACTCTCTCTTGAATGCATCCAGAGAATTGGCCTCCACTGCCTTCTGAGGCAGAGAATTCCACAGATTCACAACTCTCTGGGTGAAAAAGTTTTTCCTCATCTCTGTTCTAAATGGCCTACCCCTTATTCTTAAACTGTGGCCCCTGGTTCTGGAAACTAAACTAATGAAACGCCTGAGGTCAGGATGGAAGCTGGATCCCCGGTGCCGTGACACAGCAGCTTCTCAACTCTGCTGTCCAAGATGCTTTATTTCACCTTGGGATGAATGTCCATTGATGACGTAAGGAGGGTCTACATCACATGGCGTTGGCCTGATGTGCACGCTGGACATGAAAGATACTTCATTCCACAGTTTGTCATCCTTCATATTTTTGCAATTCATGCTGAAAAGAAAAATACAAGTGGAAGCAGCTGACAGATTAACAAAATATTCCATAACAAGTCTGGAGTGATTTCTGTTGAGTTTAGTTTATTGTCACGTGTACCGAGGTACAGTGAAAAGCTTCTGTTGCGTGTTAACCAGTCAGCAGAAAGACAATACGTGATTACAATTGAACCATTCACAGTGGTTAACATTGAATAACATTCAGTGCAAGGTAAAGCCAGTAAAGCTGACCAAGGATAGTCTGAGGGTCACCAAACAGGTAGATAGTAGTTCAGCACTGCTCTCTGGTTGTGGTAGGATGGTTCAGTTGCCTGATAACAGCTGGGAAGAAACTGTCCCTGAATCTGGAGGTGTGCGTTTTCACACTTCTGTGCCTTTTGCCCGATGGGAGAGGGGAGAAGAGGGAGTGGCCAGGGTGAGACTGGTCCTTGATGATGCTGCTGGCCTTGCCGAGGCAGCGTGAGGTGTAGATGGAGTCAATGGAAGGGAGGTTGGTTTGTGTGATGGTCTGGGCTGCGTCCACAATTTGCTGCAATTTCTTGCGGTCTTGGAAAGGGCAGTTCCCAAACCAAGCTGTGTTCAAGAGAGAGTCAGATATAGCTCTTAGGGCTAACGGAATCAAAGGATATGGGGAGAAGGCAGTGATTTTGGATAATCAGTGCAGGAAGGTGTGGTGGAGCCACTGTCCCCCTGTGAGCAGTTATCAGGCAACTGAACCATCGAACCAACAACTAGCAGGCAGCCCTGAACGACCAGCTACCTCAGTGGTATCTGTACACTGTGGACGGCTCGATTGTAATCATGTATTGTCTTGCTGCTGACTGGTTAGCACGCAACAAAAGCTTTTCACTCAACCTAAACTCAACCTTGCTTTTGTCCGCACTGTCACTTTCCCAGGGAGTTTCTCTTCGGCCTGAGCTGTGATCTTTCTCACGGTAATATTTGCCGATAGCGTGGCAGCTGTTCCGTCACTGAGGTAACGTGGATGGAAGATCGAGCCTCTATGATGGTTGAAATCCTCAGCTGTTTGCCTCCCTTACATCAGGAAGGAGCGGAGATGGTTTGGGCCAGGGAGGTATGTCGCTTGTGCCCATCATGGGATGCTTGGAGTTGCAACCAGATACCCACGAATGTCCAGCCCGTCTCAATGAACGGAGGAAGGATGTGCTTGCATTCTTGGTTGCCTGCTGTTCAGGCTCCACTTGGTGACTCCATCGCCCTGCTCCCTGTGTATCGGTTACGACTGAATTCCTGCAGCATGAGGCACACAGATGCTGATGCAATCATGGGATTACACAGTCCCAGCTCTAAAGATAGTGCAGCAAACATGAGTCAGTGTGCAGAGTGCAATCAGTGCACAGCCTAGTGTGTACCCCTCTCAGTAATGATGGCCTTTCTGCTCTCTCCCACCCACACAGGGAGGGTTTACATATCAGCTTAAATACCATCACCAAGCACCTGGTATCTGCTCAAAACAAATGTGATCCATTTGTCACTGTGATCTCTGGGGATGACCCACTCTACCCCAGACACCAAAACACAAATACTCAACTCCTTTTGGGAAGAAGAACCCTCATCTTGAACATGAAGAAGGGTCTCGACCCGAAACGTCACACATCCCTTCTCTCCAGAGATGCTGCCTGTCCCGCTGAGTTACTCCAGCACTTTGTGCCTATCTTCGGTGTAAACCAGCATCTGCAGTTCCTCTGTACACAGATAGTTAAACATAGTATTCTGTAAACACCACAATAAACAACACAAAATATTCAGTTATAGTGCAAAGACAAATACAATCTCCCAAGTTTTAGCTAATAAGCAGACAAAATGTGTGGGGGCTAGGGTTGCCAACTGTCCCGTATTTTGGGCTAAATTAGGGTTTGTCCCGTACGGGACCGCCCTTGTCCCGTATTAATAGGGTTGCCAACTTCCTCACTCCCAAATAAGGGACAGAGGGTGACGTCACCGCCCCGCGCCCCACGTGGCCTCACCCAGCCAGCGGCCACGTGCTCCCGCTCCACCAATGGCAGCCGCCCGGGTCGGGAGCACGTGGCCGCTGGCTGGGTGAGGCCACGTGGGGCGCGGGGCGGTGACGTCACCTTGTCCCGTATTTGGGAGTGAGGAAGTTGGCAACACTAGTCGGGGTATTTATTCATAAAATGCTGGAGTAACTCAGCAGGTCAGGCAGCATCTCAGGAGAGAAGGAATGGGTGACGTTTCGGGTCGAGTCACTAATCGGGGCATTCACTGTGGTGCTTCGACATTGCCGACCTAACTGAGGTTAAAGATGGGTGATAATGCTGGTCTGATGAGCAACAGCTACATCCAGTAAATAAATAGAAAGCTGTAAACCTCATTCAGTTATAATGTTACTTTAATTAAATTCTATAATTGGATGTTGATGGTTTCAATTATTGAAAAGCATTTTCATTATTGAAAACAAACCGAAGGGCCTGTTTCCGCGCTGTGTCTCTAAACTCAACTAAACTGGAAGTTTGAGACCAAACACAACTGCAGCAAGGACCACATTAAGTTAATAAATACACGATTAATATGAGCAATGAATCAGATCTAAAGCAATAAAATTAAATGTAATTAAGTAGAGAACACTCAGAAAAAAAGAGATGCAAAATTACACTAAATAAAATCTGGCAAATGGGAATAACAACAATAAATAAAATTAAATAGATCATTAAGTAAAGCAAATACAAATTAACAAATAGCTGCTCGCAATTTATCAAAGAGTCAATGTTTGAATCACTTTTGTTGAGATAACTAATAAAAATGAAGAGTTCATAAGCAATAAAGGAAACAGTGGCCTAGGTGTCTAAAAAGATCAGGAAAATACTAAAAAAAACAATTGGGATCGCAAACATAAAACTACAATATTAAAATAGCAACGAATATTAAAAGGAGCAGAAAGATATCCAAAGGAATATTATAAAGTATGCAGGAAAATCATCATTTACTCACTGGCTCGTTGGTAATGTTAGAAAAATGGCAGAAGTATGGAACAATGAAGATGGACACAGAGTGCTGGAGTAATTCAGAGGGTCAGGCAGCATCTCTGGAGAACATGGATAGGTGACGTTTCACAGAGTGCTGGAGTAACTCAGCGGGACAGGCAGCATCTCTGGAGAGAAGGAATGGGTGACGTTTCACAGAGTGCTGGAGTAACTCAGCGGGTCAGGCAGCATCTCTGGAGAACATGGATAGGTGACGTTTCACAGAATGCTGGAGTAACTCAGCGGGACAGGCAGCATCTCTGGAGAGAAGGAATGGGTGACGTTTTTTGGGTCGAGACCCTTCATCAGACCCATGGAACAATGACTTTGTTTCTAGATTTGCCAACGAGACTTGTTGGGCATAACTTTGGAAGAAACGGTGAGAATAAGGATTTCAAATGGTTTGGACCCATGGCTTTAGACTTTAGAGATACAGCGCAGAAACAGGCCCTTCGGCCCACCCAGTCTGTGCCGACCAGCGATCCCCGCACGCTAACACTATCCTACACACACTCAAGACACATTACAATTAATCAACAAACCCGCACGTCTTTGGAGTGTGGGAGGAAACCGGAGCAACTGAAGAAAACCCACGCGGTCACGGGGAGAACGTGCAAACTCCGTACAGACAGCACCCGTAGTCGGGATGGAACCCGGGTCTCTGGCGCTGTGAGGCAGCAACTCTACCGCTGCGCCACCGTGCCACAGCTCAAATCAATCTAGACCTATTACCGACAAGGGAAAGATTCTGCCCATGCATTTAAGTAAATTAAATAATTAAATTAAAGTAAATTAAAGTAATGGGATTAGGAGGCAGAGATCAGCCATGATTGAATGGCGGAGTGGACTCGATGGGCCGAATGGCCTAATTCTACTATAACTTGTGAACTTGCAAAGACAAGGGAACTATACGACAGGCACTAACTACCATGCAGAAATACACATGCATTAGCAAAGGGAAATGTGCCAGAAATTCAGTGGATAGTTAATGTGATTCTAATATTTAAACAAAGTGTCTGAGTAAATATATTCCAATTAGCTTAATATGGGTGATCTCGAAGACAAGAAGACTTTTACTTAAAAATGCAATAAAATGAAATTTAGAAAATGGAAGTGTAATAATGAGTTATCAGCACTTATTCCGAGGAGAAATCAAACTTGGCAAAACCTAGTGACTTTTATTGAAGAAGTAACAGAAATGTCTCTGGGAAATACGTGGGTTATAGACAATAGACAATAGACAATAGACAATAGGTTCAGGAGGAGGCCATTCAGCCCTTTGAGCTAGCACCGCCATTCACTGTGATCATGGCTGATCATCCACAATCAATACCCTGTTCCTGCCTTCTCCCCATACCCCTTGACTCCGCTATCTTTAAGAGCTTTATCTAACTCTCTCTTGAAAACATCCAATGAATTGGCCTCCACTGCCTTCTGAGGCAGAGTGTTCCACAGATTCACAACTCTCTGGGTGAATATATAGGTGATGTAATAGGTACAATATGTTTGTACAATTTCCAGAAGTACTTTGAGCAGGTATCACTCGATGTACTTGTATGAAAGGTGAAGCAGCGGTAGAGTTGCTGCCTTTCAGCGAATGCAGCGCCGGAGACCCGGGTTCCATCCCGACAACGGGTGCCGTCTGTACGGAGTTTGTACGTTCTCCCCGTGACATGCGTGGATTTTCTTCGAGATCTTCGGTTTCCTCCCACACTCCAAAGACGTACAGGGTTTATAAGTTAATTGGCTTGGTAAATGTAAAAATTGTCCTTGGTGCGTGTGTAGGATAGTGTTAGTGTGCGGGGATCACTGGTCGGTGCGGACTCAGTGGGCCGAAGGGCCTGTTTCTGTGCTGTATCTCTAAACTAAACTAAAGTAGAGTAAAGCAAGGCTATAATGTAATGTGGGGTTGAGTGGTCCAGACAAAACCCAGACTGGTGGTTAGTGAGTGAGTTACTAAGTGCCACACATTAACACTGTCAATGACAGCTTCCATCACATTGCTAATGACTTAGAATAGATTGATTAATTATGATTAATTAGTTGGGTTGAATCTGCCCTACATTTTGTGAACAGTTTCTGCCTGAGCAATTTCCCACATTATCTGTCGGTAGCTTTGTAAATTTGCTGAGATGTTTCATCTGAAGTGTTGCTAGCTTTGGGCCACAGGTTTCCAGTTCTATGTTCTCTGATTCCACGGCTCCCAGATCACCCAGTGGTCTCAGCCATTCCCCCACATAAGGTCGCCAACTGTCCCGTATTAGCTGGGACATCCTGTATTTTGGGCTAAATTGGTTTGTCCCGTACAGGACCGCCCTTGTCCGGTATTAGTAGGGTTGCCAACTTCCTCACTCCCAAATAAGGGACAAAGGGTGACCTCACCCAGCCAGTGGCCACGTGCTCCCTCTCCACCAATGGCGGCCGCCCGGGCCGGGCACACGTGGCCGCTGGCTGGGTGAAGTCCCGTGGGGCGCGGGGCTGTGACGTCACCTTGTCCCGTATTTGGGAGTGAGGAAGTTGGCAACCCTACAGTCACCAAGCTGGATCACAAACTCAGACTGAACATGGTTGCAAAAGCCACGGGCTTGTCATAGAGTCATAGAGTGATACAGTGTAGAAACAGGCCCTTCATCCCAACTTGCCCACACTGACCAACATGTCCCATCTACACTAGTCCCACCTGCCTGCATTTTGCTCAAATCCCTCTAAACCTGTCCTATCCATGTACCTGTCTAATTGCTTCTTAAACATTGGGATAGTCCCTGCCTCAACTACCTCCTCTGGCAGCTCGTTCTATTCACCCTTTGTGTGGAAAAAGTTACCCCTCAGATTCCTATAAAATCTTTCTCCCCTCAGCTTCAACCTATGTCCTCTGGTCCTCGATTCCCCAACTCTGGGCACAAGAACGTGCATCTACCCGATCTATTCCTTTCGTGATTTTATGCACCTCTGTTAGATCACCCCTCATCCTCCTGCGCTCCAGGGACTGAGTCCCAGCCTGCTCAACCTCTCCCTACAGCTCAGACACTCTAGTCCTGGCAACATCCTTGTAAATCTTCTCCAGCTTGGCACCATCTTTTCTATAACATGGTGCCCAGAACTGAACACAATGCACTAATTGTGGCCACACCAACGTCTTGTGTAACTGCAACAAGATTGTCTGTAACACTGATATATCTTCTTTGTTCAGTCCTAAATGACCAGGCCTGATCCCGAGAATCTGCCTCCTTATTGTAGACTGGTGACGTTGGTTAAACAGTAGGTGACAACTATCCTGCCCATCCTTCACAGTCTTGCATGTCTCAATGTCTCCTTGCAACTCATTTTTCCACTCTCTCCTTGAACAGACCAATCTTAAATCTTTCCCTCTCCCTTAACTCCTCATCGCAGTAGCCACTCTGTCAATCTTTATTGGGTAGGCAAGGAGGTGAAAAGATCACTAGTGATAGGAGCAGAAATAGGCCACTCGGCCCATCAAGTCTACTCTGCCATTCAATCATTGTGGATCTATCTCTCCCTTCTAACCCCATATTAAAGTTGTATTCAATACTCTGCGTGTAAGAATGAACTGCAGATGCTGGTTCACTCCGAAGATAGACACAAAAATGCTGGAGTAACTCAGCGGTTCAGGCAGCATCTCTGGAGAGAAGGAATGGGTGACGTTTCGGGTCGAGACCCTTCTTCAGACTGATGAAGGTCTCGACCCGAAACGTCACCTATTCCTTTTCTGCAGAAATGCTGCCTGACCCACTGAGTTACTCCAACAGTTGTGCCTTTCTTCAATACTCTTGGCAAGGTTTTACTGGAGCAAGACTCATAGAGTGACACAGCGTGGAAACGCGCCCTATGCCCCAACTTGCACACGCCGGCCAACACGTCCCATCTACTCTAGTCCCACCTGCCTGTGTTTGACCCATATCCCTGTAAACCTGTCCTACACAATGCTGTAGCCCCCTTGCATTGAAGGACAGCCCACTGCCTGCCATTTCTACATCTGCAAGTTTCTGATATATATTTTAACAGGAAATTCTGCTCACACCTTCATGCATATACTTGACCAAATTAAATCTCTGCCCTAGGCCTGACTTATTTGCAATGGTACAGAATCAAGATGTTTAATAAAATTGAGTTTTTCTAACCGTTGCCAGAGGTTCCCAATCTGTCAGCTTATGTAATCACTATTAGTCAAAACTTGTTGCTGCTGTTAAGTGATGAGTTGCTCTCAACACCTGAAGCATATTTCTAGTGAATCTCGTATTTGGGAGTGAGGAAGTTGACACCCCTACCCTGGACCCCTCACCCACACCCCCCATTGCTCTCTCTCCCCTTCAACCTGCCATCCCCTCTATCTCTCTCTGACCCACTCAACCCTTCCTCTCGCGTGTCAGGGGTTATGGGGAGAAGGCAGGAGAATGGGGTTAGGAAGGAGAGATAGATCAACACCGAACCTTGCGGTACCCCACTAGTCACTGCAGTCCCAGCACCGAACCTTGCGGTACCCCACTGGTCACTGCCTGCCATTCTGAAAGGGACCCGTTAATCCCTACTCTGTTCCCTGTCTGCCAACCAATTTTCTATCCATGTCAGTACCCTACCCCCAATAACATGTGCTATAATTCTGCCCACTAATCTCCTATGTGGGACCTTGTTGAAGGCTTTCTGAAAGTCGAGGTACACCACATCCACCGGCTCTCCCCTGTCTATTTTCTTAGTTACATCCTCAAACAATTCCAGAAGATTAGTCAAGCATGATTTCCCCTTCGTAAATCCATGCTGACTCGGAATGATCCCGTTACTGCTATCCAAATGCTCCGCAATTTCGTCTTTTATAATTGACTCCAGCATCTTCCCCACCACTGATGTCAGACTAACTGGTCTATAATTTTCCGTTTTCTCTCTCCCTCCTTTCTTAAAAAGTGGGACAACATTAGCTACCCTCCAATCCACAGGAACTGATGCTGAATCTATAGAACATTAGAAAATGATCACCAATGCTTCCACTATTTCTAGAGCCACCTCCTTAAGTACCCTGGAATGCAGACCATCAGGCCCTGGGGATTTATCAGCCTTCAGTCCCATCAGTCTACCCAAAACCATTTCCTGCCTAATGTGGATTTCCTTCAGTTCCTCCATCACCCTAGGTTCTCCGGCCCCTAGAACATTTGGGAGATTGTGTGTATCTTCCTTAGTGAAGACAGATCCAAAGTACCGGTTCAACTCGTCTGCCATTTCCTTGTTCCCCATAATAAATTCCCCCGCTTCTGTCTTCAAGGGACCCACATTTGCCTTGACTATTTTTTTCCTCTTCACGTACCTAAAAAAGCTTTTGCTATCCTCCTTTATATTATTGGCTAGTTTACCCTCGTACCTCATCTTTTCTCCCCGTATTGCCTTTTTAGTTAACTTTTGTTGCTCTTTAAAAGAGTCCCAATCCTCTGTCTTCCCACTCTTCTTTGCTATGTTATACTTCTTCCCTTTAATTTTTATGCTGTCCCTGACTTCCCTCGTCAGCCACAGGTGTCTCTTACTCCCCTTAGAGTCTTTCCACCTCTTTGGGATAAATTGATCCTGCAACCTCTGCATTATTCCCAGGAATACCTGCCATTGCTGTTCTACCGTCTTCCCTGCTAGGGCCTCCTTCCAGTCAAACCTGGCCAGCTCCTGCCTCATGCCTCTGTAATCCCCTTTGCTATACTGTAATACTGACACTTCCGATTTTCCCATCTCCCTCTCAAATCGTAGATTAAAACTGATCATATTGTGATCACTGCCTCCTAATGGCTCTTTTACCTTGACTCCCCTCCCCTCTCCTCCCCCCTCCCCTCTCCCCTCCCCTCTCCCCTCCCCTCTCCCCTCCCCTCCTCTCCCCTCCCCTCTCCCGTCTCTGTCTCTGGGAGCGGCGCGGCGCTGCGCCAGTGTGAACAGTGTGCGGGTCTGGTCTGTGTGTAATTCTGACTGCGGGTGTCAGTGTAGTTCAGTGTGCGGGTGTGTGGTCTGTGTGTGTGGGGGGGTCTCTCAGTGTGTGGGGGTCTCTGAGTGTGTGGGGGGGTCTCAGTGTGAGTGGGGGGGTCTCAGTGTGTGTGGGGGTCTCTCAGTGTGTGGGGGTCTCTGAGTGTGAGTGGGGGCCATGGGCGTGGGGTCCCGGGCGCTGCGGGCGGGGTGATGATCGCGGACGGGCCGGACCGTGTCCAGGATGGGCAGCGCGGTGTCTAAACGCCGCCCCCCGCGGAGCGACACCTCCTCCCCCCCGCCTCAACCCGCACTCCGGTAAGTTACAGCCGGACCCAGAGCACCCAGAGCACACAGGGCACCCAGAGCACCCAGCGCCGGGGACCCAGAGCACACAGGGCACCCAGAGCACCCAGCGCCTCCATCCTTGCGGCGCCGACCACTCGCTCCCGTTTCCCGTCCATTTGCCCGCAAAGTTTCCCCGCTCCTGTTAAAGTTAAAACACCCCCGTGACTGAACTCACAGGGGGTCGCAGCCTGGACCCCCCCCCCCCCCCCCCATCCCCCCCTCTTCACCCCAACCCCCCTCCCGCTGATCTCTCCAACTCTCCCCCGTCTCTCTCTGGTTCCTACAGCCATTCCCCGTCTCTCTGAGCCGCCCCAACCCCCCGCCTCTCGTTGTTCTACGGACCCCCCCCCTCACACACTCCCCCCTCCCCACACCCCCCCCTCACCCCCCCCTCACACCCTCACACACTCATTGTTCTCTCTAACCCTCCTCCATCTCTCTGTTTCGTCCAAACCTTCTCCTGTCTCTCCTTCAGGCCGCCGACCCCCCCTCCCCGCCCTCCCCGACCCCCCCTCCCTCCCCGACCCCCCCCCCCCTCCCTCCCCGACCCCCCCCCCCTCCCCGACCCCCCCTCCCTCCCCGACCCCCCCCCCCTCCCCGACCCCCCCTCCCTCCCCGACCCCCCCCCCCCTCCCCGACCCCCCCCTCCCTCCCCGACCCCCCCCCCCCCCTCCCCGACCCCCCCCCTCCCTCCCCGACCCCCCCCCTCCCTCCCCGACCCCCCCCTCCCTCCCCGACCCCCCCCCTCCCTCCCCGACCCCCCCCCCCCCCTCCCCGACCCCCCCCCCTCCCTCCCCGACCCCCCCCCCCTCCCCGACCCCCCCTCCCTCCCCGACCCCCCCCCCCCCTCCCCGACCCCCCCTCCCTCCCCGACCCCCCCCCCCCCTCCCCGACCCCCCCCTCCCTCCCCGACCCCCCCCCCCCTCCCCGACCCCCCCCTCCCTCCCCGACCCCCCCCCCCCCTCCCCGACCCCCCCCCTCCCTCCCCGGGGCTGAGTTGTGGCAGAAGACGCCCGTGTCGGGTTATTGTCCGCGATGGTTTTACACTGAGTGTCACCACCAACCCCGGGCTACTTCCCTGCCTCTGTCACCCTGTCACCAGTTCCCCCTCTCCCCCCCTCTCCCCTCTCTCCCCCCCTCCCCTCTCTCCCCCCCCTCCCCTCTTCCCCCCCCCTCTCCCCTCTCTCCCCCCCCTCCCCTCTCCCCCCCTCCCCTCTCTCCCCCCCTCCCCTCTCCCCCCCCTCCCCTCTCCCCCCCCCTCCCCTCTCTCCCCCCTCCCCTCTCTCCCCCCCCCCTCCCCCCCTCCCCCTCTCCCCCCCCCTCCCCTCCCCCCCTCCCCTCTCTCCCCCCCTCCCCTCTCACCCCCTCCCCTCTCCCCCCCTCCCCTCTCCCCCCCTCTCCCCTCCCTCCCCTCTCTCCCCCCCTCCCCTCTCTCCCCCCTCCCCTCTCTCCCCCCCCTCCCCTCTCTCCCCCCTCCCCTCTCCCCCCCCTCTCCCCCCTCCCCTCTCCCCCCTCTCCCCTCCCCCCCTCCCCTCTCTCCCCCCCCTCCCCTCTCACCCCCCTCCCCTCTCCCCCCCTCCCCTCTCCCCCCCTCTCCCCTCCCTCCCCTCTCTCCCCCCCTCCCCTCTCTCCCCCCTCCCCTCTCTCCCCCCCCTCCCCCTCTCTCCCCCCCTCCCCTCTCCCCCCCCTCTCCCCCCCTCCCCTCTCCCCCCCTCTCCCCCCCCTCCCCTCTCCCCCCTCTCCCCTCTCCCCCCCCTCTCCCCTCTCCCCTCTCCCCCCCCTCTACCCTCTCCCCCCCCTCCCCTCTCCCCCCCTCCCCTCTCCCCCCCTCTCCCCTCTCCCCCCCCCCTCCCTCTCCCCCCCTCTCCCCGTGTTTCCCTGCCTGGTCTCCGCCTTTCGCTGCCGTCTCCTTCCCCTGTGTCCTCCACTCTGCTTCTCTCTGCCCACTCCCGTTCCCTCTCATCTGCTCCCCCCCCGTCCCCGCTTCACTGCGACCCCTCTAATCTTCACCGAAAGAAAAATAATCACTTTATAACGATTGGGGGGGCGAGAAAATCCAGTGGGAACCAAGGAGTGAAGGCGTTTCATCACCGCCCTCTGTAGCCCGCTTTGCTGCGTTTAAACTCCGCACTGAATTGTAGGCTGGGCTGTTCAGATATATTGTAGACTGGGCTGTTCAGATATATTGTAGACTGGGCTGTTCAGATATATTGTAGGCTGGGCTGTTCAGATATATTGTAGACTGGGCTGTTCAGATATATTGTAGGCTGAGCTGTTCAGATATATTGTAGGCTGGGCTGTTCAGATATATTGTAGGCTGGGCTGTTCAGATATATTGTAGGCTGGGCTGTTCAGATATATTGGTGGGGACCCATCTAAAGCAAGGCCGCTCAAAGAGCTTAAAATACCAACAGAAACTGACCCGAAAACGCTGGAGATCTTTTAGAGGTGTATCAAGTCAAGTCAAGTCTATTTGTCACATATACACATACAAGACGTGCAGTGAAATGATCATGTAGTATAAGATCATGAGAGGAATAGATCGGGTAGATGCACAGAGTCTCTTGCCCAGAGTAGGGGAATCGAGGACCAGAGGACACAGGTTCAAGGTGAAGGGGAAAAGATTTAATAGGGGTAATCTTTCCACACAGAGGGTGGTGGGTGTATGGAACGAGCTGCCAGAGGAGGTAGTTGAGGCTGGGACTATCCCAACGTTTAAGAAACAGACAGGTACATGGATTGGACAGGTTTGGAGGGATATGGACCAGACGCGGGCAGGTGGGACTAGTGTAGCTGGGACATTGTTGGCCAGTGTGGGCAAGTTGGGCTGAAGGGCCTGTTTCCACACTGTATCACTCTGTAACTCTAAAACGCTGGAGACACTCAGCAACTCGGGCAGTTACTGCCCAGAAAAACCAGCTAGCAACGTGCCAACATCATCGGCTACTGCTCCCAATAATTCATCCCATTCCTTCATCTACCTTCACGGTTTCATTCTGTCCTTTGAGTGGGTAGGAACTGTGGATGCTGGTTTAAACCGTAGATAGACACAAAATGCTGGAGTAACTCAGTGGGACGGGCAGCATCTGTGGAGAGAAGGAATGGGCGACGTTTCGGGTCGAGACCCTTCCTCGGGCTTTCCTTGCCCCACTTCCCTCTAAGTTGCAGTTCCCTCGTTGAGATGCTCCACCAACTCCCACCCACTTCGTGCTTTATCTTCATCTGAACGTTTAAATGAGCACGTAGTTGCATCGGTGTAAATATTCAATGTGCTTCTTTGCCGAGTCAGTAATGGGCCATTGATTGCAATGAATCATAGTCACAGTACCTTTACATCGCAGTGGATGGATTCTTCCACAAGCCTTCATTAGAGTCACACAGCGTGGAAACAAGCATTCATCCCACTGAGTTACTCCAGTATTTTGTATCTGTCTTTGGTATAAAACAGCATCTGCAATTCCTTCCTACACCAACCTACCCACACCGACCAGCATGTCTCATCTACGCTAGTCCCACCTGACTGCGTTTGGCCCAGATCCCTCTTAACCTGTCCTATCCATATACCTATCCAAATGTTTTTAAACATTGTGATATAATATAAGAAAATAACTGCAGATGCTGGTACAAATCGAAGGTATTTATTCACAAAATGCTGGAGTAACTCAGCGGGTCAGGCAACATCTCAGGCGAGAAGGAATGGGCGACGTTTCGGGTCGAGACCCTTCTTCAGATAGTACCTGCCTCAACCCTATTCATTATGCCTTTCGTAGATCCAGGCTGTGACTTACTGTTGATCCATCACTCAAGCCTCACTGTGTAGGTGCTGGTGTGAATTGGTGATTTAGAAACATAAAATAGGTGCAGGAGTAGGCCATTTGGCCCTTTGAGTCATTCTTCTAAATTCCAGTGAATACAAGCCCAGTCGACCCATTCTTTCATTTGCGGGCGGGAGTGGGGGGAGGTGGGGAGGGGGGGGGGGGGGGGGGTTGTGTGTGGCTTTATGGGGTGTTTACACCACTCACACTCATGTCTTCCTCCCTGCTCTGTCCCGCTACCTGGCTGTGCATTTGAACGTGAAGAGCAGCCCAGGTGTTTGGAGAATACCTGTCGCAGAGTGAGGCCTCTTCCAGCAGCACCAAAGTGCCAGGTAAGACCACATTTTTCTTCCCAGTCTCCAGGGACAGTTTGTTCCCAGCTGTTATCAGGCAACTGAACCATCCTACCACAACCAGAGAGCAGTGCTGAACTACCGTCTACCTCATTGGTGACCCTCGGACTATCCTTGATCGGACTTTACTGGCTTTACCTTGCACTAAACATTATTCCCTTATCATTCAAGAGGATTGTATGATTTAGAGAAATAAAGTTGTTAAAAAAACCCCACAAAGTCTGCAGAAAGCAAAGGACAGAGATGTAAAATTAGCGTCTGATCCAAAGGAGACAACATTTATTTTCAGTTCAACAAGTTTCAAAGGTCAGTTTAGCTCATTGTTACATGTACCAAGGTTTAATGGAGGTTTCACCTCCAGTTTAAATTCCATTAGGAATATTTTGGAGGACCAAGAACTAAAAGGTAGACACAAAATGCTGGAGTAACTCAGTGGGTCAGACAGCATCTCTGGAGAGAAGGAATGGGTGACGTTTTGGGTCGAGACCCTTCTTCAGACTGAAAAGCTTTTGTTGCGTGCTAACCAGTCAGCGGAAAGACAATACATGATTACAATCGAGCCGTCCACAGTGTGCAGATACATGATAAGGGAATAACATTTAGTGCAAGGTAAAGCCAGCAAAGCCTGATCAAGGATAGTCCGAGGGTCACCAATGAGGTAGATAGTAGTTCAGGACTGGTTGTGGTGGGATGGTTCAGTTGCCTGATAACAGCTGGGAAGAAACTGTCCCTGAATCTGGAGGTGTGCGTTTTCACACTTCTGTACCTCTTGCTCATGATTGAGAGAAAATTGATTGGATGGTAATGAGCTGCAGTTGTTCTGCTCTTGAATTAAAGAGGACTGCAGAATCGTCGCAAAGGCTGCAGAAGAGAAAGGTGAGAGATATCAACTTAGCATCTGATCCAAAGAAGATGCTAAGGGCGGCACGGTGGCGCAGCGGTAGAGTTGCTGCCTTACAGCGAATGCAGCGCCGGAGACCCAGGTTCGATCCCGACTACGGGTGCTGTCTGTACGGAGTTTGTACGTTCTCCCCGTGACCTGCGTGGGTTTTCCCCGAGATCTTCGGTTTCCTCCCACACTCCAAAGACGTGCGGGTTTGTAGGTTAATTGACTGGGCAAATGTAAAAATTGTCCCCCAGTGGGTGTAGGATAGTGTTAGTGTGCGGGGATCGCTGGGCGGCGCGGTCCCGGTGGGCCGACGGGCCAGTTTCTGCGCTGTATCTCTAAATCTAAGATTGAGTTTCTTTAAGCGTGCTGGGGGTGCAGTGGTAGAGTTGCTGCCTCACAGCGCCAGACTCTATCATCACCACAGTTTCCTCTCACGTCCCAAAGGGTTGGTAGACTTCAGACTTTAGAGACACAGCGTGGGAAATGGCCCTCTGGCCCACTAGGTCTGTGCTGACCAGCGATCACCCCGTACACAAACACCACCCTACACACTAGGAACAATTTATAATCTTTTACTGAAGCCAATTAACCTACAAACCCCCGTGCATCTTTGGAGTGTGGGAGGAAAACCGGAGCACCCGGAGAAAGCCCACGCCGTCAAAGGGAGAACGTACAAACTCCGTGCAGACAGCGCCCGTGGTCGGGATGGAACCCGGGTCTCTGGCGCTGTGAGGCAGCAACTCTACCGCTGCGCCACCGTGCCGACCCAGGTTAATTGGCTTCAAGAATTGCTCCTGGTGTGTGAGCAGATGGTGGAATCTTGGGGGGAGTTGAAAAGAACGTGGGAGAATTAAAAGAAATAAGATTAAGGTAGATGAAAGTTTTCGTTCATTGCCACCCGGACTGGGCAGGAGCACATGGGGCGATGGCTGGGTGAGGTTGAATGGTGGTGCTGGCTCGAAGGGCCGAATGGCCTACTCCTGCACCTATTGTCTATTGTCACCTTGTCCCGTATTTGGGAGTGAGGAAGTTGGCAACAGTCATCCTGGGTCTCCTCCACTGTCAGAATGAGGCCAAATGCAAATTGGAGGAACAGCACCTATTTCCTTCTCTCCACAGATGCTGTCTGACCCGCTGAGTTACTCCAGCACTCTGTGTCCTTTAATTATAAATCTATATTGTAATCCTTTCTTTGAAGCGGCGGTTTAGCAGGACTGGTTGGATCACTGATTGATTGAGGGTTAATCTCCAGATGTGACCAGGCAGCTTGCTAATGGTTGCTTCTTTTCTCAGTACACGGTGCACAAGCAGGTTCCAGGACACGTTCAGTTTAGTTTAGAGATACAGCGCAGAAACAGGCCCTTTGTCCCACCGAGTCCGCACCGACCAGCGATCCCCACACACTAACACTACCCTACACACACACACCGCCCAGCGATCCCCACACACTAACACTACCCTACACACACACACACCGCCCAGCGATCCCCACACACTAACACTACCCTACACACACACACCGCCCAGCGATCCCCCACACATTAACACTACCCTACACACACACCGCCCAGCGATCCCCACACACTAACACTACCCTACACACACACCGCCCAGCGATCCCCACACACTAACACTACCCTACACACACACCGCCCAGCGATCCCCACACACTAACACTACCCTACACACACACCGCCCAGCGATCCCCACACACTAACACTACCCTACACACACACACACCGCCCAGCGATCCCCACACACTAACACTACCCTACACACACTAGGGACAATTTTACATTTACACCAAATCCAATTAACTTACAAACCCGCACGTCTGTGGAGTGTGAGAGGAAACCGGTGATCCCGGAGAAAACCCACGCAGGTCACGGGGTGAACGTACAAACTCCGTACAGACGGCGCCCGTAGTCGGGATCGAACCCGGGTCTCTGGCGGCAAAGCAACAGAACACGTGAACAATGTGAACAATGTAATAAATGAAAGAAAAAATCAGTATAGAAATACAGACACATATACATGCAGATATGTATATACATGTGTATATGTGCGTATGGGTGTGCATGTGCGTGCGTATGTGTGTGTGTATATGTGCGTGTCTGTGTGCGTGTATATGTGTGTTTGCATGTGTGTGTGTGTATATGTGCGTGTCTGTGTGTGTGTGTATATGTGTGTGCGTATGTATGTGTGTGGGTATATATATATATATATGTACACACACACACATATATCTACAGAATGTTTCCTGTTGTTTATGATCTAATTTACAGAGCACTACGTTGACCTGTTGTGTTGTGTGGTAAGTTTGCTGTGGTTCAGCCTGGGACAGGTGGCAGTGATCACTCTCTCTCTCTCTCTGTGCTTATTCACAGAGTGCTGGAGTAACTCAGCGGGACAGGCAGCATCTCTGGAGAGAAGGAATGGGTGACGTTTGGGGTCGAGACCCTTCTTCAGACTTCTCGACCCGAAACGTCACCCATTCCTTCTCTCCTGAGATGCTGCCTGACCCGCTGAGTTACTCCAGCATTTGGTGAAATAAATACCTTCGATTTGTACCGGCATCTGCAGTTATTTTCTTACACTCTGTGCTGTGCGCATCTCTCTCTGTTGCTGAGTGAGTTTGCCATGGTCCAGGCGGCAGTGACCACTCTCCTCTCCTCTCCTCTCCTCTCCTCTCCTCTCCTCTCCTCTCCTCTCCTCTCCTCTCCTCTCCTCTCCTCTCCTCTCCTCTCCTCTCCTCTCCTCTCCTCTCCTCTCCTCTCCTCTCCTCTCCTCTCCTCTCCTCTCCTCTCCTCTCCTCTCCTCTCCTCTCCTCTCCTCTCCTCTCCTCTCCTCTCCTCTCCTCTCCTCTCCTCTCCTCTCCTCTCCTCTCCTCTCCTCTCCTCTCCTCTCCCTCCTCTCCTCCCCCTCCCCTCCCCTCCCCTCCCCTTGCAGAGCCGCTGGTTGAGTCCGCGATGGGACTGGATGATGTATCACAGCTACAGCTGCCCGCCCAC